>NC_134790.1:50769577-50799577 GCF_046742065.1 Oratosquilla oratoria | reverse complement strand
TGATGTTCGATAGCATCTCTGATGATAGTTTCCATTATTTTTCCTACGATTGAAGTCAAACTTATAGACCTATAGTTATCTGGTTTCTTTTTGTCACCTTTTTTGAATATGGGAGTAACGTTAGCTAGCTTCCATTCTCTTGGGACATCTCCGGATATGATGGATTTCTTGAAAATAATTTCTAATGGAACAACAATCTCATTTTTCATTTCCTTAAAGAATCTTGGATGCCAACCGTCAGGCCCTGGTGTTTTATTAACTTTGAGTTTGTCTATACACCTTTTAATTTTTTCTTTTGTTATATTTACCGTAGTGAGTAAGTTTACCCCAGACTTTTCACAGGTTTCAGTTTGGAATTCACTTTGAGGTGTTTCGTTTACGAATACCGAGCTAAAGTAATTGTTTAAGATATTACACATTCCTTCATTTGAATATTCAAGTTGACCGTCAGCAGATAATAGTGGACCAATGTGATTCCTAAGAACTTTTTATCTCTAATGTAACTATAGAATTTTTTGGGATTCTGTTTGGATTTATCAGCGATGTTCATTTCGCATTGTCGTTTTCTTTTTCTTATTGTCTTTTTTAAATTTCTCTGTATTGATACATAACTTTCATAGTCATTAGATGCACCCGAGCACTTATATTTCTTATAAGCCTGTATGTATGCACATACATACATATATATATATATATATATATATATATATATATATGTATATATATATATATATATGCAAAAAGATCACAAAACCACGTGATCCAATAAATTGCTGATAGACACAAAAGAAACCAAACAAGAAACTATAATTCCCCAGCGCTTTCGTTGTATTTTAGTTCCTCCTGTTAACTTACTATTGAAGTAGAAAGTTATGGTAAATTGCCCCTTGTGGATTGCCTCATTCACAGAAATGAAAATGATTTAAAGTTTAGTGTTTATAGGAAGCCAACAAATGTTTTATTCATATATTAATTATTACTCTGCTCAACATGATAAAGTAAAATATTCGGTGTTTTCCTCTATGTTTTTACGTGCTCTTCGTATTTGCAACCCAATTAATTGATGAGGAATTTGAGAATATTGTTAAAGTTGGTCATAGATTAAAATACCCCAAAAGATATTAGATCACGCTCCTGCTGCAGCGAATATATATATCAATCAATCAATCAAACCAGCCATCCTGAGTCCACTGCTGAACAAAGGCCTCCTTCATAGCATTCCATGATTCATACGACCGTGCCACTCTCTGCCACGTCACTCCTGCAAACTTCTCGATCTCGTCTCTCCACCTTCTGTCTGGTCTCCCTCTTCCACGCTTCCTATCTCGCGGCGTCCATTCAGTAACGCATTTGCTCCATCGCTCATCAGTCGTTCGCACCAACTTACCTGCCCAATTCCACTTCCTCTCTTTTACTGCTTCCACAATATCTTTCACTCTAGTCTGCTCTTTCACCCAACTTGCTCTCTTTCGGTCTCTCAGTGTTATTCCCATCATTGATCTCTCCATTCTCCTATGTGCAGTCCTTAGTTTTGTTTCCATCGCCCTCGTCAGCTTCCAAGTCTCACATCCGTAGATTATTGCTGGTAGAATGCATTGGTTGTAAACTTTACGTTTCAAACATAAAGGTAGAGAGCCTCTCAGGATTTTATTATACCTACCAAACATTTTACAATCAATTGTAATGCGTCTTTTTATCTCGTTATCATGATCTTTCGTCACCTTCACCATCTGACCTAAATAATTATACTCTTCAACTTCCTCCAGACTCTCATCATCAATTACAATCTCTTTACTTTGAACCTTCGTGTTGAACATTACTTTGGTTTTACTCTTATTCATTTTTAAACCTACTTTGATACTTTCTTTCTTTAGATCGCTCAGCATATCTTGCAAGTCGTCTGCTCTTTCTGAAATAAGAATGATGTCATCTGCAAATCTTAGGTGGTTCAAATATTCGCCATTAATCTTCAAACCTTTCTTTTCCCAACTCAATCTTCTGAAAATATCTTCTAAACAAGCTGTAATTAGTTTGGGTGAAATTGTATCGCCTTGCCGTACTCATTTCTCGATTTTGATCTTTTCTGTATCTTTATGATCTCGAACTATAGCGGTACCTTTCGAATAAATCTTTTCTAAAACTCTTACGATCTGTTCGTTTGTACCCTGTTTGCGGAGCGAGTTTAGTATTGCTATTTGTTCTACTGAATCAAAGGCTTTCTCGTAATCTACAAAAGCTAAACACAGAGGTATATTATATTCTGTCGTTTTCTCGATTAGTTGGTTTATCGCCTGCAAATGGTCCAGAGTTGAATATCCGCTTCTAAAGCCTGCCTGTTCTCTCGGTTGGTTTCCATCTAAAACTTGACTCAGTCTATGTGTAAGGATCTTGGAGAATACTTTATATACGTTTGATAGCAAGCTAATCGGTCGATAGTTACTAAAGTCCTTCTGGTCTCCTTTTTTATGAAGCAAAATCACTATAGCATTGCACCACGCATCCGGAACGCTCTCTTGACGTAAGCACTGGGTGTACAACTCAGCTAATTAAATATGAACTAATTTACCAGCGTCTTTCAGTAGATCTATTGATATACCATCTTCTCCAGGTGCTTTTCCTCTTTTCATAGTTTTTAGAGCAAATTCTACTTCTTCCTTTGTAATCTCTGGTACACTACTAACGTCTACACATGAATTTACTGACTCAACTACGGCCTTCGACGAGTAAAGCTCTTGGTAAAATTCTTCTACTCTTTTTACCATTTTGTCTCTACATTTAATTATTTCTCCATTTCTATCTTTCAAACATATCATCTGCTGCCTTCCTAAAGCATGTTTACGCTCGGTCACTTTAATACTTTTACCTTTCCGAATAGTTTCTTCTATTTCGTCCATGTTTCTCTTTCTTTTCTCTAATCTCTGCCTTTTGTTGATAAGCTTGTTTAGTTCTACTCTTTCTATTTCGTCTCTACTGCTTTTAATCTGCATGTTCCTTCTTCTTTTAATTAGGTCATTTGTAGCTTTGGAGTATTTCATTTCTCTAATGTTTTTTGTACTTCCTACTTTCTCTGCTGATTCCTTAATGATATTCACTAAATTCACATTGATATCTTCCACGCTGTCCTCGTTAGTTCTTAGAGCTTCGAATCTATCTTTAATTTCTAACTGAATTTTTTTTTATTATCCTTAACCTTTGCAAGGCTTATTTTCAACCGAGAGTTGACCTATCCGAGAGTTGACCTATCCGAGAGTTGACACCTTGATGTGGTGGATAGGCTTGAGAATCTTCATGATTACAAAAGCTATGTCGATAGAGAGGAAAGCTCTGCAGGGTCACTCATATCGAACAGGTTTTGTAAGAAAGATCAGACAAAGAACAGCTCAAACATACAGTTGTAGGACCCATTGCTAACTGACACGTCCCTGATGGCAAACAGGGAAATTCCTCATAGATATATGGGGTACCGTCATAATGACGGCGTGGACCATTGGGCACCCTATAGTAATAGGGCTTCACCGAATATAATGAATAAGGTGACACCAGAGAAATATCTCACCAGAAACCAGTTGGCAAGGAGGTGAGATTACTGCCAAACCCCCTTCATAGCCAACATGAATATGAATAGCACAATCAAAAGAAAACCGGGCGTTCCTGTTGGATCATCGTCACCCAAAGGTCCAACCGCATTGCCTCGTGTGCTTACGGGCAGTGTGCCACCGAATGTGAGTAAGCACTGTCCAAGCAGATCCAAGTCTTGGACATTAAAGAACATGAAGAGAATGAAGATCTATACTTACAACGTAAGAAGTCTCTCAGAAGACAACAGACTGGAGAGTTTAATGGAAGAACTATATAACATCAAGTGGGACATCGTAGGACTGAGCGAAGTCCGAAGAACGGAAGAAAAGCTGATACAATTACAAGATGGTCACCACCTGTTCTACTATAGAGGTAAGGACAAAGAAAGATCTAGTGGAGTAGGATTCTTGATCAACCGAGAGGTTGCGGGTAACGTAATCAAATTCAGTAGTTTATCGGACAGGGTAGCTTGGATTGTGATTAGGCTGTGTAAAAGGTACACTCTAAAAATAGTTCAGGTTTATGCACCAACTTCACAGAGGAAATTGAGTCCTTCTATGATGATTTAAGTCAAGTAATGGATCAAGAAAAAAGTAAGTACACTTTGGTAATAGGAGACTTTAATGCTAAAGTAGGGAAGAAGATGGGAGATGAGATGTGCATTGGGAAGTTTGGAGTAGGTGAAAGAAATGACAGAGGTGAGATGTTAGTCAATTTTGCAGAGAACTACAATATGGGGATAATGAACACTTTCTTCCAAAAGCGTGTAGGTCGTAAATGGACGTGGAGAAGTCCAAATGGAACAACAAAGAACGAAATAGACTTCATATTAGGAGATTAGATCAAAAGCGTTAGCAATGTTACGGTGATAAATAAAGTCAACATAGGGAGTGACCATAGAATGGTAGGATGCACAGCTAAATTCAACTTCAGAATATATATATATATATATATATATATATATATATATATATATATATATATATATATATATATATATATATATATATATATATATATATAGTGTTCAACCATCCCGCTCTTATGATACTAAGAACCTTCTGATTTTACCACTCAGTAATAATCTGGCTCAAGTTCCTCACATCCTAAAAACATGAAATATTAAAGTTGTATTTAATAATCCATATACTTTTAAAAAGTTAATTGTTAAAAATTCACCTATTGTCTCAAGTGCCTGCATATACAGGATCCCTTGCAGAGATTGTAAAAAGTATTATCTCAGGCAAACGGCAAGGAACTCTCAACAAGGGTTAAACAACACAAGTACAGTGTAAACACAGCAATATGTTTGTCCATATGCAGGAGTTTGATCATCGCATTGATTGGTCTAATTCTTCATCCATCATGTCTTGTAATTCATTTACCAAAAGGAACTTCATTGAAAGTTATTTGATAAAAAAAATATGAAGAATCTAACATTAAATTAGCTAAGGGATTTTTAGATTAGATAACTTTATCATTGACAAAATTTGTAATTATATTACATACTTTCAAAAATAATTTTATTTTTTGTATTTGTTACAAGTTCTCGATGTGTATTGCCTGTACCTATCCCAGTTTATTTCATACATATTATTAACTATGTCTAACTTTTTTGTTTTGTATGTGTGTGTGATTATGTATATATATATATATATATATATATATGTATATATATATATACATATACATATATATATATGTATATATATATATATATGTATATATACATATATGTATATACATATGTATATATATATATATATACATATATATACGCATATATCAATATATGATTATATATATATAGTGTCCTAAAAATGTATACACACTTTAAATAATTGTAAAGTGGGTGTTTATTAATTCATTTTAATTTCAAAATGTAATAGAATTTGCAAACATCATTTTATGGTTTCTTACTACCTGTTTTGAAACTAACGTTCGTTCTGTTCCAGACACTTCTGACAACACGAAGCAACGGAATCGCACACACTACGAAACGATTCACGTCCAATGGCTGTTCTCAATTCAGCGACTGTTGCAGGTCTCATAGCGTAGTCTTCGTCTTTTAGATGTCCCCATAAAAAAGCCTAGTGGTGTGAGGTCTGCTGAACGTCCAGGGTATTCAATGAAACCACTTTGTCCAATCTACCTGTTTAGCAAGATCTCGTCAGGGAAGGATCTAACATTGGGATGTTAATTGCTGAAAATAGAACTACTCATCTTCAAAGTCTTCTCTAATGATTGGCATGAGAAACTGTTGCAGCAAGTTCAAGTAAACGGAACTAGTCACAGTAGCGTAAAAAATAAAGGAACGGTCCAATTAATCCTCTTGATGATAAGCCGCGCTACACTGTAACTCCTGGTAAATTAACATCATGGTCGACCATAACATGTGGATTCTTAAGTCCCCAATAAGTGCAATTGTGACGATTAATTGAACCATTTAATTTGAATGTGGCCCCGTCACTCCACACAATCTTTGTTGGAAAGTGTGCATTTTCGATACATCGTTCCAAGTACCACTCGCAATACTGTAGGCCTACTCTTCGGTCTGGATCATCGTCATTAAGAGCATGGACTAATCTTCAACGTAACTTTTCCAATGACAGCCTTTCATAATGCGATGGAAATATGATTTTGAAATATCTCACAACTAACTTGCCGGCTGCCGCACTGACTTTTTTGGTCTTTGCTGAAACGTTTGTAGTACTCTTTTTTCTTTTGTGAGGCTTGTCCATGTCCATGGTCTTCATAACGCTTCTTGTGGTTGTTCTGAAGAGTTCCATTATCTTCAAATTTATCTCTAATTTGAATGATGGTAACTCACGTTGGTGGTTCTTTTTGAAACTCCATCCTAGATTGTCTTTGCACTTCAGCTGCGTTTCATACTTTCAGTAGCATTCTAGAACAAATTTTCTTTCTTAAGAATATAGCCTGGCTACCATCATTAATTCCAGTGGGTTTTATCTGCAAAGAAAAAATAAACTATTGAGTTCTCAGTATAGGTTTGATATAAGATTAAATATCATTGCGGTAGGTATATTAAAATGCTATGTACCATGGTGTTCAAAATGAATTAATCGAAATGGATTCAGTTCTTCACTGTCATTGGGGTCATATGACACTAGATGAAATAGACTGGCGGCAACATGGATAGAATAAGTATCATTCAGTCCAAAAGGGTTAAAATACCGACATTGATAGAAAATGAGAATACACAGACATAACCAGAAACTCATATATACATCCTCCCTTAGATGTGTCTATAGATAGGTAACTAGGGGTGTAATTAGATTGCTCGGCTGATTAAAATGCGTTGGTAGATATGTTGAGAAAGTAGAGATAAAGGTCACTTGATGTATAAACAGCTAAACAAATAGGCCGCTTTTTAGAAAGATCGACCAATAGGGAGTCTATGTGGATATATTAAGAGATAGATGGATAGGCAGATAGATAGAGGGACATACAGAAGCAGAGACAGATAAACCGACACGGGCAGATAAAGTGACAAATAAACAGACAGGTATATTAGAAATTAAAATGGAATTAAACAAACAGATACATTGAAAATTAAGAGAGAATTAAACAAACAGATAGATATACAAATAGTCGGGCAATTTAAACTGTTAGGGACATAGGTAAGTAGCTAGTTAGGGGCTTGGAAAGAAACATTATATATTTTGATGATTAGGTAGGTGAGAGCGGATGGACAGATAGATAGACGAATACGTTCATAGACAGGGATGAGTAAGAGAAAGGGGACATAGGGATAAAAAATATGTTATAGAATACTCGTCATGGGAGATATTTCGGACAGAGGGAGTGTCAGTAAAACAAGATGAAAGACAAGATACGAGTATATCATAAACTTAGATCGCCGGAAGTGTGAAAGTGGAAAGAAAAGGGCAAGGTATCAACTGAAGTCATGTTTCGGCGAAATGAACCTTATACTTTCGATATTGGACGAAGCAATTCAAAATAGCGAAACAAAATGTCAAGTGATCCTATGATCAATATACAGTACTCATAATATCACTGAATTGTTCATAACACTGAATGAGTAAGTTTGGCATTGTACTAAAAGAATTGTCAGTAAGAAGAACGCAAACATGATAGATTGTCAATATTGATATATTGAGAATACAATTGTAAGTATATGGATGTGATATCTTGATAGTATGAGTCCTATAGAGTGAAAATATGAGTTTGTGTGTTGCCGTATACCCAAGGGCTGGAAAGAAACTCAAAAGACATGATGTATGAAACACAAGAATTGCAGTTCTTCAATCAGATACATTAATATGTTGAATAACATGGAAGAAATAGTATTCCAGTCAGACAACACAAAATAAAAGCTAGGTTTGAACGATGGAACCATAAAGATGGAACACTCACATTACATTACATTATATTATACTATATTATATTACATTATATTATATTATATTATATTATATATTATATTATACTGTATTATATTATACTATATTATATTATATTATATTATATTATATTATATTATATTATATTATATTATATTATATTATATTATATTATATTATATTATATTATATTATATTATATTACATTACATTACATCGCATTAGAATTAAGCACCAGCTCAGGGCAACCAAGATCACAGAAACTGACTGGCAGAACAATGACAATGACAGAGACAGCTGAGCTAGGTGCGGAGACCTTCGAAACAGAGAATTGAGAGGCCGCCGAGGAGAAGCGCAGGACCAGGAATGTGTCAAATAAACAGTCCCCCAACCCAAAGATTCCCGTGCCCATAATGTATTAAAGTGCGCCGGTCACGGGTTGGCACAGCCACAAACGAGCCTGTCTCTAAAGGCTTTCTTCCCATGATCATTGGGTCCGAGGAAGCAGCCATCATCATCATAATTATGTAAATACTGAGCACATCAGGTGGATGTGAAAATGAATGAGGTTGGGTGGATGGGTTGGATTACTCAAAAGCAGCGGAAAACAATGTCTAGAAATCTGAATTGTTGTGTTTGTTCCGTGATATATTTCTAATTTTCCTAGATATGTTGATGAGAATTTGTTGTTTTGATGTATTTGAAATGGATTATCACATTTTAAGTGATTACCTGAATAGTAAGTAGACAAAGTGATATCTGAATGTACAGTATTTATTCATTTGTTTATTCTTTCTCTTTGAGATGTTGTATGCTTTTGTGATAATGAAATAAGGGGCCATCAACTTAGGTCGTATTGTCTATTTTACAAAAATAAATAGATAAAGTAAATAAACAAATAAATAAGTAAATGAATAAGTAAACAAACAAACAAACAAATAGATAAATAAACATATAAATAATTAAATAAATAAATAAATAAAGGAATTAATAACTAAATAATAATCACTGGCTCTCACAGGATTTTGCAATTTTTCGAATTTTACTGCATGGAATCAGGATTTTTTTCAAAGGTCATTTGTTTGTTGTAATATTTTATAGTCTTTCCGACTTGATTTGACTCCCACAAAATAGGGACTCAGATGATAAGGTCAGCTGGATTTTTTAAAATCCGTAAGGAAAAGAGAAACCGAAGAGTTGATGCAAAACACTCTTTCACTCCAGATTACGAGCAGATTTTCGCTATTGTAATGCATTACAATGATAAAGTATGACAACACCCCTTAGTCTACAATAATGCCGGATGTAACCGAGAAAAGTATTTCTGACTGAATCTTTTCCAAGTAAACATAAAAAATTCGAATTGTATATCATCTAATTGCTTCTCTGAAAGTCTATTCCATTTGCTGACAACGCAGTTGGCAATTTTTTTTTTAATGCTAGTTTAAACCTACGTCCTGACAGCTTCAGTTCTGGCTAGTATTCAGTACAAAATGTATTCAGTTTTGATGTTGTCAATTCCTTTTGAAACGTAAGAGGTTTGTGTTAAGTACCCCATCCCAAATCACCAATTTCTAGACAAAATATGTTAAAACATTACAAGCGCTTTACGTATGATTTGTTTCTGGCATTTGGTGTCAGTTTTTGTTTTCTGCTACAGCGCTATCCCTTTTCCGATTTGTCAATGCGTTCAAAAATGGAGACCACACGGAAACAGCTTATTATAAGTGTGCGTGTGGGTCATAATAACTAGACATTTGAAATGAAAAGCTTGCTCTATAAATCTTTCTCACCTTTCTCACCATCCGCTGGTAGGTCTATGTGGACCTGTCAGTCTGTGTCAGCCTCCTCTAGTCGGTGCGGTCATCATACCGTCTCTCTTGTAGTATTTGTTGCAGAGAGGATCCTCTATTCCTAAGCGCTTCATTGATGTTGTCGCACCACTTTTTCCGTGGTCTTCCTAGTGGTCGTCTACCCTTGGGACGCCAGTTCAGCCATCGCTTTGGTGTTCTATTATCTTTCATTCTCATGACATACCCATACCAACGTAGCTGTGCTCTTTCCACAAAGACTAAGATACTGTCGATAAGTTCCTTCCGGAGGACTTCGTTTCTCATTCTATCTCTTCTAGTAACACCCTTGATGATACGCAATACTCTCATTTCTGCAGCTTGAATTTTACTTCTTGTTTTAATTGTGAGAGTCCAAGACTCGCACCCATAAGTCACTATAGGTCTCAAGATGGTTTTGTATATTATTATCTTTACCTTTCGTGGTACATGCTGGTCTTTAAGTAGGGGATAGAGAAGGTTAACATTTTTGCTGTAGATGGCAATACGATCTTCTATGTTCTTTTCATTTCTAACTTCTTCATCAAATGCAACCCCCAGATACTTTACCTCAGTTACTTGCTTCAGTTGCACACCCTCTATTTGTATGTCAATCACTTCCTGTTCTCTCCCAGCTAGCATTAGCTCTGTTTTCCCAAGGTTTATCTTTAGGTCATGCATGTTCTTTTAATACATTATTCCAGAGGTTAATCATGGTTGCAAACTGCTGCAAATCTTCTTCCACCAATCCCACGTCGTCAGCATAGATAAAAGTGGCGTAGTTCCCCCTGTATCCACTTCTTTGCTCCACCACTTTCACGACTTGATCCATCAACAGTATAAATAGAAGTGGTAATATTACGATATCTTGACTCACACCAGATGTTATATCAAACCATTTTTCTTCCTTTGCAACTGGTCTTACTAATGTTTTGTTGCTGACATACAAGCTTTTAATTGCTCTTTCAAGCTTTGGGGGAATCTGATATACAGCTTTCCTCATTGCCCTCCATAACATCTGCCTGGGTACTCTATCGAATGCCTTTTCTAGATTTAATAAAGCCACATACTTCTTGATGTCCCATTCCCAGGATTTCTCCATGATAATTTTTGGGGAAAAAACTAAATCCGTCGTTCCGTGACCTGGTCTAAATCCGTTTTGGGCTTCATGTAATACAAAGGATTACAAAGAATTACAAAGGCGGAGCATGCCGACAGGAGACCTTTTGGTCCATATCTAGGTCGGATGCGAAAAAAAATCATAATAATAATAAATTAATAAATAAAAACCATAATAATGTAAATAACAAATAAAATACATAAATAAATGCATAGGTATAGTTGAATAATAAACAAACAGGTAAATAGTAAATAATAATAAATTAACATATAACTAATAATAAACAAAAATCAAACAGACAAATGATAACAAAACAAAAACAAATAATATAAAATAAATTATAATCATTACAGCATCTTCCACTACACTTCGTAATTTCTTCTCAAGAATTCTCTCATAATTTTTTTCCTATATGTGAAAATAGTTTGAGCAATTCCTTCTGTCACCTTTTTTGAAGACGGGGTGTATCAAGCTTTACTCCAGTCTTGTGGTATTTTTCCAGCATCCCATGCTACATTGAATAGTCTAGTGACTATATTAATTGCTGCTATCCCCCCAAACTTAAATATCTCGCAATGTATACCATCATATCCATTAGCTTTGTTGTTACGCATTTTCAATAGAGCATCTTTAACATCTGATACCGTAATCCTATCTACCATGTCTCCCGTCAATTGCTCATCAAACTCTACTTCTTCTTCTTCCTCTTCTGCTGTTCCTCCATTTTCTGGGGCATTCAAGCGGTTCCTGAAACATTCCTCCCATCTTTCACCCACCCTCTCTGTTTTTTTTAGTATTTCTCCTGTAGTATTCTTAACAGAGAACTGCTGTTCGTTACCCCCTTTCCTATATGACTTGGCCATAGATAAAAGTAGCTTTCTTGTTCCTTCAACGTCATTTTACAAGTCTTCACCTATATTCCTCCAGACGTTATCTCTAGCCTTATTTTGAACTGTTTTGGCTGTGTTCCTTAAATTTGTCGACTCTCTTAGGTACGTACTTTGAACCAATGCCTGAAAGCTCTATCTTTATTAGCTCCGGCTTCTCTTACCTCCTCTGTCCAGTATGCAGACCTTTTCTTCTTAGTACCTCCTATCCACTTGACACCAACTACTTCCTCTGCGATCTTTAATAAATCCCTTTTAACTTCTTGGCACATTGTTTCCAAGGTAGTTTCTCTTTTAGGTAATTGAATATTACTTAGTCTCGCTTCTAGGTCTCTCTCAACTGCTTCTTTTTGCAGTCTTTCAACTTTGATTCTTTGTTTACAGGGTCTTTTAAGAATCGGAGGAAGCTGATAATTAATTTTAGAAATACTACTACACGATGGTCAGAATCCAACGACAAGGATGGGAATGCATTGACATCATGCACCAAACTCTCACGATTTGTCAATGAAAGATCGATCATGGATTTTTGACTATATTCTTCTCTTTCTCCATTCCAGCGGTACCAGGTCCACTTGTGTCCTGGCTTATGATTAAAAAAGGTGTTCATTATTGCCATCTGGTTTCTAATGCAGAACTCAACAATCCTTTCTCCATCTGGATTTAAATCACCAATTCCAAAAGCACCGATTATATCCTCTATGCCATACCTTCTTACACCTACATGTCAATTCAGGTCACCCAACACTATTAGATTTTCCTTCTGAGGGTATGAATCTATTGTGGCTTGTAGCGATTCATAAAATTCTTCCTTCTCATCAGCACTTCTTCCTTGTTGCGGGGCATAAACTTGTATCAGATCTAATTTTCTATATTTCAACTTTAATGTAATTCCTATTATTCTGTTACTGACATATCTAACGACCATGATTCCATCCCCTAAATCAGGAGTCACCATAAAACCGACTTCGTATTTTTCTTCTTCTGTTCCACTATGAATCAACATAAAGTTTTCATGTAGTGTTTTTTTCCCTATGTTTCTTAGTGCGGGTTTCTGCCAGACCAATTATATCCCAATTTCTCTCACGCATTAAATCAACAAGTTCTTCTTCTTTATCTCTCAAAATTCCGTAGTTTTCTATCTCGTGAGTCTAGGTCGATGCCGTAAGTTCCGTCCATTCCGAGGCTGAGCATGCGGTTCTCGAGCAGGTTTCCATCCACTACCGGCTTGCTAGGCCTGTCATAGCTTCACCGCTGTCATTAGCGTTACCCAGGGGGCACTACGGGGAAGTGACAGTCGGACTTTGCCCCCCCTCTATAAATCTCTGAGATATAAATACAAAACTTAGAAGTTCTAAGGTCGTTAGTGATAATTGCATCAATATTTTTTTTATTCTCTGTTTTTTTTTATGATTTACTTATTTCAATAACTTGTATTTGCACTTAGTATTGTTTACCCATGAGCATAAACTTGCATTTACTTGGGTAAAATTCCATTAACCACTTTTATGACCACTGATTATTATCTATTTATTTATTATTATTATTAATAATATTTTTTTTTTCGGACATCTAGCTAATTTGGGCAATAATTTGTTACTCCTTGCACCGTAGTGTCATCAACAAACTGCGACACAATAACTATAAGTTCACATTTAAAGTCACTGATATATACCTTAAACAGGGGCAGCCCTAGAAGAGAACTCTGAGGAACTCCACTCATAACATCTTCCCAGATAGGAGTTTAGAAATTCAGAACAACTTGTTATTTACGAGTTTTCAACCAGTTTCTAATTCTCCGGTTGACATTCTATTCCGTGTAAATTGAGTTTAGTTATCATTCACTAGTGAGGGACAAAACATTTCAAAACTTTAGATATATTAGATCTACCCTATTAATTTTGTTGTAGTTTGAGAAAGCTAATTTTTTTTTAATTTTAGATTGATCCCACAAGAGTGTATTTGAAGTTGTACAGTCTGTCATTTTTTAGACAGCTGATATTTAAGTGACGTTGTATCACAACTTCGATGATCGTTTCCTATATTTTCATCCACAATATAGAACTCACGTTTGCCAGTTTCCAAACGCTTGGTACACACTCAGTCTTCTTCTTCTTCTTCTTCTTCTTCTTCTTCTTCTTCTTCTTCTTCTTCTTCTTCTTCTTCTTCTTCTTCTTCTTCTTCTTCTTCTTCATCTTCTTCTTCTTCTTCTTCTTCTTCTTCTTCTTCTTCTTCTTCTTCTTCTTCTTCTTCTTCTTCTTCTTCTTCTTCTTCTTCTTTTCTTCTACTTCTTCTTCTTCTTCTTCTCTTCCTTCTTCGCGTTCTTCTTCTTCTTCTTCTTCTCTTCCTTCTTCGCGTTCTTCTTCTTCTTTTTCTTCTTTCCACCTAATTTTAGTTCACGATGTGTGAGCTAAAGCTTTTAGGTTAGATTAGTGAAATTATATTGTCTGAAGTCAGGTATTTCAAATGTGCAATTGTCTATTTTGAAAAAAAAAATGAACTTGACTAAATTGTGATCTGTAGATGTACTATTTTCACCAACTTCTACTTTAGTTACTATATATTTGAAGTTAGTGATCGGTAGGTCGATTATGTCCCCATGTAATTTAGATTCTTCTACATACTAAATTAAGTAATTATCACTGAAAATGTTTTAAACAACTACCTACACTGCTATGCTTCAATGTGTCTCAATTGATGTAAGTGAAGTTAAAATCACGTCATTGTTGCAAGAGCTAAATATTTCTTGAAACGACAGACTATCATTCGTAACTTATATATCATTCCCATATATCTGTTTTGTCTGTTTATTTTTATCTTAATTTTATGGTCATATCCCAGCCATGACATGATGCATCCCTATTTGTTTTTACCCTTTTTTGTAATGTTATTATTTCTGTTCTTGATTTATTTTATTAATTCATTCATTCTGAAAATATGTTCATTTTTGTGAGAAACTGTAAAGACAGGGAAGATATCAAGAATTTGATCAGTTAGAGCAATAAATCAAAGATTAGTCACGCATAATTATCAAAATGGGGTCTTAGAGTACGGTGGATGAGATTAATGGAGATAACCTCCACAAAGATAGAACCGCCAGAAAATCATCAGCAACAAAACACAATATATAACTGCACGGAAAGTGGTAGCGTGTAAAGGGAAATTTTCAATGTATTTACTACTACCAACTAATTGCTAAAAACTTTGTTTTTATAAATCATACACTTCATGTAAAGGTGATAAAGTTAATTTCTTAGGTTCTAGATATAAATTTACATGAAATTTGACCCAGTAGACGGTAATGAGGACAAAACTTCATTATTACCTAATAAGAGCTGGAGGAAGAGGGTTTTATCACCTTCTTGGAAGAGGGGAGATACAAGACAAAGGGCACCAGAGATTCAGGCTTGTGCCAAAATAGGGTGTTCTTCCGAAAGAAAGTCAAGAAAGTGGCTAAGAAGACGAACACCTAAAAGCCGAGCAGAATATGTACTGGCAAGGAAAGAAACAAATCTTGCATAAGATCGAGCAAATAATGAGACATGGAAAGATCTGGGAGAGAAATTGACAGAGGATTTGAAGAAAGGAAAAAGTTATTATATGGTATAGCAAAGTCATATAGGAAAAATAAGGTAAAACAATATAACATTAAAGACTTAGAGGGGGATGTTCTTACGGATCAGGATGAGATAGACAACACATGAACAGAATATTTCTAAGAGCTCTTAAATGCAGGAAATGAGGGACAATGGCAAGAGACGGAGAAGTACATGATGAAATAACAGAAAAGGAATTTGAATGGGCATTGAAAGAAATGAAAAATTCCAAAACGCAAGGAGTAGATGAAATATCAATAGAGCTAATAAAGGAAGGAGGAAATGTAGTACAGTAAAATATATTGGAGCTCACAGATAAAATATATAGAGAGGGAACAATACCAGAGGAGTAGAGTGAAACCCTAATAGTCCCAATTTTCAAAGGTAAAGGTGATGCTGGAAATTGTAGAACTATAGAGGGATTTCCCTCATACCCCACATCACAAAGCTATATGAGAGAATAATTGAGAGAAGAGTAAGAGAAGTAGAACCAATTTTAGGAGAGGAGCAGCATGGTTACAGATGTAATAGATCAGTAACGGACTTAACTTTAGGACTAAGGATGGTGATAGAGAAGGTATGAGAGTATAACGTTTTTATTGATCTACAGAAGGCTTTTGATTTGATACCTCGCGAAAAGGTATGGAGATGTATGGAGGAGAGGTATGATGTCAAGGGACATCTAAAGAAAGCTATAAGGTATGCAGTATTAGAACATCAAAGGGGTCAGAAAAGTAGTTCCCTGTGGAAACAGGGGCTAAACAAGGAAGTGTGTTATCCCCTCTGCTCTTTATAGCATATATAGAAACTGTAATAGAGGATTTTAAAGAAGGTAAAGAAGAAAACTATAAGAACAGAATAATGGCTTATGCAGATGATATAGCTGAATGGAGCACAGATAGGGAAGAGATCGAAGAAGACTTGAAAAGGTAGAATGAGTGCTTTATAAGGAAAGGCATGAAAATGAATGTAGAAATAACAGAAATACTGACCGTTAGCAGAAGAGAAGAACGAGTTCAGCATCACCATAGGAAATAATATGGAAAAGATACAAACATCTTCAAATATTTTGGAAGTGTAGTCACTAAGAAGGGCGGAAATAAGAGTGATATCTCAAAGAGAATAAATGAATTTAGTGTAAATCTTGGAGTTCTCTGGCCTATAATAAAGGAAAAACATGTACTTTTAAAAGTGAAAAGGAATATTTTCAATACTGTCTTGACACCTACCCTAACATATGGTTCAGAAAGTTGGGTAATGACAAACGTAGACATGAGCAGGATTCAGGCAGCGGAAATGAGACCATTGAGAGACATAATTGGAAAGACGAGAAGAGATAAACTAAAAAACGAAGATATAAGAAAAATTACTGGTGTCTGTTCCATGCTATGCAAAATAGATGCTGCCCAGTTAAGATGGTTAGGATATTTAGAAAGAATGAAGGAAAAAAGAATTGCAATGGGATGCTGGGAGTAGATGCCGGATGGAAGAACGCCAAGAGAAACACCGAGAAAGAGATGGAAAGAAAATATTGAAGAAGCTCGTAGCAGACATGACTTGCCCAACATCAAAATTCTGAGGGAGGAAGGGGCCTTCTATGATAGAGCCAGCTGGAGGAACATGCTGGGACCACTGACAAGCATAACGCCTACTACTGGGAGCTGAAGTAAGAAGTAAGTAACCTTCCAATAAGCAATAAAAGAGTTTCACGACACCCCTTCCCTGCGACAGCACCTGTCTTCTAAGTGAAACATTTTTAGTCCTTTTCTTTCTTTTTTGATTAATTAATGAGTTAACTATTATTTGTTTGCTTATTTATTTACTGCTTATTTCTTTGTTTGCTTATATATTTGACTAGTTGGCGATTAATTCAATGTCTTTTTATTTATTTTTCGTTCCGGCTGAATAAAAAACGTCTGGTGGTAGCCACAACAAAGAATAAATAGATAGACAAATAAACTATCCTAAGTACTGAAATGGTGAATGATACCAATAATGGTAATAATAACAATAATTGTTACCTTCCTAAGAAGGAAAGTTGGACTGTTGTCTGTGGTGTTTTAGTTTCAGACTAGCTAATAGCACTAGGGACAAAGGAACAGCCGCCGGTTGTCAACTCTCCTTATGAAAGAGAGAGAGGGAGAGAGAGAGAGAGAGAGAGAGAGAGAGAGAGAGAGAGAGAGAGAGAGAGAGAGAGAGAGAGAGAGAGAGAGAGAGAGAGAGAGAGAGAGAGAGAGAGAGAGAGAGAGAGAGAGAGAGAAAGAGAGAAAGAGCGAGCGAAAGAGAGAGAGAGAGAGAGAGAGAGAGAGAGAGAGAGAGATCGTAAACAAATTCCAGAGACTGTGTCAACCCCTCCAGGTTTGTATCTCTAATTGGAATTGAGACTCTATTGATGGGTTTTAAAGAAGGGTGGGAGGGAGATGTTTCCACCTGACGTCCGTCTTGTTAAACTATCACTTGAAGGTTCGTGTCGCTGGTCCAAGTGAAAGGGTTAACGACCTCTATGGAGAATGCCGAATTAATGCCTCTTGTCGCCTCATTTATGGCAAGGAAACTCATTAGACCAAGGCCGGATTAACAGTGACAATGGCTGAAGTGACACATTTTGGCCTTAAAAAAAAAAAAAAAAAAAAAAAAAAAAAAAAAACAGGAAGTCAGATCTATATATATATATATATATATATATATATATATATATATATATGTTGACTATATTATGACAAATAAGATTGAAGGTGAAAGAAGTTGACGAGGAGAAATGGGGGAATTTTACGCCTTAACGTTTCGACCCGCAGGGTCTTGATCACAAAGCTAACAACTCAAACGTAACCGGATATTTTATACACGGACGGGTCATCTTATGGGACGCTTCGGAGAGCTTGCTATTTCATCTGCGTATTCTTTTATTATTAATAAACTTGTGGCTTTTGCTAAACATATAAATACATGACTATAATGGGTAGGAATAGTAAATGGTTTAGGTATGTTGATGACATACTCGTAATTGTACCTAAGGATACAGACATTAATAACAAACTCAGGAGATTAAACAGTGTAAATGAAAATATACAATTTACTGCAGAAAATGAAAATAACGGAAAATTACCTTTCTTAGACACAATTATCCATAGAATAGATAAAAATGTGAAATTTTCAGTATACCGGAAACCCACCAATAAAGAAGACTATATACACTTCTACTCAGGACATGATGACAGAACTAAAACAGGTATTATAATGGGTTTCTTCCTCAGAGCATTTCGTATATGCAGTAAAGAATTTCTAGATCCTGAATTACAACATATTACTGAGACTTTCATCAAACTCAAATATCCAAAAGGTCTCTTATGTAGGTTGAAAAAGAAAGCCAAAGAAATAATTAACAAAAGTAAAGATGAAAAATAAAAATAAGAATGATAATAAATGTAATAATGAAACCAGATATATTACAGTACCAAACTCTAATGTTAATTCATACCTAGACACTTTTCTCCTAAAAGCGGGCATCAAAATAGCCAGGACGTCAGGTAGCAAAGTAGGACATTTGGTAACACGTAGCGACAATAATCCCACTAACGAAAACAGCGTTGTTTATAAAATCCCGTGTAAAAGCTGTCCCTCTTCATATTTTGGTGAATCTGGTCGCGGAATTAATAAAAGAATAAATGAACATAAAAATGACTTAAAAGCCCATAGGACATCTAACTCCATAGTAATACATGTGGATAAACATGGTCACCTTCCAGATTGGAACAACACAACCGTATTAAATAAAGGATCATCCAAGAAACTAAGGAAGACAATTGAGGCAGCATATATCAACACTAATAACAACATTAACCATAGAGAAGGATTTATATGTTTAGCAAAAGCCACAAGTTTATTAATAATAAAAGAATACGCAGATAAAATAGCAAGCTCTCCGAAGCGTCCCATAAGATGACCCGTCCGTGTATAAAATATCCGGTTACGTTTGAGTTGTTAGCTTTGTGATCAAGACCCTGCGGGTCGAAACGTTAAGGCGTAAAATTCCCCCATTTCTCCTCGTCAACTTCTTTCACCTTCAATCTTATATATATATATGTATATATATGTATATATATATATACATATATATATATATATATGTATATATATATATGTATATATATAAACATATATACATATGTATATATATACATATATATATATATATATATATATATATATATATATATATATATATATATAGAGAGAGAGAGAGAGAGAGAGAGAGAGAGAGAGAGAGAGAGAGACAGAGAGAGAGAGAGAGAGAGAGAGAGAGAGAGAGAGAGAGAGAGAGAGAGAGAGAGAGAGAGAGAGAGAGAGAGAGAGAGAGAGAGAGAGAGAGAGAGACAGACAGACAGACAGAGAGAGAGAGAGAGAGAGAGAGAGAGAGAGAGAGAGAGAGAGAGAGAGAGAGACAGACAGACAGACAGACATACAGACAGATAGACAGAGAGACAGAGAACGTATACGTATTTTACTGATAGGCCAGATGTATTCAGTCTTCTCTTATATCGATAACAGTACCGAGGTGAAAGTCTACGAAAAAAAATCTTAGTGCATTTGATTTCAGTAAACGATTATAGAAAAGTAATTGGCTAAGATAGTTCTGGCTCTATAGCTTATTGCATCATTCATCGATACCAATTTAAGTCAGTGATATTTAGTCTGACGTCCATGGACCCTCCATGGGTTCACAGTCTTACAAGTTGAGCCCCAAAACAAAATCATGAGGTATTTAGTACATGCCTGGTGACTTAATTTATGACTAAAATGAACCCCAGGCGATGGGAGAAGAGCACTATATGTATGAGACCTATGAGAAACATGAGAAAACCTCTGCAGTCGATACTTGTTAAAAAGGGTGTCTTATTCCGTTCAATGTTTATCAGTACACTGTACACATATCACTAATATGTGGAGAGTACATTTAAATCTCTAAGGATCACGTAAATTATATAATGGTAATAGATGCACTGCATTACATAAGCTGGATTTAACACCGTTTTCATAACTCTGGTTATGAGTGAGGTGAAATATAAATCACTCATATTTTATTACATGATGCATAAAGGACACTCGGGAGCTTTGTTATATATTTCCTTTCTTAAATATTCATTTCTTTCGCATTTGGGGATTTGATGTTCTTATTAATGTGGTAATAAATTTGTAACGTCTCATCTCATCGTATAAATGAACTATGAAAAATAACACGCTATGCTTTATTCATGCAGGACACTGAACAGACCTATATTACAATAAATCAGAGGTTAAAGGTAGCATTTCATTGGACGCAATGGTAGAAGCCATTTTTCGATGATTCATGCGGAACGGAATCGGTTTTGGGATACCGTTTGCTGCCTCAACAGAGAAACATTCCACGATTGCTGTCTCTTAATGTGGTGTATTTTGAAACAAAGCTTAAATGCATAATATCATTTCATTACTACATATTACATTTTTATTATGTTGAAGTAACAAATATGAATTTATCATTAAGATGTACAACTTATACAAAATATTTTAAACTAAAATAAAGGTGGAAAAAAAGTAAACAAAAACTCATAAAAAAGTAACAAATATGAATCTATCATTAAGATGTACAACTTATATAAAATATTTTAAAATAAATTGGAGGCGGAAAAAGAGTAAACAAAAATTAATAAAAAAGGAAGCCTTCCCCCGCCCACACAGACAACGGGTTCATCACAGAGAAAATATCAGTGTTCTCATTTCAACTTTAGGTCAGATAGACTGTGTTCACTTCTAACAAACCACAAAACAATATGCAGTCATAAGTATGTGCGTCGAGTGTTCATGCACATATTTTTGTAACACTGGTTGTGTGTGAATGTGCGATTACGAAAGGAAACAAAAGGAAATTCATTTACATGTTTATTTCACATACACTGCCCTAAATTCGCATGCATTAGTGTGTGTGTGTATGTGTGTGTGTGTGTGTGTGTATTCACTTGGTCTTTGGATCACGTGTTGGACTCGTGATCGACAGCTATTTCCCTCCTGTGTGTGTGTGTGTGTGTGTGTGTGTGTGTGTGTGTGTGTGTGTGTGTGTGTGTGTGTGTGTGTGTGTGTGTGTGTGTGTGTGTGTGTGTGTGTGTGTGTGTGTGTGTGTGTGTGTGTGTGTGTGTGTGTGCGTGTGTGTGTGTGTGTGTGTGTGTGTGTGTGTATGTGTGTGTATGTGTGTGTGCGTGTGTGTGTGTGTGTGTGTGTGTGTGTGTGTGTGTGTGTGTGTGTGTGTGTGTGTGTGTGTGTGTGTGTGTGTGTGTGTGTGTGTGTGTGTGTGTGTGTGTCTGTGTGTGTGTGTGTGTGTGTGTGTGTGTGTGTGTGTGTGTGTGTGTGTGTGTGTGTGTGTGTGTGTGTGTGTGTGTGTGTGTGCGTGTGTGTGTGTGTGTGTGTATGTGTGTGTGTGTGTGTGTGTGTGTGTGTGTGTGTGTGTGTGTGTGTGTGTGTGTGTGTGTGTGTGTGTGTCTGTGTATGTGTGTGTGTCTGTGTATGTGTGTGTGTACGTGTGTGCGTGTGTGTGTGTGTGTGTGTGTGTGTGTGTGTGTGTGTGTGTGTGTGTGCGTGTGTGTGTGTGTGTGTGTGTGTGTGTGTGTGTGTGTGTGTGTGTGAGTGTGTGTGTGTGTGTGTGTGTGTGTGCGTGTGTGTGTATGTATGTGTGTGTGTGTGTGTGTGTGTGTGTGTGTGTGTGTGTGTGTGTGTGTGTGTGTGTGTGTGTGTGTGTGTGTGTGTGTGTGTGTGTGTGTGTGTGTGTGTGTGTGTGTGTGTGTGTGTGTGTGTGTGTGTGTGTGTGTGTCTGTGTGTGTCTTGGCAAGAATACATACATTTATATGTTATTGTCCATTTGTACTTAATACTAATGTTGGATGTATTATTATTTTATATTCTTAGTTTAATTGCCAAGACATACTGTTACTTTTCTTTTATTTGTATTGAGAAATTCTTGATGCTATTTTGCTTTCTTGTTGATGCTGTGCATAAGTTTTTTGTTTGTATTTGTTTGCATGGAAAATATTTATAATTATTATTGTTTTTTATTTTATATATTTATTTATTTATTTATTTATTATCATTATTATTATTATTATTATTATTTTTTTTTTTTTTTTTTTTTTTTTTTTTGCTAAGAGACATGGTGCTTGATTACCTATGCATTGCTCCTTAATGAGTTTGCAGCGTAGGAACATGTTCATATTTTGATATATGTAAAATATCTCACGCTAGCTTTTCACACATGTACGAATGTAACATCATCTGTCAGTAATAAGGATCTATCTATAATATTAGTGTAAAATTTTACATTCAAGAATTATGACTAAACGTATCTTATTACTTTTATATATAAAGGAAAACCGAAAGATTTACGTAGATACTCGTTCACATGCTCTCCGAGATGAACGCTTGATAATACAGTGAATAAAAATAACATGATCACTTGACCTTGATATCAAGTCGCCTGTAGCGGCGTGATTAACAAAGAAAAGTCCTTCGAGTTTTTGTTTCACACATGTACGAATGTAACATCATCTGTCAGTAATAAGGATGTATCTATAACCTTAGAATAAAATTTGACATTCAAGAATTATGACTGTCTAAACGTATCTAATTACTTTTATATATAAAGGAAAACCGAAAGATTTACGTAGATACTCGTTCACATGCTCTCCGAGATGAACGCTTGATAATACAGTGAATAAAGATAACATACTCACTTCACCTTGATATCAAGTCGCCTATAGTGGCGTGATTAACAAAGAAAAGTCTTTCGAGTTTTTGTTAAAAAAAAATAATGATAATAATTTTCGAAGGCACTGAATAGATACTACCCGTACCTTATCAATTCATTCAACGACGTTACTTGGTCTTGATCTCCCTAAACGGTATGTGTACAGTGGGGGACAAAAACTTAGACGCCAGAGTAAAAGTAATAGATTTCCTTAAATAACCTACATTATCAGGTACTTACCAGCTCTCTAGTGCTTTGTTGGACACCCATTTCTCTTGATACATTCTTGGAGATGTTTAGGGACAGATGCTGCAAGATTTTGAAGCCACACAGGCTCCATATTCTTCTAAATGTCCTTGATGGCTACCTCCAGTTTGGGATTGATGAAGTTTCGCGTTCACGTAACTTATCTTTCATGAGCGCCAAGAGGTTCTCAACAGGGTTTAAATCAGGCGAATTACCTGGCCAATCTTTTCTATACTCCACATCACAGAATGCAATCTGTTCTTTAATGAGTTTAGTAATGTGGCATGGAGTACCATCTTGCATGAAGACATCTGTTTTGCACTGAATAAAACAGCCCTCCAAATGATCATTAAGTAGCTCAAAATATCGGTCTGCATTCAGAGTTACTTTTTTTGATAGTATCACTAATGGACATGCCGCGGCGAGCATAGTGGCTGTGAATCTGGCATTTAGGTCCTCTGTTGTGGAGTTGGGGTCATGTTGATATGGGAAATTTACTAGGAAGGCTTGGAATGCTTTCCAGTCAGCATTTGCTAGATAGAACTTTTCCTGCACCGGGGTGTGATGGAGTGTAGGGGAGAGGTGAATGGTGATGGTTATGGGGAGATGGTCTGATGACAGAAGGTCGTCGAGGGTAAGCCAGTCCGTTGCCACTGTCAGGTTCGAGGAGACGAAAGAGAGGTAGATGGCCGTCTTGTTGTGCCCTTCTGTGTCAGGAAGCCTGGTGTGGCTGCCGTCATTGAGGCGTCTAACTGGGAGGTAATGGCCGAGGAGGTGTGGGCGTAGCTTCTGTCCCAGAGTGCGTCACGGCGTTTAAAATCAGCCACCACTACCCAGTTTTCCGGAAGGTCCTCTAGCCAGGCGAAGTTCTGGGAAGTCACTGGGTTGTACACAATAAGTATGTGTATAGTTCGGTCTTCTTTTGTGGAGATGGATGTGACCAGCCCGTACCCTTTTGTTAGGGGGGTGCTAGGCAGTTGCCCTGGTTGGGCAGCTAATCCTAACGACACATACGTGGCTACACGTGCCTCGCCCTTTTCATTCGTCTTGTAGAGCGGTAGGTAGTAATAGCTAGGCAGGGTTGGGAGGTAACGTGGTTGCTGGCGGATGGATTAGAAAGCGAAGACTTTGTAAGAAGTACTTGCGAGGTGGTGCACCAGTAGGTCCCAGGCGGTGGCCATCGCCCGGCAATTCCATTACATGATTCTAAGCTTTGCCATGGTCTGTAATGTCGGTGATGGATTGGAGAATCACGAAGATTCCGTCTAAGAGGCGAACTGCTTAAGGGCTGGATCTGGCCAGGTCTTATTGTAATGAACGTACGATGTCCTGAATGTGCCCAATGGAACTATTTAGGGTATTCGTGCGAAGTAATGGGGGGGGGGATGTTTTGGGAGCATCCTTCTTTGGTACTTCCTTCTCAGAGGGTTTCAGAGGGTGTAAGAGAGAAGGGAGTCGGGTTGTTTGAAGGGGTAGCATTTCTCTCTCTCTCTCTCTCTCTCTCTCTCTCTCTCTCTCTCTCTCTCTCTCTCTCTCTCTCTCTCTCTCTCTCTCTCTCTCTCTCTCTCTCTCTCTCTCTCTCTCTCTCTCTCTCTCTCTCTCTCTCTCTCTCTCTCTCTCTCTCTCTCTCTCTCTCTCTCTCTCTCTCTCTCTCTCTCTCTCTCTCTCTCTCTCTCTCTCTCTCTCTCTCTCTCTCTCTCTCTCTCTCTCTCTCTCTCTCTCTCTCTCTCTCTCTCTCTCTCTCTCTCTCTCTCTCTCTCTCTCTCTCTCTCTCTCTCTCTCTCTCTCTCTCTCTCTCTCTCTATCTCTCTCTCTCTCTCTCTCTCTCTCTCTCTCTCTCTCTCTCTCTCTCTCTCTCTCTCTCTCTCTCTCTCTCTCTCTCTCTCTCTCTCTCTCTCTCTCTCTCTCTCTCTCTTCGACTTTGACGATTTCGGTAGGTAGGGTTAAGGGAGAGGCCACGTGGGTGGGTGGTGCTTTTTCGGCGGCGTCAGTGGAGTTTGGTGGGCTCGAGGTGATGCAAGAAGGTGAGTTTGAAGTTTTGGTAACAGTTGCCGATATGCCAGAGTCCCCGGTCTTTGCCTTGGCTGTAGTACACTTCGGCGATGTTTCAGAGTTTCTGTTCCGGTCCGTTCTTCCTTAAAATGGTGACGTATCTTTTATTTTTGACTTTGTGCGCCGTCTTCTTGATGGCGAATTCGAGACAGTTAGGGTATGCTGCAGAGTGGTTCCCTCAGCAGTTCACAAAAAAAAAAAAACTGCTCTTCTCGACCGTCCTACGTAGGATGGTTTTTCACTAGTTAAACACCAAATGAGGACGGAGCCTTTATTTGTACGACGTTTCGCTTATTACAGCTTTTTCAAGTATCTTGAAAAAGCTGTAATAAGCGAAACGTCATACAAATAAAGGCTCCGTCCTTATATGGTGTTTAACTCGTCAGTCTTGTCGGCAACTGCTACTTTCATGATGGATGGTTTTTACCACTCCGAGCGCATCTGGGGGGGGGGGGGGGCTTTCCGCCTACAGTCGCCTTTGGAATGTCCCAGAGGTTGACATCTGGTACATCTCCGTAGAGGGGCAATGTATGGACCCACTTGGTGAAGGGTGTAGCCCAGCTTGACCGTGGAGGGAAAGGAGGTCATGAGGAAAGCTACACGTATCGACCCAGTCAAAGTCCCATCTCAAGTTGTGAGGCTTCCATATCTGCTTAGAGGAGTTGATCGGCGTTTTCGTCGAGAGGTACTCCCTTGATCACTCCGACGACGACAGTCTTTAGAATTCTTGTCTCTATCCGTAGAGGTGGCTGTATTTCTGTTTTAAGTGTGGATATGTGAAGCAGCTTTCCCTGTTGCTGCTCCGAGTTGCAACTGACCAGCCATTCTCCTTTAGGGGATTGACAAATACCTTCGACCGGCCCTACTGCATCCTTGATTAGTTGAGCCTGTCGCCAAGAGCCCATTTTGGTAAAGCGGGTGGGGCGTCAGCAGGTTTTAAGGACCCGATTCAGGACGCAGCTTCCTGTGACGTGTACGCCTGTTGGAGACGAGTTTCCATTCTTCTTCGGTTGAGCCACGGTGGGAAGTTACCGCAGATGCGTAGGATACGCAAACTTGAACGCGATTCTCTTCCCCCTCTTTAGGAGAGAGAGGGGTAGCGTTACGAGGAGGCGTTTGGGGCTGGTCCGAACCAGGCGATCAATTTATTCAGGCGTGGCGTAACGAAAGGTAATATACCCCTGGGTCGGCTCAGACTGGTCCGAGTAACTACTTTTTGTTTCCAAGCGAGTACAATTGCATAGTAAACATTGCCGTATCCTCCACACTACAGTAAATAATGCAGTAAATATTACCGTAGCCTCCACATTAATACATTGAGGCAAAAGCCCAGAATGAGCTGCACTAGATAATAGTTGAACCACACACGGCAACTACTATTAAATAAAAATAAACATGGCGTATGAGTGCCTGTCGTGAACCAACGGGACACCACATGCGTCTTTCCATATTTGCACATCTGTGTATGTGTGTGTGTGTGTGTGTGTGTGTGTGTGTGTGTGTGTGTGTGTGTGTGTGTGTGTGTGTGTGTGTGTGTGTGTGTGTGTGTGTGTGTGCGTGCGTGTGTGTGTGTGTGTGTGTGTGTGTGTGTGTATTCACTTGGTCTTTGGATCACGTGTTGGACTCGTGATCGACAGCTATTTCCCTCCTGGAAGAGAGCTCAGAGCTCGTAGGTCCGATCTATGGGTAATGCTATGACCTTGCACACACACACAACCCCAACTCCCCGCCCACGAGAGTCAGAGTAACGACCCGAGGCACAGCGATACCGAAATAATTTCGGCCCTGGCAGGATTCGAACTGGGTACTGGGAGCACTTCTCCTTCCCAGTTCAGCGCTCTACCAACTGTGCCACCGAGTCGTGTGTGTGTGTGTGTGTGTGTGTGTGTGTGTGTGTGTGTGTGTGTGTGTGTGTGTGTGTGTGTGTGTGTGTGTGTGTGTGTGTGTGTGTGTGTGTGTGTGTGTGTGTGTGTGTGTGTGTGTGTGTAAAATAATATAATAATAATAATAATAATAATAATAATAGGTTTATTGAGATAGCAGTGATACACTGACAATGATACAAATGAGTACTTTTATGAGTAATATAGTAATTATAAGAGTGATATGCTTAGTCTAAAATTTATAATGAGTTTATTGTGCGGACAATGGATGGAATGGCACTGTTCTTGTATCGGTCAGTCCTCGGCGCTCTGATGGGCTTGATTTTGTCAGCATGCCGAGTTGCATGGCGGGTGGTTGTGGTGTAAGGTGGGAGGAAGTGATGGTGACGTGGGTGTAGCATTAGGTCCTGTCCAAACTTATTCAGTGCCTCACTGTGTTTGTCGGACAATCTTGGCAAGCTGAGGGTGGTGAGGGCGTGTTCGTATCCCTCATACTGACTACCCAAGATAATTCTGCATGCTCTTCTTTGTACTTTCTCTAATTTGCTTCTCTGTGTGATGTTGAGTGATGATGACCAGGCTGGGGAGGCGTACATGAGGGTGGGGAGTACGAAGGTGGTGTAGACTCCCTTTAGATCTGGTGATGGGGTACCAAGGGACTTCAATCTGCGCAGCATGAAGAGTTTGTAAGAGGCTGTCCTGATGATGTTGTTGATGTGCTGTGTGTGTGTGTGTGTGTGTGTGTGTGTGTGTGTGTGTGTGTGTGTGTGTGTGTGTGTGTGTGTGTGTGTGTGTGTGTGTGTGTGTGTGTGTGTGTGTGTGTGTGTGTGTGTGTGTGTGTGTGTGTGTGTGTGTGTGTGTGTGTGTGTGTGTGTGTGTGATGCTATCGAACACCATTTAGAAATTAACCGTT
Organism: Oratosquilla oratoria; assembly: GCF_046742065.1. NCBI lineage: Eukaryota > Metazoa > Arthropoda > Malacostraca > Stomatopoda > Squillidae > Oratosquilla > Oratosquilla oratoria. The sequence goes on along the minus strand of NC_134790.1, from coordinate 50,771,316 downwards.
TGATAAATGATAGCCAGCATGGTTTCAGAAGGAATCGTTCTTGCGTGACTAACTTACTCGAATTCTACAACACAGTTATCTCGAATTATGACAAAAGAAACAATATAGATTTAATATATCTAGACTTTGCAAAAGCTTTTGATACCGTCCCACACGAAAGACTACTTACTAAATAAGCTTTGCATGGAATAAGTGGTAGCCTATTAGGTTGGACTAGTAATTGGTTGAGTGGTCGAAAACAGAGAGTTGTTTTAAATGGAAAAAACTTCTGGATGGAAAAGTGTTGCAAGTGGAGTTCCTCAGGGTTCCGTTCTTCGGCCACTTCTATTCATAGTATATATAAATGATATAGACCATGGACTAAAATGTACTGTTTCCAAATTTGCTTATGATACAAAACTGTGCGGAGTGGCAAATGATCACTCAAACCAATTAGATATTCAAGAAGATTTAGATAAATTACAGCAATGGTCTGAAAAGTGGCTAATGAAATTTAACACAAGTAAATGCAAGGTAATGCACATAGGTAAAAATAACAGTAAGTACGATTACAAGTTATTTGGAAAATCGTTAACAAAAGTGAATAGTGAAAAAGATCTCGGCGTAATTATCAGTAACGACCTCAAATCATCCAAGCAGTGTATTTCAGCCTCTGAGAAAGCAAATAAGATTCTGGGACTGATTGCGCGATCTTTTGATTTCAAAAGTCCATCGCTCATTAACAAGCTATATAAATCGTTAGTTCGTCCACATTTGGAATATGCTGTTTCCGTATGGTCACCGAATCTCATTAAAGACATTGACAGACTGGAAAAAGTACAACGGCGAGCCACAAAACTGATTCCAATTATCAAAAATAAATCATACGAAAATCGACTAAAACACATGAATCGGTTTTCCCTAAAAAAGCGTAGACTCAGAGGTGACTTGATACAGGTCTTTAAGATTTTAAAGGAAATTGACAACATCAAAAGTGACAAAATTTTCACATTGAATGAGAATCAGACAAGAAACAATGGTCTCAAACTGTCCGGAAATAGATTCAATTTGGAAGTAGGTAGAAACAACTTTGCCAACCGTGTAGTTAATGAATGGAATAAACTTCCTGCACAGGTAGTGCAATGTAGTTCAGTTCGAAGCTTTAAGAATCATTTAGATAAATACCTAAGTAAGATGCTGTAATGATTATAATTTATGTTATATTATTTGTTTTTGTTTTGTTATCATTTGTCTGTCTAATTTTCATTTATTATTAGTTATATGCCAATTTATTATCATTTACTATTTACCTGTTTGTTTATTATTTAACTATACCTATGCATTTATTTATGTATCTTATTTGTTATTCACATTATTATAGTTTTTATTTATCATTTTATTATTAATATGATTTTTTTTCTCGCATCCGAACTAGTTATGGATCAAAAGGTCTCCTGTCGGCATGCTCCGCCTTTGTAATCCTTTGTAATCCTTTGTATGTGTGTGTGTGTGTGTGTGTGTGTGTGTGTGTGTGTGTGTGTGTGTGTGTGTGTGTGTGTGTGTGTGTGTGTGTGTGTGTGTGTGTGTGTGTGTGTGTGTGTGTGTGTGTGTGTGTGTGTGTGTGTGTGTGTGTGTGATTCACCTTGGTCTTAGGAACACGTGTTGGACTCATGATCGACAGCTATTTCACTCCCGGAAGAGAGCTCAGAGCTCGTATGACCGATTTATTGGTAATTCTTTGACTTTACACGCACACACAC
>NC_134790.1:50759577-50764577 GCF_046742065.1 Oratosquilla oratoria | reverse complement strand
TAACGAATGTTGTGATCATCGAAGACTCTTTGCCTAAGTCACCCGAAAGCTGCACTAGCACTGGAGATACGGTGTTATACTTCAGCGTCAATGTTCGCCGTTTGTGACAGGAAGCTGCCAAGGTAAGAGAAACAATCAACGTTCTCTAGAAGTACACCGTTTGTAGTTATGGATGGTGGTGAGGGAGTAGTATTAGGTGGAGGCTGGTAGAGGACTTTAGTCTTGCTCGCATTCAGCTTCAGACCGAGTCTATTGTAGGACCTATTGAAGTCATTCACTATAATCTGGAGATCTTCTTCGGTACAGGAGTTGACAGAGGTGTCGTCTGCGTACTGTAGTCCTACAACGGAGGTGGTGGTGGTGTTCGTGGTTGCGTTCAGGTGGTTGATGTGGAATAGTTTGCCATTGGTATGGTACGTCAGTTGCACACCAGAAGGTAAGTCGTCCTCAATAATGTGGAGGATAGCAGCCAGAAAAAGAGAGAAGAGAATAGGTGCAATGACACATCCCTGCTTCACTCCAGTACGGACTTCTATAGGGTCCATCATATCACCATTGCAAAGGATGGTGGCCTGCATATTATCGTAGAAAAGTCTCACTATGTTAATGTATTTATCAGGGCATCCAAAAGGGACAGGATCTTCAAGAGAGCGCTGCGATTGACGGAGTTGAAAGCCTTCGTTAGATCAAAAAACGTCATGTAGAGTGACTGATACTGTTCACGAGCCTTCTCTTGCAGTTACCGGGCTGTGAAGATCATGTCGACAGTGCCTCTATTTAATCTGAAGCCACATTGTGACTCAGGTAGAACCGCTTCAGCAATAGGAATAAGGCGATTCAGTAAGATCCTGGTAAAGATTTTACCAATAACAGCGAGAGGTGAGATGCCGCGGTGATTACCACAACCTGATCTATCGCCTTTCTTAAAGATAGTGACGATAGTGACATCTTTCCATTCACTGGGAAGTTGATCTTCCGTCCAGATGGTGGTAAATAACTGGAGAATTCGATTTGCCATTGAGGTACGGCCACATTTATATATTTCAGCTGGGATGCCGTCAGGGCTGGCAGATTTGTAGTACTTCAACTGTTTGATGGACTTCGCAACTTCAGGCTACTGCGGCGCATCAGGAAGGTCGTGGTGGATGGGGTGCGGTGGGATCTCCCCGAAGATGGTTTCATCCACTGGGCTGTCGTTGTTAAAGAGCTCACTGAAGTGCTCCTCCCAGCGCGTCTTGATTTTGCTTTTGTCCTTGAGTAGTGTGGAGCCGTCTTTTGTACGAAGTGGCACAGGACCTACGGTTGAAGGGCCATACATTGTCTTCGCAGCTTTAAAGAACTCGTGGGTGTTGTGTGTGTCGGCAAGAGACTGGAGTTCTTGGGCCTTGTATGTGAACCAGTCAATCTTCATAGATCTGGTTCTTGATTGGACGGCAGATTAAGCTTCCTTAAATTGAAGCTATTTGTGGGTGGAGTTGGTGTCCATCTTCCACTTCTTCATAGCTAGGCGTTTCCTCTCAATGAGTGCGGTAATCTCTTGGTCGTTCTCATCAAACCAATCTTAACCAATATTGGTTTTTCCTTGTTAAGTAGCCCCGCGTAGACTCGGAGATGTTTAGGATGTTAGTTTTCATGTTGCCCCAGGATTCGTATATGTTGTTGAACAAGTTTGAGGATGATAGTTTCTTTTCAAGGTTGTGTTGGAATTCCTTAGCAACTTTTTCGTTGTTTAAGAGAGACAAATTCAGCTTTCAGTGGCTTTGTTTGCTGCACTGTGTATGCCTTAGTGGAAGCTTGAATGACATGATTAAGCGAATGAGCCGATGGTCAGTCCAGCAATCATTAGCATCGATCATCGAGCGAGTATTGCGGGCATCCGCAATATCACGACCACGGACGATGACATAATCCAAAAGGTGCCAGTGAGCAGAACGAGGGTGACGCCAAGTAGTTTTGAACCGTGTTTTTTTTTTTTTTTTTTTTTTTTTGCCTGAAGATGGTGTTTGTGATCACAAGGTTGTGATCCGCGCAGGTCGTAAGGAGAAGGTGACTATTGGCATTAGTGTTGCCTACTCCATGTCTACTAATGACATCATTCCAGAGATCGTCATCCCTGCCAACTCTGGCGTTGAAGTCGCCAAGAAGAACCATTTTTTATGTTACGGATGGTTTCATCGAGACAAGAATAGAAGGTTTCTTTAATGACATCCTCGTCGTGCAGAGTAGGAGCGTAGGCACTGATTACAATGACGTGTTGGTTGTTGGCCAGTTTTAGGCAAAGTTGCATCAACCGTTCGTTGATACCCACTGGATACTCGCACAGTAGGTTTTTTATGTGTTTTTCTTTTATAGCAAAGCCGACACCATAAATGCGTAGTTCAGGGGCTGACTTACCCTTCCAGTAGAAGGTGTATCCACCACCAGTCTTTCCCAGCTGTCCCTCGTCAGCTAGACGGGGTCTCACTTAGGGCAGCTATATCAATACTTTGCTTAGCTCACGGGTAACGATTGCTGTCCGTCGTTCAGGCCTGTAAGAGTTTGGGTTGTCGTTAAGGGTCCTGACTTTCCAGGAACAGAACTTTAGGTTGAGTTCTTTTTGTTTTCGAGCGCAAAGTGTGATGCTCCTTCTGGCTGCGGTTGGCCTAGACAGGAAGGTTGAGGCGGACTATGTTTAGGGCACCTTTTCTAGCCTTTTCCCAGTGCAGGGTGAGCAGAGTGGATCCTAAAAAGGACTGCTCAGTCACAACTACAGCTCCCGAGAGGCACCTCCACCTCATCCAGGTGCACAGACGACCATCTTGTGGCTGCCGCCTCCGTGCTAGGTTACGGCAAGAAACCTCCAACTACACAGACCTGTTTCCCTCGCCGTGAAACTGATCGTCGGAGGACTCGCAAAATAAGAAAATGAGCAAGAGATGTAGGTGAGATGGAAATGGGGAGAGAGATGTATTATCCGTGAGAGTGCCTGTGCGTGAGAAGATTTAACTTGCGAAGACAGCTGTATATCAATCACACGACGCATATCCATAGGCCTGGTCAGGGTCCAGTAGCACGGGGATCCGAGACGGCTGCTGATCAGGTATGGTGCGCAATGTTACATTGCACGATCATCTGCCCGAAGCCATTGACGTTTGAGGCCGCAGTTCTTCCGCTCATCCGAATGGTTGGCCGTTGAGTGCTGGGCACACAATATAACCAGCCGAATATTTCGGGTTTGTTACCCACCGTGTAGTTTAGCCGGTGGGACGACACCGTTACCAGGGTGTGGCCGCTGCTATGCCTAAGCAGCTACTAGGAGCCATACACGCGAGCTGGGTGAGAACATGGGGACTAGTGCAGTCCAGCCAACCAGGAAGGTTCAGGTGCGTCCGCCTTTCTGCAAAAGTACTACCCCTACCCAGTCTCACCCCAAACACCCCATATAATGTATATATATGTATATATATATGATGTATATTCATACATATATATATATATATATATATATATATACATATATATATATATATATATGTTCAAACATAACCCACTGTCGGAGAAACAAAACAAAAGAAACAGACGAACTGTATATTTCGACCACTACTGTGGTCCTCTTCAGCAGATAGATACAAGGTGAGATGTACAAGAATATATACAGGGAGAGAGGTACAAAGTAGGAACAAGGGGAGGTGGCTCAAGTCACATGTCCGAGGTGGGGCGGATTCGGTAATGGTAATAATTTATTCACAGCATAAGTTGTTATACATTCAGGTGACCATTGCCCTTTTGATGTATTGAAATTTGGCAAGTGTTTAATGAGGAAAGATTCAACCATCTTTCTCCTAAAGCTACAATTGAATTGATAAATTATGTCTGAATTGTTCCAATCTATGCGGTGATCCTTTGTTGATGTATGGAGGAAGACCGCGGAGTTGTTTCGTGCATACCTGACAGAGTTTTTGTGCTCTTTTACTCTGTCAGGTATGCTTGTGTTACATTTCATTGGCCACTTTTGAGATCATTCTCGTAATTTATCTAAATATTCTTTAAGATTTAATTTATATAAGTGATCATTTGCCATTCCGTACTGTTTTGTATCGTCAGCAAGTTCGGAGTTGTCTATATCATTTATATATATACTATGAATAGAAGTGGCCCAAGAACAGAACCCTGAGGAACTCCACTCGTAACATTTTTCCATCTAGAACTTTTGTTATTTAAAACAACTCTCTATTTTCGTAATTTAGTAAGTAGCTTTTCGTGGGAGACGGTATCAAGAACTTTTGCAAAGTCTAGATATATTAAATCTATATTGTTTCTTTTGTCATAATTCGAGATGACTGTGTTGTAGAATTCGAGTAAGTTAGTCAAGCAAGAACGTTTCTGTCTGAATCTATGCTGGCTATAATTTATTAAACAGTTAATCCATCATTTTTCCTACGATTGAAGTCAAGCTTATAGGTATGTAGTTATTTGGTTTCTTTTTGTCAACTTTTTTGAATATGGGAATAACATTAACTAGCTTCCATTCTCTTGGGACATCTCCGGATGTGATGGATTTCTCTAAAATAATTTCTTGGATGCCAACCGTCAGGTCCTGGTGTTTTATTAATTTTAAGTTTCTTTATACACCCTTTAATTTTTTTCTTTTATTATATTTACCGTAGAGAGTAAGTTCACCCTAGATTTTTCACAGGTTTCAGTTTGGAGTTCACTTTGAGGTGTATCGTTTACGAATACTGAGTTAAAATAGTTCTTTAAAATATCACACATTCCTTCATTTGAATATTCAAGTTGACCGTCAGCAGATAATAGTGGGCCAATGTGATTCCTAATAACCTTTTTATCTCTAATGTAACTATAGAATTATTTGGGATTTTCTGGATTTATCAACAATATTCATTTTCTATTGTCGTTTTTGTTTTTATTATCTTTTTTAAATCTATCTGTATTATTACATAACCTCGATAGTCATTAGGGGCAACCGAGCACTTGTATTTCTCATCAGTCTGTCTCTTTTT
>NC_134790.1:50747077-50754577 GCF_046742065.1 Oratosquilla oratoria | reverse complement strand
TTTAATGAAGCTATGTTCTTATGAGGATGACGATTACTTTCTCTTTTAACTACGCTCCAGGCGTAGTAATCCATAGGATTTAAATTAGGTGAGTTTGGAGGCCACATGTTTGGCGTTACATAATCGTGAAGATTATCTGACATCCATTCTTGAGTCGACTGAGCTTTGTGAGGTGTTGCGTCCATCTGAAAAATGTACGGTCTTCCATTGTGTACTTTATCTATCCAAGGCTTGACAACTGTTTCCAGCACTTCAGTGTATCCAGCAGTATTAACCCTAAGACCCTGTTGAAAGAAATGAGGTGGCATGATATGTCCTTCGTTGCTAACAACTCCTAAAACCATTGGGGTTGCTGGAAATTTGTGTACATTACCCTGGGAACCACTGAAGGATCTGCACATAACCATCTATCATTCCTTATGTTGAACTTTTGATCGTGGTCGTAATTCTTCTCGTCGTAAAATGAAATATGCTATCCTCGTTAGTGCTTTCAATCTTGCTAAGCAACCGTTTTGCACAGATTAAGCAGTATTCCTATGTCTTTGGAAACATGAACTGACCCCTCCTTAGCACATACGGCTGGTACCGAATATGCTTGTGCACCACAGTTTTGATAAGCAACTCTGACACCTGAAATTCTCCAGTAATGCCCCTCATTGAGTTTCCAGGATCATCATGGATAATGTTCTGAACTTGTTGGCTGGACTGTGGTGTTCTTATAGCGTCCGAATACTTACAGTGCCTTTTTTCTTAGATACAGTTACAATATTGTCACCAACGGCTATCATTCCTACATTGCAACATTCAAAAACTTGGCAATCTCTGAATTATTGTGTTCCGCACATATAGCAACGACAACTGCCTGTCTTTTCATTTCTTGTGTTATCATATTGTCTGTCATGGGTGTCTGTTAAGTTAAACATATATATCAATCCGATTAAAGATAGTAACATAATAAAGATATCGTGTCCTCAAATAACCCTTGCATGATGTATGTACACACACATACATATATATATATATATATATATATATATATATATATATTATTCAACCACAAACAACTTTTAATTCCATGCCATCGCAATCGAGACTGAAGAATTGCTCGATGGAGACATTTTGTTGGAAATTGAAACGTGGACGAGCCGAGGATTCGAACCCAGCTAACCCGTAACAAAGTTACAGTGACTTAAACCAATGCGCTATCAAGAGAGATATAAGTTGAGTACGATTTTCTTATATTTGTATGCTCGAATTACATACATCTACACGAAATATCGCGTTCAACCCACCTCCGCTATGATATTGCATTTAGCTAGTATGTGCACGTGGGATAAATTATACATCTACACTGAATGGTTCCCAGCTGGGAACCATTCAGTGTAGATATATATATATATATATATATATATATATACATATATATTATATATATATATATATATATATAGATATATATATATATGTTTGATTGAATACGACAGCATTCTGGAAGTTGTTGAATTTCTTTCTTGTATTTTCTATTTTTCTAATTATATTCTTCCCTTGGATAGGGTGGGCATAGACCAATTCATTATACTTCTCCATTTTATTACACGACGTTTCTGAAATTAGTTTTTCTCTACAAGCTCTAGTTTATATGCAATTTGAGGTTAATGAAATTGTACATATATGAACTTGCGTAAACCATGTATAAGCATTTTAACGTCCATATATATAGATAGCTTCTAATATTTTGATCATTCTTCTTTTGTTTCAGTTCAAACATGGCTCCCAGAATGAGACATCATTGCAGAAACAAACCTGATGCCTTCTGCTACATATGTGGATGCTACACACTCAATCGTCAGAGACGTAACATATCCTCGTTCGTCAAGCGTGCCTACAAGGCATATTTTGAAGTTCATCTTGGTGATCAAGACAAGCAATGGGCTCCTCATGTTGTGTGCCACAATTGTGAGGAAATGCTTCGAGACTGGACCAAAGGAAAACGCAAAGGTCTGCCTTTTGGAGTTCCAATGATTTGGCGCGAACCCACCAACCATGTAACTGACTGTTATTTCTGCATGGTAAACACAACGGGTGTTGGGAAGAAAAACCGACATAAGATTACGTATCCGAACATTCCCTCAGCTATTCGGCCTGTTCCGCACTCTGAAGAAGTACCTGTTCCAGTTTTCAAAGGCTTGCCTTCATTGGACGATAAAGACATTGGACATGATACAAGCCAGCAAGACAGTTGTGACAGTGAATTGTCAGAAAAGTGTTCACAATCGGAGGACTGTTCTTCAGACACTGAACCTTTCCCCGTCCCTAAGCCTCTTCCCCAGGCTGAACTGAATGATTTAGTGCGGGATTTAGGTCTTTCAAAGAAAGCAGCAGAGCTTTTGGCATCAAGATTACAAGGCAGAAATCTTGTTGATCACTCTGTTAAAGTATCATATTTCAGAAAGCGTGACCAGCTTTTTGTGACCTTCTTTTCAAAAGACAGACAGTTTGTTTACTGCCATGACATCCCAGGGCTTCTCAAAGAACTGGGTGTACCTTACTATAGTCCTGCTGAATGGAGACTCTTTTTAGACAGTTCAAAACGCAGTCTAAAGTGTGTTCTTTTACATAATGGCAATGTTTATGGAGCAGTACCTGTCGGTCACTCAGTGCATTTGCGGGAAGACTATGATGATATGAGAATGGTCATGGACTTATTAAAGTATCATGAGCACAATTGGATAATTTGTGTAGACTTAAAGATGGTCAACTTTCTTCTTGGACAACAGAAAGGTTTCACCAAGTTTCCATGTTTCCTCTGTATGTGGGACAGCCGAGCACGAGACAGACATTGGGTCCAGAAGGACTGGCCTATTCGTGACACCCTTGAAGCAGGCATGCCAAATATCATACAAGACCCAATTGTAAACAGAGATAAGATCATCTTTCCTCCTCTTCACATCAAATTAGGTTTGATGAAACAATTTGTCAAGGCACTGGAAACCGAAGGTGAATGTTTCCAACACATCATCACAGCTTTACCAGGGTTATCATTTGAGAAGATCAAAGCAGGCGTGTTTGATGGCCCACAGATTCGAACCCTTAATTCGTGATGATCAGTTTGTTGCTAAGATGACCGCTTTAGAAAGGGCAGCATGGTTATCCTTTGTGGCAGTCGTTCAGAACTTCCTTGGAAACAATAAGGCGGAGAACTACAGTGAACTTGTGAACAGAATGCTCCTCGCTTTTCGTGATCTCGGGTGCAACATGAGCATCAAGCTTCATTTTTTGAACAGCCACCTTGATCAGTTCCCTGACAACCTGGGGGCTGTGAGTGACGAACAAGGAGAACGATTCCACCAAGACCTAAAGATCATGGAAGAACGCTACCAAGGGCGCTGGGACAAAAGTATGATGGCTGACTACTGCTGGAGCATTAAACGAAATTGCCCAGATGAAATGTACAAACGCAAAAGTTACAAACGCAAATTCCTGCCTGAAAAAATACACAAAGAAATTGATAAGCTTCCATCAGCTGTGGTGATGTTCTGAAGGATGCTAATCTAACTTTGGGATAGATGTTCTGTTAATGTTCTGTTTCTTTTGCCTTAATAAATGTACAGAAATGGCTTTCATACTGTTTTAAGATTCAAGTGAACAAAAGAATTGTGGCTGATATTGCAATTTCCTATAATAACGAAAATTTAAAAAATAAATAAAAATGTCAAATTGCATAAAATCTGTAGCTTGCAGACAAAACCCGACTTCAGATTTGAAATCAGCACACTCAAGTTGACTATAGAAAAGTCTTTTTTTAAATGCAACAAAATGAGTGTTCCCCAGTGTAATCAATTAATGTTGATTCCACCATTTTCCTTCTGAACCCACACCCTGATTTATAAATGAGATCAGATTTCTCCCAGTCCATCCGGTGATTAAATTTATTAACGTGTTGAAACACTGCTGAATATATTTGGCCATATCAGTCACCGGATGGACTGGGAGAAATCTGATCTCATTTATAAATCAGGGTGTGGGTTCAGAAGGAAAATGGTGGAATCAACATTAATTGATTATCTGCCCACGATGAATATTTCCAAGGGTCAATGGACCCCAGACATCATTTCAGGACTATTCATCACCAAAAATATTGTCAACAAGCTTCCTCCCCCTCCCCCTGACCCGACCTCGTGTCAACCTCAGGTCAACTAGGGTTGGGGCAGTGATGTTCTTTATTTTCTCATGTTCCCTTTCTTTTGTAAGAGGTTGCTACTTAAGATAGCCTCCTCCCTGCCACTTTGTACTACTGAAGAGGATTGCAGGTAGCAATCGAAATATATAGTTCCGCTTACGCAACTTTTTCTTTCGTCCGACTGTGGTGTTAGTTGTGATATGTATACATATAAATATATATATATATATATATATATATATATATATATATATATATATATATATATATGTGAGCGTGTGTGTGTGTGTGTGTGTGTGTGTGTGTGTGTGTGTGTGTGTGTGTGTGTGTGTGTGTGTGTGTGTGTGTGTGTGTGTGTGTGTGTACATATACCAAAGGCATTTCCCCTCTTATTAGGGAAGAATTAAAAAAACATCGGCATAAAATACACTCCCAACACATTCCATTCCTACATACTCCACTCCCATTCACCCCTCTCCCTTCCTCTTATCATGACTCCTCTTGGATGACGGGTCATTCCTGCATCTCGCCTACTTCCCTGGATCTGAAGCAGTGTTGCAAGACACATCACATCTACAGCAAGACCGCTTTATTTAATCGGCAACTCACCCCCTTCGTCCCTTCATTCAGAAAAGGAGAAGACGGGGAGAAATCCCTTCGGGCTGCGTCAATTTATTATTCACACATACTCCCTCACTCCCCTCCCCACCCACTCCCTGCCATGTATCACAGAATCATCCTTACTCAACTATTCTCCAATCACCCCTATCCTCTGTCTTCTCCCGTCTTTCCTCAGTAGACATTCCCTTCTTTTCCAATGTTCCTTTTACCCAAGCCATCCATTTCATCCTTGGTCACTCCTCATGTTCAATCCTTTCACCGCTACCTCCCGCAATTCTTTTACTAATATTTCTTCGCTCATTCTTTCCATATGTCCAAACCATTCCAACACTATTTCATCAACCCTATCTCCCAACTCCCCTTCTACTCCCGATCTCCTCCTCACCTCCTCGTTTCTCACACTATACCAATTAGTAGCACTTCTCATACTTCTCTGGCACCTCATCTCAAACACATTCAAACTCCTCTTCTCTCACTCTCTTATGTTTCATGTTTCTGACCCGTATAGTGCTGCCGACACAGTCACTCCTTTACACAATCTCCTCTTAGTATCCATTCCCAAATGTCTATTTCTCATTATACTTTTTAATGCCTAAAGGCATTTAATTGCTTCTCTCCATCTACATACTACCTCCACCTCCGCTCCTCCCTTTCCCGCCATATTCGTACCCAAGCATCTAAAAATATCTGCTTCCTTCAGTCTCTCTCACTTAATACTCACTTCCATTGTGCTGCCATTTTCTACCCATGTACATCTCATCTACTTATTTTTACCCACATATATCTTCAACTTTCTTCTTTCGCATACCTTTTCAAACTCTGTCATTGATTTCCCTAATCCCATCTCTAATCCTACCAAAAGCGTAGTGTTGTCAGCAGACAACAACTGGCTTATCTCCCACTTTTCTCCATTTTCTTTAAACATCTACAATCTCTGACCAACTACCCGTTGCGTTTACCTCTCGCACCACCCCATTTATGTATAAACTGAACAGCTAAGGCGACCTAACACATCCCTGGCGAAGTCTCACATTTGACTCGAGCCACTTACTCTCTCCATTTCTTATTCTAACATAAGCTCCATTACTCTCATAAAAACTCCTGACTGCTCTTAAAATCTTTCCTCCTATCCCATATATCTGCAATACCCCACAGTGCCTTCCTGTCTACCCTGTCATAAGCCTTTTCCAAATCCATAAAGGCCGAAAAACAACCTTGGCCTTTCCTAAAGCATTCTCACATGTCTACTATACTACAAAAATATGATCTACGCAACCCATACCTGTGTTAAACATACACTGTTCCTCACCAACTACTCCCTCTGTTTCTCTCCAAATCCTCTCAAGCAAAACACTCCCATAAACCTTCCCAAATACACTCAATAAACTGATTCCTCTGAAACTACTACACTCACACTTGTTCCCCTTTCCCTTGTAAAGTGGAACTATACATGCACTCCTCCAGTCCTCCGGCACTCTACCCTCTTTTAAACAGACATTAAATAACCTCACTAGCCAGTCCACCATCACTGTAGCTCCCTTTTTTAGACATTCCGCGTGACACCCATCCAACCCAAGTGCCTTACCTGCTCTCTTCATCTTAACACCTGCCTTCACCTTATCTTTTCTTAAATTCCCTCAAATTCCCTCACTCATCACTGTCATTTTCTTAATGCTTCCACTGGAACTACCTTTACCTCCCTATCAGCTTTCACATTTAGCCACTCCCAAAAATACTCTGCCCATCTTCATCATACTGCCGTCTCTTCCATTATCATATCTCCATTTGCACCTTTAACCTTTTCTTCTCTATTTGATTCGCCTTCTCTTCCTCTCTTAATTTCTTTCCGAAACATCTTTTTATTTCTTTCAAAGATTTCTCTCATACTCTTACCCCATTTCATATCTGCTCTCCTCTTTGCATCCTTTATCTTATGTTTAATTTTTTTTTATTTGTAACTCTCATATGATTCTCGTCCTATTTTGTAACCAATCTCTGAATACTTGCAACTTCTCTTCTACACCCCCTTCTTTGCTTCTTCAACCCACCACTCACTACCCTTCCTTCTACGAGTATTTCCTTCCGTCCTCCTTGTTCCACACACCACCTTTGCATACCTTTTGACTCCCTCCTTGAATCTCATCCCCATTCTTCCCCCATCCCTAGCATAACATTATCTTTAGCTCTCTCCTACTCCGCTCTCAGTTTCTTATATATATATATATATATATATATATATATATATATATATATATCTATGTATGTATGTATGTATATATATATATATATATATATATATATATATATAAATTGTTTTAGACAAATGAGAGAGTGATAGGTGGGGAAGGGTAAATGAAGATGGGCTTTTAGAATACGTCCTAACGTTTCGGTCACTATGACCTTCTTCAGAGGACTCGCTATGTTACATCGTGATCACACATTTTATACTTGCAGTGGGAGGAACTCGCCAAGCTTCGAGTGTCAGGTCTTTTCCAGAGCGTTGATTTTTAGGAGACTAGCTGCTTTGGAAAGGCATATAAATCCTTCTCTATCGTTGTTGTTCATTTTGGGTATTTATATGAGCAGCTTCCACCGTCTTTCTCATTTTCTTCTGTAGTCCCTTATGTAAGATCTCGACTTTGTCCCAATCAGGTAGGTTGCTGCACTGTTCGAGGTGGCGAACAAGTGAGTTAGATGTC
>NC_134790.1:50722077-50724577 GCF_046742065.1 Oratosquilla oratoria | reverse complement strand
ATAACTTGTAATCGTACTTACTGTTATTTTTACCTATGTGCATTACCTTGCATTTACATACATACATATACCAAGGCTTTTTCCCCCTTCCAAGGGAGGTAGCCAAAAAGGGAAAGGCATAAAAACACTCCCACCCATTTCATCCCTAAATACACTCCACACCCCTCCCACCCTTCCTCTCATCTGAGCACCTCCTGGATGACGGGTCATCCCTGCACCCTGCCCACCGCCCTGGGTCAGAAGCAGTGTCGCAAGACACAGCACATCCACAGCAAGGCCGCTTCATTTAATCGGCGACCCCCCCCCTCTCCGTCCCCCTTTGCATATAAGGCGAGGACGGGGAGAAATCCCTTCGGGCTGCGTCAAAATTTACTCACACATACTACCCCACCCCCACACCCCCGCCCATTCCTCCTCATGCAGTCACAACATCATCCATATACAACCATTCTCCACTCACCTCTGTCTTCCGTCCTCTCCCTTCCTTCCTCAACAGACATTCCCCTCTTCCCCAAAGCCCCTTTCACCCCATCCATCCACCTCATCCTAGGATGTCCCCTCATGTTCACTCCCTCCACATCTGCCTTCCATACCTCTTTTACTAGTCTTTCTTCACTCATTCTTTCCATGTGTCCAAACCATCCTAATATTCTTTCATCAACCCTATCTCCCAAATCCTTTTTCACCCCTGTACTCCTCCTCACCTCCTCATTTCTCACTCTATCCAGCCTAGTAACCCCCACCATACTTCTCAGACACCTCATCTCAAACACATTCAAACTCCTTCTCTCTTCTTCTCTTATGTTCCACGTTTCTGCCCCATACAGTGCTGTTGGCACAATCACTCCTTCATACAGTCTCCTCTTCGCATCCATTCCCAAATGTCTATTCCTCATTACACTCTTTAAACCACCAAGGCATTTACTCGCTTCTCTCAATCTACATTCTACCTCCACCTTCACTCCACCTTTTCCTGCTACACTTGCACCCAAGTATCTAAAACTATCCACTTCCTCCAGTCGCTCTCCCTTAATGTTCACTTCCAGTCTACTGCCACTTTCACCCCTTGCATTTACTTGTGTTAAATTTCATTAGCCACTTTTCAGACCATTGCTGTAATTGATCTAAACCTTCTTGAATATCTAATTGGTTTGAGTGATAATTTGCCACTCCGCACAGTTTTGTATCATCAGCAAATTTGGAAACAGTAGATTTTAGTCCATGGTCTATATCATTTATATATACTATGAATAGAAGTGGCCCAAGAACGGAACCCTGAGGAACTCCACTTGCAACACTTTTCCATCCAGAAGTTTTTCCATTTAAAACAACTCCCTGTTTTCGATCATTCAACCAATTACTAGTCCAACCTAATAGGCTACCACTTATTCCATGCAAAGCTAATTTAGTAAGTAGTCTTTCGTGTGGGACGGTATCAAAAGCTTTTGCAAAGTCTAGATATACTAAATCTATATTGTTTCTTTTGTCATAATTCGAGATAACTGTGTTGTAGAATTCGAGTAAGTTAGTCACGCAAGAACGTTTCCGTCTGAAACCATGCTGGCTATCATTTATCAAACGGTTACTTTCTAAATGATGTTCGATAGCATCTCTGATGATAGTTTCCATTATTTTTCCTACGATTGAAGTCAAACTTATAGGCCTATAGTTATTTGGCTTCTTTTTGTCAACTTTTTTGAATATGGGAGTAACGTTAGCTAGCTTCCATTCTCTTGGGACATCTCCGGATATGATGGATTTCTTGAAAATAATTTCTAATGGAACAACAATCTCATTTTTCATTTCCTTTAAGATTCTTGGATGCCAACCGTCAGGCCCTGGTGTTTTATTAACTTTGAGTTTGTCTATACACCTTTTAATTTTTTATTTTTTGTTATATTTACCGTACCGAGTAAGTTTACCCTAGACTTTTCACAGGTTTCAGTTTGGAATTCACCTTAAGGTGTTTCGTTTACGAATACCGAGCTAAAATAATTGTTTAAGATATTACACATTCCTTCATTTGAATATTCAAGTTGACCGTCAGCAGATAATAGTGGACCAATGTGATTCCTAACAACCTTTTTATCTCTAATGTAACTATAGAATTCTTTGGGATTCTCTTTGGATTTATCTGCGATGTTCATTTCGTATTGTCGTTTTCTTTTTCTTATTGTCTTTTTTAAATCTCTCTGTATTGATACATAACTTTCATAGTCATTAGATGCACCCGAGCACTAATATTTCTTATAAGCCTGTCTCTTTTTAGCAATACTGTTTTCAGTTTCTTTGTCGAGCCACTTTGGGCGAGCCTGATTTGGGGGACGTCTGTCCTTAAAAGGAATGTAAGTTTGAATAATCTTAGTGAGCGTATTTTGAAATATTTCCCACTTCTGATCTACAGGTTTTTCGATTAATATTGCCTCCCAATCTGTAAGCTGAAGCTCCTGACGTAGTTCTATGAACTGAGCTTTACTGAAATCGGGTATTTTAGAAACAC
>NC_134790.1:50709577-50717077 GCF_046742065.1 Oratosquilla oratoria | reverse complement strand
TTTATGAGGCTATGACCTCTCCCAGTTTTCTTTCTTCTGTATAAATATTGTGTTCTATCTTTTCTTTCTTGTACTCTGAGGATGTCGTAATAGACGAAAACGTTCAGTATTCCGACTTTAATTTCCCTATGGTTTCTGCAATATATACATATGTATATATATATATATATATATATACGTATTTATGTGGTTGAAAAATATCTTAATTGATCACTGGGAATCATTCAGTGTGATTGTATAAAATTTCCCACGCGCACATACGTCCGATGCTCTATCATAGCCGAGATGGGTTGAATGCGATATTTCGTGTATGTAATTCGAGCATACAAATATAAGAAAGTCGTACTCAACTTATATCTCTCTTGATAGCGTATTGGGTTACGTCAATGTAACTTTGTTACGAGTTAGCTGGTTCGAATCCTCGGCTCATCCACGTTTCAATTTCCAGCGAATGCCTCCTTCGAGCGATTCTCAGTCTCGTTTGCAATGGTATGGAATTAAAAGTGATATGTGGTTGAAAAAGATATTAATTGATCACTGGGAACCATTCATTGTGATTGTATAAAATTTCCCACGCGCACATACGTCCGATGCTCTATCATAGCCGAGATGGGTTGAACGCGATATTTCGTGTATGTGTATGTAATTCGAGCATACAAATATAAGAAAGTCGTACTCAAATACAACAAAGTACAATACATTATAATAAAATGCAATGAAATAAATTGTAATAAAATAAAATAAAATAAACTGACACTTGTGCCACAATTGGGAGCACTACGCACTACGGAGGGAATAAAAATAATATGACATAAAATGCAACAAGGTGAAATAAAGCACAACAAAACAATGCAATTAAATTAATAAAATAAAATGGTACTGTATTGTACTTTGTTGTGTTTGATTTTATTATATTGCACTTAGTCTTTGTAAATATGTAAGGTGGTCCAGTCGTCCGGTACTCGGAGTGACAGGAAGAGGAGGGGGGCCCGGACAGCTTCGGCAGTGCGGGATACCTCTCCCAATTACAACCACGGACAGTTAATAGCTCATGTGAACACTGTACATTTTCACACCCCTGAAGACGGTTCTAGGACTAGAACCGAAACGGTGGGCATTAAACTTCCCACTTACATATACATATATATATATATATATATATATATATATATATATATATATATATATATATATGATAATGTAATTTATTAAGTTAATTTCCAGTTAATACGTTTCAGCTAGTTTCGAGCACTCAGGCCGACAGCGAATCACTTTCCGAATATTACATCGAGCTACTTTTCATCTCAGTCGTGTTTACAAGAGATTAAACTGGGAATAGTTAATGTGATTGATGAAATGAAAATATATATATGTATGTGTGTATTTACATAGTTGTATTTACCTAGTTGTATTATGCGGGGAGGGGAGCTATGTTTGTGGTGACCCGTTTTTGTATCTCGCAAGATCAAGTTTATTCTTATATTCTTGTATTGTGTTTGCACACACTATTTATTCATCCAATTCGTTCCATATATCTATCACTCTATGTGGGAAGCTGTTCTTTTTCAGGTCTCTTCTGTAATTATCCTTTTTGAGTTTCATTGCATATCCTCTTGTTTTTCCTCTATCCCGTTTTAATAAGTCCTGTCTATCAAGGAATTCTTTTCCTTTCATAATTCTGTAGATGTTTAGTAGGTCCGGTCGTTCTCTTCTTTGTTCTAGGGTTGGCAATTTCAGGTCATCCAGTCTTTGTTCATGTATCGGGTTTGCAAGTGCTGAGACCAATTTTGTCGTTGCTCTTTGTATTCTTTCTAATTTTCTTATATTCTTTTTTTGTACTGGTTGACCATATCAATGCTGCATATTCCAGTTTTGGCATTATCAGTATTTGTAGTATTTTCTTTATAATTTCGTTATCCAGGTATTAAAAGCCCACTTTTATTGATCTCAACAAATTGTATGTTTCTCCGACTATTTTATTTAAATGTTTATTGGCGACATGTCTTTGTTGATGATTACTCCTAGGTCCCTTTCAGAGTTTACTTTCTTTACTTCTTTTCCATCAATTATATACTGTCCTGTTATTCTCTTCTTGCTTTTTCCAAAGTCAATTATGCTGCACTTCTTGATGTTGAATTCTACCTCCCATCTCTTGCTCCATTCTGACACTTTGTTCAGATCCCTCTGCAATGAGTCACATTCTACTTCGGAGTTTATTCTCTTTAATAATTTTGCGTCATCGGCAAAGCAGTTCATGTAACTTTCAATGCCTTCGTCCATGTCATTTACATATATAGCAAACATTATCGGGGCTAGTACTGATCCCTGTGGGACGCCACTATTCATTTCTTCCCATTTTGAATATTTGTCTCTGAGTACCACTCATTTTTTTTCCATGTAGGAAGTCCTCCGTCCAATTCAATAGTTTTCCATATATGACTCCTATTGTTTCCAATTTACATAGAAATTTTCTGTGTGGTACTTTATCAAATGCCTTTTGTAAGTCCAGGAATACACAGTCTGTGTGTGTGTGTGTGTGTGTGTGTTTATGTGTGTGTGTGTGTGTGTGTTTGTTTGTGTGTGTGTGTTTATGTTTGTGTGTGCGTGCGTGCGTGTGTGTGTGCGTGTATGTGTGTGCGTGTGTGTGTATATGTATGAGTGGTTCACCATGGTCTCGTGTTGGACTAGTGATCGACAGCTACTACCCTTCCAGAAGAAAACTCAGAGCTCATATATGGCCTATCTATGGGTAATGCTATTACCTTACACGGACCAACACACCCAGCTCCCCTCCCACGAGAGTTGGAGTAACAACTCGCAGCGCAGCGACACTGAAATTATTTCAATCCTGGGCGGGATTCGACCTCAGACCGCCGTAGTGGCAGCCGAGAACTTAAACCACTGTGTATGTGTGTGCGTGCGTTCCTGTGTATGTGTGTGTGTGTGCGTACGTTCGTGTTTGTGTGTGTGTGTGTGTGTGCATGGGTCAGTGACAGAAAACAAAGGGTCACCTTTGACAGTGTAAAACTAAATAGGGGAGGATTACTAGTGTAGTTCCCCAGGACTCGGTTTGGGTACCTTGTTGTTCATTATATATATAAACTACTTGGTCAATGGGGTTATTACTGTTGTTAGTACGTTTGCAGACGAAAAAATAATTGGACGCCAAGTTAGGTCAGGGGAAGACACTGAGATAGTGCAAAAAGCTCTTAATATGATGATGACATGTGTGTGTGTGTGTGTGTGTGTGTGTGTGTGTGTGTGTGTGTGTGTGTGTGTGTGTGTGTGTGTGTGTGTGTGTGTGTGTGTGTGTGTGTGTGTGCGCGCGTGTGTGTAGAGCATGGGTCAGTGACAGAAAACAAAGGGTCACCATTGACAGTGTAAAAACCAAATAGGGGAGGGTTACTAGTGTAGTTCCCCAGGACTCGGTTTGGGTCCGTTGTTGTTCATTATATATATAAACTACTTGGACAATGGGGTTATTAGTGTTGTTAGTAAGTTTGCAGACAAAAAAATAATTGGACGCGAAGTTAGGTCAGGGGAAGACACTGGAATACTGCAAAAAGCTCTTAATATACTGATGAATGTGTGTGTGTGTGTGTGTGTGCGTGCGTGCGTGTGTGTGTGTGTGTGTGTGTAGAGCATGGATCAATGACAGAAAAGAGAGGGTTACCATTGACGGTGTAAAAAACAAATAGGGGAGGGTTACTGTGTAGTTCCCCAGGGTTCGGTTTTGGGTCCCTTGTTGTTCATTATATATAAACTACTTGGACAATGGGGTTATTAGTGTTGCTAGTAAGATTGCAGAAGAAAATATAATTGGACGCTAAGTTAGGCCAGGAGAAGACGCTGGGATACTGCAAAAAGCTCTTAATATAATGATGACATGGTCAGTGAAATGGCAAATGGACTTGAATATCTCAACGTACAATGAATGAAACGTAATTTTACACAATGCAGACAACAGATATAGCTTAGGTAACACCTTTTTATAAAATAAAAACAGATTACTTGGGAGATCACTCTCACTCTCTTCTCCTTCTCACTCTCTTCTCTCTCTCACTCCTTTCTCTCTATCACTACCTTTTCTCGCGTTCTTCTATCTCTCACTTTCTTCTCTTATCTTGTACTCTCTCTCTCTCTCTCTCTCTCTCTCTCTCTCTCTCTCTCTCTCTCTCTCTCTCTCTCTCTCTCTCTCTCTCTTTCTCTCTCTCTCTCTCTCTCTCTCTCTCTCTCTCTCTCTCTCTCTCTCTCTCTCTCTCTCTCTCTCTCTCTCTCTCTCTCTCTCTCTCTCTCTCTCTCTCTCTCTCTCTCTCTCTCTCTCTCTCTCTCTCTCTCTCTCTCTCTCTCTTCTCTCTCACTTCCTCTCTCACTTCCTCTCTCTCTTTCTCTCTCTCTTTCTCTCTCTCTTCTCTCTCTCTCTCTCTCTCTCTCTCTCTCTCTCTCTCTCTCTCTCTCTCTTCTCTCTCTCTCTCTCTTCTCTCTCTCTCTCTCTCTCTCTCTCTCTCTCTCTCTCTCTCTCTCTCTCTCTCTCTCTCTCTTCTTTTCTCTCTCCCCGTTGCTCTCCTTTCCATAACGTCAAATTCACGCGTTGAATGATCAAAACTTACTTGGGCCTCCTTACATATAGTAATGTAAGTATCAGCCCCTTGCAGGCAAAGCCTCCGACTTTCTCTAGAGTCACGCTCAAGAACCTTTAAGAGCTTGTGAATGGCTCTCCCTCTTTGTCGTCCACATTCATTTGTTATACTTGGAAGTGATTATTGTAATTCTGGCTCAAAGAGTATTGGCGCACTTTCCTTTCTAATGCCAGGCTTACTTTCTTCAAGTCTAAGCTGATCTGGAACACTCGAAGTATGATTTAACGTTCACTTGGTTGGTAGATTTTATGGTTGGAGAATGTGTTAATATTTTCCTG
Organism: Oratosquilla oratoria; assembly: GCF_046742065.1. NCBI lineage: Eukaryota > Metazoa > Arthropoda > Malacostraca > Stomatopoda > Squillidae > Oratosquilla > Oratosquilla oratoria. Next base: position 50,712,159 of record NC_134790.1, on the reverse strand, counting down.
TGATGCCTCATTTTCTTCTTTATTTATATATCAGTACTTTTTATCGATGCTAAAAATCTGCTATGATACAGAAGTGTTTCTCATTTGTCTTCGTCTTTATACTTTCAATTATTCCATTGTATATTTTATATATGTAAATAAAAATTCACATCCTCACATACAATAAGTATGAAAGGTATAATGAAATTCACCTTGAAACCATAAGTAAGCATATCATAGCAATTCCATTTAATGAACAGAAGATTTCTGTTTAAATACACTATCTCAAATCATGTTCGTGCAATTGGGAAGCACTGTCTAATTGAGTATTTGATATGAATGACTGGTTTCAGCGTTTAATATTATAGAGTTACTGAAATGTAATTAGTAGCAAGGTAATGAAACACACTTTACTCGTTGAATTGATCTGTCTGACAAACATTGATCAAGATTTTTTTTATATGAGAAATATTACTTGTCCTTATTCATTTAGGAATTGGCAAAACAGCTATGTCTACATAGAAGACTTAATTACAGAAGATATGAAATCAGATTGAGAAAATCAAGGTGAACACATCTGTGTATATACACATGCACATGCAAGCATGGTTGGACATCACTGGTTTAACAGTTAAGTCACTATCAAAAACTCAAAAAGATATTTTCCATTTATGATAAAACAAAATATGCATGTGTATGTACCTATAAATATAGTTTATATACACACACACACACACACATATATATATATATATATATATATACATATATGTATATATATATATATATATATATATATATATATGTACATATATATTGGTAGGAGACCATGTATACATGATTTCAAGAAGTCTACAGCGACAATGGCGTTGTTGAGTTTATATTGGAGCTTTCATTTCTCTCATGCAACAAGTTTCTGTGTTGGTTCCAAATAGCTGAGAAGGTGTCCAAAAGACATTAGGTGCGGTTTTCTCTCTCTCTCTCTCTCTCTCTCTTTTTTTTATTTTTTTTTTATTTTTTTATTTTTTTTTTAGTGAACCGAGCCTTCTCCCACAGCAGTACATGGAAAACCACGAATAACGAACTCCAACGTATAACAACACTACTCGTCAACAACGGCTATCCACAACACTCCATCGAATCCATTATCAAAAACAAGATGAACTCCTTTACCTCCCAACCAACACCCACAAAAACCAATATAACAACACTGGACCTGTACTACAGAGGACATAGGAACACCGGCTACAAAGAAGACGAAAGAATACTTCGAAATATTATCACACGTAACATTCGACCCAACAACCCAGACAATAAGATACGCCTAATCGTATACTACAAAACCTCCAAAACACACACCCTGGTTATTAAGAACAACAGCCAGCCCCCCAACCCTCCTCTACAAGAAGTCAACGTGGTGTATAAGTTTGATTGCCCTGTCGGTGATTGTCAGCCCCGCACCTCCTCATACATTGGCATGACTTCTATGACCCTCTCCAAAAGACTCACATACCACCTCCAGAATGGCGCCATCAAAACACACATGACAAAAGAACACAAAACCACCATCACCAGACAAACACTAAACGAAAACACTAAAATAATCTACAAAGCTCACGACCCCCTTCGCCTTAAGATGGCCGAAGCAGTGAACATATACATCGAGAAAACTTCCATTAACATACAACTCATGCCCACAACCACACTCCCAAGCAGTAGACGCACATAACACAAACAGTAACACCCCTTTCCACGCAGCGCTTTCGGATCACGGCTACATGAAATGACCTCTCCCAGTGTTCGGCCAATGTACGGCCTGTATTCAAACCTTTGTAATCACCAACTATTGTTACTCCCTCCCTGAGGATGACCGAGTAAGGTCGAAATACGTATAGAAGAAATTAAAAAAGAGAAAACCGCACCTAATGTCTTTTGGACACCTTCTCTGCTATTTGGAACCAACACAGAAACTTGTTGCACGAGAGAAATTAAAGCTCCAATATAAACTCAACAACGCCATTGTCGCTGTAGACTTCTTGAAATCATGTATATATATATATATATATATATATATATATATATATACATACATACATACATATATATGTATATATATATATATATATATATATATATATATATGTGTGTGTGTGTGTGTGTGTGTGTGTGTGTGTGTGTGTGTGTACATGAGAGGAATGTCTGTGGAGGAAGGACGGGAGAGGACAGAAGATAGAGGTGAATGGAGAAGGGTTGTGTATAGATGATGCTGTGATGCATGAGGGGGAGTGGGTGTGGGTTGGGGAGTGAGAAAGTATGTATGAGAAAAAAAAATTGACGAAGCCCGAAGGGATTTCTCCCCGTCTTCTCCTTTTCTGCATGAGGGGACGGAGACGGGGGGTCGCCGAATTTATGAAGCGGCCTTGCTGTGGATGTGCTGTGTCTTCCGACACTGCTTCTGACCCAGGGCAGTGGACAGGATGCAGGGATAACCCGTCATCCAGGAGGTGCCAAGATAGGAGGGAGGGAGGAGGGTGTGTGTGTGTGTGTGTGTGTGTGTGTGTGTGTGTGTGTGTGTGTGTGTGTGTGTGTGTGTGTGTGTGTGT
>NC_134790.1:50682077-50697077 GCF_046742065.1 Oratosquilla oratoria | reverse complement strand
ATATATATATATATATATATATATATATAACACAGGAACCCACAGTCGGAGAAAGAATAAACTTCGAATAAAGAATAATCCTATATTTCGGCTATCAACTGTAGCCCTCTTCAGGAAAGTACATAAGATAGAGAACAGAGGGGACTTATAAACTACAGTAAGAAGAGATGTGGACAGTTGACCTCACTCAGGCGCGGGGCTAACTGGGGTGGCGGAGGAGGGAGGGGGTGAGGAGAGGGGAGGATGTAACGTCCGCACTAGCTTATTTATAAATATAGGATTATTCTTTATTCGAAGTTTATTCTTTCTCCGACTGTGGGTTCCTGTGTGTTATTTACAAATGTGCTACTACATTTCTATTTAGAAATATATATATATATATATATATATATATATATATATATGTATATATATTTAGTTTTAGATATTGTTGGATTGCTATCTGATATGCGATCTAATTGCTAAAGGACATTTTTAGCATATCAATATAAGGAGCAGTGTTATATAGACTTGCCACAAGTATACAAGGAACGGTATAAGCCGTATGAGAGGACGGTATGCTCAGGTTCACTCGATTCCTCCAAGAGTTTTCGCATCTTGGTGAGATTTGCTGCATTGTCGGTCCAAACACTTCCAATGTGACAACCAAAATCTTGTTCAGCCTTCTTGATCGAATTTTGTACAAGTTGTAGAAGATATTCAGCAGTGTGAGGTTTCCCTGATGTGTCTATGTGTCAACTAAATAAATCTGACCAGTGGATGTTGTTAGAGTGACACATATTATGGGCTCATTATGGATGTTAGACCACCCATCAATTGAAAGACATACAGTTTCATTATTCAGGTCATCTGCACACTTTTTATATTCCTTTTCATACACAAGATCCAAGTACTTATCAGCAATATCTTTTCTGGATGGAGGAATATAACCTGGCCTTAGGTTCTGAACCATCTTGAGAAAATGAGGATGCTGAACAAGACGAAATGGTGAATTTGTAGCAAATATATTTATTGCGACTTCTTTGTCGAGGTTTTCCTTTTGAGAGGCTGAAGTTTTTATGATAAATCTGTCCAGAGATGGTGATGACTTTCTTTTAGAAGCAAATGATTTAGCAGAAGTGGCGCCTGTGGAGGAGTCTGATAGTGACCTTTTTAATGGTGGAGTCAGGTTTGCAGATAATTCAAGTGGAGCCGATGATGAAGGGATTGAAGCTGTTGATGCAGATCCTGAAATGGAAACAGAAAATTTAACATATTGCATAATTTATAAATGAATAAATAAATGAATGAATACAGTGTGATTTAGGCTACTGTTGAGTACAGTAGTTATTTTCTTAGATAATGATCATATTCACACAAACCACTAAATTATTTGGAAATAATTAACAGGATATGAAATAGGTGGGCTTGGAATTCAGCACACACAGGATTCAGTCCACTTTTAAATTCACTAAAAATAATGGGTTAGTTGGGTTAGGTTAGGCTAAATCCCTTTGGGATGAATCCCATGTGGGCTGAATTCCAATGGAACCTATGAAATATATCACACAATGTTGAATGAAATGAATAACAATCATCTAGGCCCCAAAGTTGATTGGATACAGTATATTATAGTGATATAGTCATTACCCAAATTTAGAAATAATGAAGTTGAAATATCATATCTTTAGACATTTTTATTGCACATGCTCTCCATTATTCACCAAATTTATATAGTTGCGTATGAAAAGGGACAAATGCACACAATATAAGTAAAATTATTTACCTGGGCCATCAATTTCTTTTTCTGTATGCTGTGGCTGACCTTGGCATTTATCTCTGTGAGATTTTAATCTTGACACAATGCCCTGTAGTTCCTGGCTGCAGTCTTTGCATTTAGGTCGGTACCCTTTACCAGAAGTTGTTGGTAGTTTTTCGAAATAATTCCAGACAGGATAATTATTTCTGCCTGAAAGAACCACTCTGCGGGGTCCAGAAGACATCCTTCCTGGTTGATTCCAAAGCAGCAACTGACTCAATGAGAAGCTGCTTACCTAGAAAAAGTTTCAACAAGAATCTCGTTGTAACTTGTTGTGGGCTGCACAGTGATATATACATGTAGGCTTATACCGTTCCTTGTATACTTGTGGCAAGTCTATATAACACTGCTCCTTATATTGATATGCTAGAAATGTCCTTTAGCAAACAGATCGCATATCAGATAGCAATCCCACAATATTTCAGATCTATAAAAAAGTGTATTTTAATTTTAAAAAATCTGATAAAAAAATCGATTTTTATGTTTTAAAAAGATAAAAAAAAATAAAAAAAAACGCCAACCCTGGTGTCCACTAACCTCATACAATAATACCTGTCAAGTCCGGCTAAAACTGGCATTTCAAAGCATAATAGTGCCTTGAAAATAGTTTCTTATTTCACTATAAAAATTTATATTAACTTATACTGCATTGAATAAGTCAATAGTTGATATATTTGTCCTATATACAATGTTAGGTTCCTAGTTTTGATATATTTGTCAAATATAAAATGTTAGGTTACAAAGAAAGCAATGGCCTCCGCTAGCGCAGCCAGGGATCTGGGTGCGGACGTCCTGTGTAATAGTAGTCCTTGACATATATGTATATATATATATATATATATATATATATATATATGTATATATATATATATATATGTATATATATATATATGTGTGTGTGTGTGTGTGTGTGTGTGTGTGTGTGTGTGTGTGTGTGTGTGTGTGTGTGTGTGTGTGTGTGTGTGTGTGTGTGTGTGTGTGTGTGTGTGTGTGTGTGTGTGTGTGTGTGTGTGTGTGTGTGTGTCATTAAAATTTGCAGCAGCTTCTGCGTTCACGAGTTTTTTGCTGACATTCTCGACTTTTCTTATGCTGGCGCGCTGTGTCGTGCTAAGTTCTCTAATGACCTGGCCAAGTAGCATTGGTGGAATAGGTAAAGGAATGGGAATTATCTTCTTAATATTTATGCAGAGCTTTCGCCTAACAGTTAGGCATCTTCAGTGCTAATGAGTACAGTGTGTGGGAAATGATTATAAATACACAATACACAGATCACAAACACTTCAGTGCTGATCCGGTTGACCAATGAGGAAGCAGGACGCGAAGCGCCGCCCTCGGGCCTAGCGGCTGTGAGCTGTAAGCTGACCTCGATGTCTTTTGATGTGGGGATAATGAATGGGTCCGGAGTCTGTCTGTTCATAGTAGGGTTTTTATCTTTTATGTATAAAGTTTCTAGGATATGAAGGCGTGTGTGGTTTGTTTCTGTCTGTAAAATAGTGATGCCCTCCTCCAAATTCTTTCTTGTCAGTGGGGTCTGATGTACATCTTCGTGGTGTCGCTTGATGGCGCCATTGGAGAGGTGAAGGGTGAGGCGCCTCGTGAGCTTCGTCCTAGTCATCCCTATGTATGTTTCATTATTATGTATGTTTCATTATTATCATTATTAACATACTATGTATGTTTCATTATTATCATTATTAACATACTATGTATGTTTCAATATTAAGAAGATAATTCCCATGCCTTTACCTATTCCACCAATGCTATTTGGCCAGGTCATTAGAGAACTTAGCACAATACAGCGCGCCAGCATAAGAAAAGTCGAGAATGTCAGCAAAAAACTCGTGAACGCAGAAGCTGCTCAAATTTTAATGACATTTGCCTAAAAGTGGATCTGCTGCCCAACTATAGCAATATATATATATATATATATATATATATATATATATATACATTTGTATGTATGAATACGTATATATATACATATATATATATATATATATATATATATATATATATATATATATCAAGAACTAGTATTACACAGGACGTGCACACCCAGATTCCTGGCGCCGCTAGCGGAGGCCAGTCCAGTGTGCTACGAGCAGTGGAGGTGTAAGGTTGTGTCGCTGCGTCTTTCACGCGTGGCTGCATTTAGAAGTGGATAGTGTTTGTTTACATAGGTTCTTGCTGATTTTGTTTGTTTGGTTGGTTCGTCATAGGTTCTTTCTTGCTGATTTTGTCCATTCAGAATGCCGAATAAGTGTGGTGTTGTAAGCTGCAACGGTAATTATAACAAGGATAACAGGTGCCGAGTGTTTCGACTGCCAAAAGACCGTTATGAAAGACAGAAGTGGCTTGATGTGCTACTACCACGTAATGATTACACTGGCCTGCGTTTAATTTTTTTTTTTTTTCAAAGGTCGAAGGTTTTTCAAGTGATTTATAGGTTTTTTTGGTGCACTGAATCCAAAAATACCAGCCGTTTCCTTGGATCAGGTCTAGTTTTTGAGATATGAGAAGTGCGACTTTTGGGCCTTGTATAGTACTAAGTACAGGAAAGTATAAGGAAAACGAGGCTGCAGGTATAACCTATTCTTTTTTTTTTCTTTTTTTTTTTGCATAAAAATTATACTGTAGCACCCCGAAACTGATACTGAAACCTAATGATGTTTTTGTTTACTTTCAGGAAACTGAAACCGAAACTGAAACTGAAACTGCATTGACTACATTGACAAACTGCATTGACAACACTGAAACTGAAAATGGTTTAGAAAAGTGTGATCTCCAATCAATGTGACTGATTTTATAAAAATCTGTGCTTTTTACAAGAATATGTGCTTCTTGTGTTTCTATTTTGGACACGTATCTTAGATTGACAGAAAATGGAACGCAAATGCATAAATCATCCTGATAGGTTCTGCTACATATGTGGTAATGTGATTCTTCCTCGTCGACTAGCAAATATAAGTGATTTTGTGAAGAAGGCATATCATGCTTACTTTGGAGTTAAGCTTGGGGACCAGGACAAGCCATTTGCACCCCATGTTAGCTGCAAAACATGTGTCGATGAGCTCTTGAACAGCTATCAAAAATTAGGGGCTCGCATGTCAGTCAAAATGCACTTTCTACGGTCCCATTTAGACTATTTCCCTCAGAACTGTGGTGACTTCAGTGAGGAACAGGGAGAACGTTTCCACCAGGATATTCGTGTCATGGAAGAACGCTACCAAGGCCGGTGGGATGTGAACTTTCTTGCGGACTACTGTTGGTGTTTGAAACGAGACGTGGTGGCTGCCCAACACAGGAGAAAGTCACTGAAAAGGCCCTTCATCCATGATTAGATTTTCTGTAATATATCCTCTTTATCTTCTGAACTATGCAAGAAAAAATTATTTCTTTTGTCAAGAATTGTTTTCAAAATTAAAGGGAATAAATAGCACTAAATGGCGTTTTTAATTATTTTTACCGCCTCGTATCTCAAAAACGTGACCTGATTGAACAAAATGAGTGTGATTTTTAGATTCTGCATAGCAAATTACCCTAGAATCAATTATCAGATGCTTTACTTTTGAAACTTCGCAGGCCAGTGTTATTGTTTTGCTCTTGAATCATACCCCAAGTGTAGTTATGAACAGCTCAGAGACTTTTTGGTGCTGCCAAGCAAACGCAAGCTGCAATACATCACTTCATCTATTGACAAGGATTAGGTGATGAGGGAAACATTTGCCAAAGTGAAGACACTGCAGCAGAAGAATGTATTTCTCTTGATAGATGAAGTATATATTCGGCCAACTGTTGCGTTTTTCTAGTGTGGTTCTGAGTGGCATGGCAGTGAACAAGCCAGACTGCAAGGCCACTTCTATGCTATGTATTATGATGAAGTCGCTGCACAGAGGATCTAGTATTATGACTTCTGTGACACCCATCCACAAGTTCACAGCAGCATACCAGCTTGAGCGTGTGAAGGAGGCGGCAGCTGTTGTTGAGAGGGCAGGTGGGCGTGCCATTGAGTCTATCACAGACAACCACAAGATAAACCAGCAGTACTGTAAGCTGTTTGATTTTCCGGGTGATTGCCGTGCCACAGCCAAGCATCCTCTTGACAAAGATCGTGTCTGATTTCTCCTTTTTGACACAGTGCATCTTCTGAAGTGCATCCGCAACAACTGGATCAGTGAGAAGTGCCAGAAGATCAGTCTTGACAATAAAACAACAGCATCATTTGCTGACGTCAAGGAACTGTAGGAGTCAGAGAAAGGCAGTATTCTCAAGACTACTCCCCTCACTAAATTTTTTGTCAACCCCTCACAACTTCAACTACAAAATGTGCAGCATGTCTTGAAGGTCTTCAATGAAAATGTTGTGGCTTCATTGAAGCTCAGAGGATGTCATGACACTGCTAAGTTCATCCAAATCATCCTCAACTGGTGTAATTTAGTGAATGTATCTGGGAAGGGGCAAGATCAGAGCAAGATCGAGCTGTTCAGGATCCCCAGTCAACTAGCCTGCAGACTTTCCTGTTGATTTTACAAGAGGCATCTTCAGGACATGGAGGAAATCGAATCAAGTGTTTCACACATGACACCAAGAATGAACTAGTGCAGAATATGCAGGGACTGACTGCCGTTTGACTTCCATTGTGTCCTGCTGCGTGAGATCCAAAGTGGCCGGCTTGAGGGGGAGTTCTCAGTCTACCGTCAATCAACTGGTGCAAATTCTTTCATGACCACTGGGGATATGTTCTCCGCATGTAAGCAGCGGCTCACGAGATGTGTGTCGAAGAAACATACCTGCTTGGGGACTGCAATTGTCCTAGAGGATGCAGCCTCTATTGAGAGGTGCACCACAGATGTGACACTGACTGTGAATGAAGATTGCAGTGCGGCCTATGTGGCGGGGTGGCTTGAAACGAAGTGCGCGGACGATGTGGTCTTCAGCGCAGAGGAACCTTATGTGACCAGTGACGTTAAAGACTTTATCGAGACAGTGTCCAGAGGTTCCCTGACAACTTCACATGTGTGCACTTTTGATCTTGTCAGATGTGGACTGTGTTTCATCAAGGAAGCCCGTCACCGTTCCTGCTGCCAGAAAAGACTGATGGAGATCTTGTCGACACTGTTCCGTCGTCTAGCAAATGTTCTTCTGAATGGACTCCACAACCTAGAGAAAGACCAGCAGAAGAATGTAGTCCTTCTCCAGCCCGGCTCGCTGATTAATCGCTGCAGTCTGGTAAGCTTTTGCTTCTATGTCTGTTTATTTGTGTGAATGTTTGTTTGTTTGCAATCACAAAGGTTTAACTATAATCAAGTTTGTAAAATGTAAAATAACAGCAACTTGGGTTCCTTTAAAGTATCCACTAACCTCATACAATAATACATGTTAAGTCCGGCTAAAATTGGTATTTCAAAGCATGACAGTGCCTTGAAAATAATTTCTTATTTCACTGTAAAAGTTTATATTAATTCATACTGCATTGAATAAGTCAGTAGTTGATATATATATCCTATATACAATGTTAGGTTTCTAGTTTTGATATATTTGTCCAATATAAAATGTTAGGTTACAAAGAAAGCAATGGCCTCCACTAGCGGAGCTAGGAATCTGGATGTGCACGTCCTGTTTAATAGTAGTCCTTGGTATATATATATATATATACATAAATATATATATATATATATATATATATATATTTATATAATATATTTGATATATATATATATTTACATTTATGAATATATATATATATATATATATATATATATATATACATATACATATATATACAATCTCTTTGACCATTCCTTTCTTTACTACGTCCATCGATCTGGTTTTCCTCTATGGAACAAGAAACCGACAATCCTCATTCCTTTGATCTTTGCAAAGTTCAGAAGGCGAAAACTGATGATGTTCTTTGTTCTATAACCACTCTTTCACGTGTCTATGGGCTATGTTCGAGTTGTCAGCCTGACAGCGTATAAGTGTCCGAATATGCTTCCATCAAGCTCCTGTTAATTTTTATCGTATTTGCAATTATTTGAATTGGAAGAACTATGTGTTTGATTATATATATATATATATACATATATATATACATATATATATATATATATATATATATGTACACACACACACATATATATGACGACATCTTGACAGGTTGTGAGAGAGGCAGAGGGGAAAACACACAAATAGAACGAGTTTATTCTTTAAGTAGTTTCGCACTATGAAGAAGCACCATAGTGCGAAACTAGTTAAAGAATAAACTCTCGTTCTATTTGTGTGTTCCCCTCTGCCTCTCTCACATACATGTATACATATATATATATATATATATTTATATATATATATATATATATACTGTATATATATATATATATATATATACTGTATATATATATATATATATATATATATATGTATATATATATATAAGTATATACGTATATATATATATATATATACATTTACACATATGTATATATATATATATATATATGTATATATATATACATATATATATACATTTACACACACACATATATATATATATGTATATATATATATATATATACACATATGTGTGTGTGTGTGTGTGTGTGTGTGTGTGTGTGTGTGTGTGTGTGTGTGTGTGTGTGTGTGTGTGTGTGTGTGTGTGTGTGTGTGTGTGTGTGTGTGTGTGTGTGTGTGTGTGTGAGTGTGTGTGTGTGTGTGTGTGTGTGTGTGTGTGTGTACATACATCGTGTTCTATTTCTTTATTTCTAAAACGTACGCTGGTACATGCGCACGTACACATGTGCACATAAACACAAAAACATATATATGCATGCACGCACACATAGATACACAGCACGTTTATATGCACATTTTTTCGTATTTATTGTTGAAATGCTTTCATATGAATTACTACATAGAACTTACATCATTGTATTTTGTTTGGATATCCATGTATATGCCGTATATATTTTTTCTGATATGTTAAAAGGTTCTCAAGGGGAAGTAGCTGATGGTTGTTGCATGTTTTAGATACGGATAATAATAAACTATAGACATAGAAATATATATCTTGCTCTTTTTGGTGGTCATTTTAAATACACGTATACCAATGTTTCTAAACATCCAGAAACTAATGACCGACACCTACAAGTGGTATCAAATCTGGTCCAACTCCCCACTTGCTAGATATGCAGCCCATGGGGGCTAACACTCGGTTTCTTCATCGAGATCCAAGATATCTCTCCATTAATCTTTATTTCCTGCGCCTTTATATATAATAAAGCTGATAACAGGCAACACCTCCCCTCCTTTTACTGCTACAAATCCCACTACAATGCAATACTAATACTTGTACAACACGTGTCCCTACATTTCTTCTCAGAGATATATAGGAACGTATGTGGAATGTTGCCGGCAGATGTTGGATTATGGACTTCCATTCAGTAAAGCTGAGGTCAGCAGTTAGCATTCTAGTAGTCATCAACAGCAGTTTTATCTGACATCCAAGGTTTGAGATTACAATAATGCAGTCAGTCACTGGAATATGACCGCAGCTATCTTAATTAACACTAAAAGAAGGAACTGTTTTCCACTACCTTACGCATTGGATTTAACGAGAAGTATGCAGTGATGCTTAACGTGAAATAATTGCGTATGTTTGTGTTGGAACTTTTACAGCTATCGAAAAGAAGCAATAGATCGTCGAGGTATATCCGTATATCTGTTTATCTTAATCAGAAAAGATATCCATCAGATTTAGGAGGTTAACAAAGTTTAAGCTGGCTTTGAAATAAATTTGAGTGACTTAGGTTTTACAAAACGATTTTTTAGTTTTTCTTTTTCTTTTCCTTATAGGCTCTTTGCCTTTGTCCTCTTTATTTTCTTTCTTCTGAAATGTCTTCCGAGGATAACAAACTAACGAGATGTTTGTATGATTCGCACTGTTTTTATTTTTTATACAGCTGATAGGGCTGAGTCTTTGCACCAAATGTATAGATATTAAACCTTAGTGGTACTTTAACATTTTTCATTTTTTAAAGATACCTACGTACAGCTATTATGAATTCAAATTACAGTGGTTTCCAGCCACAGGCTCTATGGAAAAATCTTAAGGAACGTATAGGGAAACTTGTCTATGTATTCAATTCTAGTAGAATAAAGCTTTAGTATACAGACCTGAATTTTCCTTTTTTTATGCACATGCACCTTAGGTAACATAATAATGCAGCGCTTGTGAGAGATTAACTTACATATTTGTCGAGGAAACAATACTTATAAATTTTGCTTGCTCGATATACTTTGCAGGAGAGGTCGTATCAGTTAAATGAAGAATGAGGAAAAAACAAATTGGACCCACTACTATACTAGATGTTTCTAAGAAAACCGTAGAATTAAGGGAACAATATCAAGGGATTTTTTTCTATTTCTTTTTTATAGTTCATACCGTGGCATGGCGCATTAGTATCGTCCCCGGTTCGCGCATCTGCTAAGGAATCAAGGTGAGGAAAGAAGCTGGCTCCCCTCCCTACTGCATTGTCCCACATCCGAGTATACACTACATGTCTCTCTACAAGACACGAGCCTACACTATTCAGCCAGGAACTGTCTTTATTATCTGATTATGCTTCATTTTTCTTACGATGGAATTGTGCTCCGGAGTAACAGTTTGATGTCTGTTTGTTCGATTGTTAGAGTTACTCTATTCGTGTACTGTAAAGGTTTTGAAGGTCGTAACATTTAAGGCATTAGGCATTTTCACGAGTCTTGATGTTCAACAAGGATGCATATTTCCATTGATTTGACCTTGAGTACATCCAGCTTCTTTTTTTTCGTGTCTGTCTGTGTGTTTGTTTGTATGTGTGTGTGTGTGTGTGTGTGTGTGTGTGTGTGTGTGTGTGTGTGTGTGTTTGTGCTTGTGTGTGCGTGTGTGTGAGTGTGCGTGTGTGTGTGTGTGTGTGTGTGTGTGTGTGTGTGTGTGTGTGTGTGTGTGTGTGTGTGTGTGTGTGTGTGTGTGTGTGTGTGTGTGTGTGTGTGTGTGTGTGTGTGCGCGTGCGCGCGTGCGTGTGTGTTTGTGTGTGTGTGTGTGTGTGTGTGTGTGTGTGTGTGTGTGTGTGTGTGTGTGTGTGTGTGTGTGTGTGTGTGTGTGTGTGTGTGTGTGTGTGTGTGTGTGTGTGTGTGAGTGCACGCGTGTGTGTGTGTGTTTTGAATTGACATTGTTATGATAATATTGTCTGGGCGCAAAAATCCATGTTTTAAGATCCATGTTTTTCGCTTATCTAATTATTCCTACCATTACCGTGACATTCTAGTATGACGTATCAGAGAATAAAAGTAAGAAATAACTTAGAATTGATCCAGGAATTTAGCTTTCCCATTATGGGATACTCTACGCGAAATTAACCATTCGAGGACCATGTGCCACTTAGGTGACTAAAATCACATGCAGCAGATAATAAAATACGCACGACCCAATACGGAGGGTAGTATTCAGAATAAACTATAACCCTTTTGTTAACCACTTGGGGTTCTACGAAATTTAATAAGAAATCTTAGCGGCAGCCAAAAAAGAAAGAAAGAAAAAGTAAATAAATAAGGGGAAAAATAGCACCCTGTACGGAAGGGAAACCATGAAAGATTGTTGATGGCATTATCATCTGTGTTTGATGTTGGTGCGCAAACAATGAGAAGAGTTACGTACAAACCATTGTTTACAGACTTGTAGCATAACAGGTTGTTTCTGCCTGCTGACTAGCAAAAGGCTAAACCAATACCGTTAAGCCGACTTTGATCCTTTGTCAATGAATAATCAATGAATAATTAGGAACAGCAGTTATTGACTTCTCTAAGCGTGTCATGCAAGGTACATTCCAGTTATTGACCCTGGACGAGGTACTGACAGCCCAAGTTTTATGTAATAAATACGGTAGAGGTTCTGGTGACACCCCTACGGACCAGAATCATGCAACACTTCTATATAGTTGGAGACTAATTTCCGCTCCTTTCTGCTACCCTACCTAAGTCTCACTACTACCACCTCCATGTCTGGGGCTCAATTTTGTCCATGAGAATAGAAACGATTGTTAAAAATGATGAAATACAATAAAATAATGTCAAGCTACAAGAAGCATAATAGAATCGTCAATGACGACGATGTTAATCAAATAATTCCGACAGTTGTCCCCGGAATTATTTGATTAACATCGTAGTCATTGACGATTCTATTCAGGTATCAAAACGGCGAAAGTCTATCAAGGATACGTACCAGCTTCACCACTACCTACAAGTGGGCTTGGTTCTTCATAAAATTGAGACTAGGGCGGCAGTTAGCAATCGACTCAAATCCTGCGGGAGTAGATTAACCCCGAGGTTGAAGAATTTTAGTTTCAGTAGCGTAGTTGGTAGAAGCATAGACTTGTTAACATACAAGTCCTGGGTTTGAGTCCGGGGACAACTGTCGAAATTATTTGATAGACATCGTCGTCATTGGCGATTCTATTCAGGTATTACAACGACGAAAGTCTATCAAGGATACGTACCAGCCTCACCACTATCTACAAGTGGGCTTGGTTCTTCGTAAAATTGAGATTAGGAAGGCAGTTAGCAGTCGAATCAAATCCTGCGGGAGTAGATTAACCCCGAGGTTGAAGAATTTTATAGTTTCAGTAGCGTAGTTGGTAGAAGCATAGACTTGTTAATATACAAGTCCTGGGTTCGATTCCGGGGACAACTGTCGGGATTATTTGATAGTTTTATAAATTTAGAATTATAAAATGTGTGAGGAATGTATGCCTGCGTAGCTGAAACGATCACGTCCGTGATACATTTTACAATCACTGAAAGGCCATGAGTGCTGAATTAGTTATCATTCTACGGAAAATCAAAGAAATGCTGTCTCATACACGAAGTGCCAATGATATCTATGCATGAAGGGGATCTAAAAGCAACAGTAAAGCGATAGAGGAAATAACAGAAATTTAATTATGATCGGAGTTACCTAACAAAGTGTTTTTTATTTTTTATTTACTTATTTATTTTTTTATTAAGGAATATGCACAAACACTGCATCTCCAAAGATCCCTAGTGCCTTTCTTTTGGCACCAACTCCCGTTCTTCCTACCCGGTCTTGGACCCCGAGTGACGCCTCCCTCCCCATCTACATCGCGTCCGTAAAGCTTCATTTAAGCCAAGTGAGGACACAAAACAGCGCACGATTTACGGCAGCATGGTTCCCCTTTGCTCTCCATGGGAAGAATTTGTCTTCATTGCTGCGGATCTTGAGGTATCGAGACGACTGGTTCGTCCCATTCCTTTAGCAAATGTTTCCTTGTGGCGCCTCTCCCCCTTTTCTTTTTGGTATTTGTCTTCCAATGAGTAATTATCTGTGCCAAACATACTCGTAGTTATGATTATTCACAACTACAAACACTAGATACTGGGCACACGAAACCAGTAAGGAATTAAAATGCAACTAATAAAATAACAAAAAGACGTCAATCTCTCTCTCTCTCTCTCTCTCTCTCTCTCTCTCTCTCTCTCTCTCTCTCTCTCTCTATCTATCTATCTATCCATCTATCTATCTCTCTATTTCTCTATCTCTCTATCTCTTTATCTCTTTATCTCACTCTCACGCGCACATTGACTTGCTAGTGTAGCAGTACCACGCACGACAGCTATTCCCATTATGAGTTTTGGGCCTGTCCAGGGCTGATGAGACATCCCTGCACTGCAAGTTGCACCTCAGCTTTGGTGGGTAAGCAGTGGTGTGTGTGTGTGTGTGTGTGTGTGTGTGTGTGTGTGTGTGTGTGTGTGTGTGTGTGTGTGTGTGTGTGTGTGTGTGTGTGTGTGTGTGTGTGTGTGTGTGTGTGTGTGTGTGTGTGTGTGTGTGTGTGTGTGTGTGTGTGTGTGTGTGTGTGTGTGTGTGTGTGTGTGTGTGTGTGTGTGTGTGCGTGTGTGTGTGTTGTGTGCGTGTGTGTGTGTGTGTGTGTGTGTGTTTGTGTGTGTGTGTGTATATGTGTTTGTGCGTGTGTGTCTGCATGCATATATATATATATATATATATATATATATATGTATATATATATATATATATGTATATATACATACATATGCACAAATTTCACAAGTCACACGTGAATCACAAATATGCAGAGTCCACTAGGAAATGGGATCACTTGTTCATTGTAGCACTTTTTCATAAACTTTAACCGCAACTTGAGTTTATGGGCTTTCAAAAGAGAGGAAGAAAATCTAGAAGCAAAGGGGAACAGTCCAGGGCAGTTCAGACGAAAATTGTTGAAGAGGCTCGTGGTTTCCATTATGCACAAATTTCACAAGTCACACGTGAATCACAAATATGCAGAGTCCACTAGGAAAAGGAAAAACACACGGAGTCCGAGCGCTTTCGTGATATATTCATATTATCAAGGAGTACAGAAAGATGAGAACAAAAAAATGGAGATACAGAGTATACAGTAAATAGGACACCATAATAGAATTAAACAGTCAGCATTCGCTTCCATGTTCCTTCGTGGCCTGCGCATCTGCAGCCCAGAATTTGTGAATGACGAAATGAACAAAATTTATGACATCGGAACACAGTTGAGATATCCCAAATTCTTTTTGGACAAATGTTTCAAAAAAGCAAAAAGGACATTCTATAAAGGGGAACCAAAACAAAAGTTTGAGAAAAAGAATTTACTTGTACTTCCTTTTAATGAAAATCTTATAGAGATTCCTAATATTCTTAAAAAAAATTCAATGTAAATGTAGCCTTCAAGAACAACACAACTCTAAAAAATCTTCTCATAAAGAATTCCCCTGACAATTCTACAGGCTGTGTATATAAAATACCTTGTAGTAAATGTGACAAATATTATGTAGGTCAAACAGGAAAAGAATTAGAAGTTAGGATTAAACAGCATAAAAACAGCATAAAAAAGGGCCAAGAATCTAGTGCACTTTTTAAACATGTTTGTGAATTTGACCATCCTATTGACTGGAAAAATGCTTCAAAAATTATACAATGTAAGAATATAACAGAAAGAAATATCATAGAGTCAGGAATTATCAAATGCAATTATGACCAACTCATTAATAATAGTTTAGGATTATATAAATTAGATCCATATATTGTCAGTAATATAAATAGTACATATTTTAAAAGTTAATGTAATAATGATATTTTTCCATGACCTCACCGAGTGACCCAA
>NC_134790.1:50669577-50674577 GCF_046742065.1 Oratosquilla oratoria | reverse complement strand
TCTACCCTCCAAAATACATCATTCATGCAATAAATTGGGAATAATACATAAACATAATACCTATAAATGTGAATAACATGCATGTCAATATATATATAAGGTATTGAATTAAGCGGTTACATGGTTGATTTGTTTTGACAGAGCCAATCTCCGGAATACAACAAAGGCAATCAGTGCTGCCACTAACACTGAAAGTAAGGGTATGATAAGGATTGGTAGTATATGTAAATCATTTGAGGGAGATCTTGACAATGGTCTTCTCTTAATTTTCAAGGGAGGAGAGTTTTCATGCAATGTGAAGTTGAAGGTTGAAATGTAGGTGTCATCGGTTAAATGCATTGTATTAAGGGTATTAGAAATGGTGGAAATAGTGTCTGCATGCAATTCGCAGTTATCTTGAATAGAGACAAGACCTTCAACCAAATCTAATTTAGGACTCAACCCGGGACAATTTATTGATACCTTTGTCTTGTTAGGGAAAAACAGGTAATGAGATCCTTGTATGTTACAATGAGGGATCTGGTCTACCAAAATTCGTTGGTAATGACAATTGTTCATAACAGACATATTCCTAACCAGAGAATTCATGCGAAGCCTCTCGAACACAAAAGAGATCATGCTTTCTCTTAGATTGTCTACAGAAAAGATATAATTGATTAGAAAATTCACTATGAGCACTAACTTTAAATTCTGAATGGTTTATCATCTTTTCAAAGATAATAGTAATTAATTTACCAAATACTCTAATCTAGAGTTTGAGTGTCTCTTCTTGTTCAATATTATTTCCAACACACTTCATTTTCAAAGACAGTCTTATTACTTTAAAATGGTCACAATACTCATGTGTGTACTCAGATGAGAGGTCCTTAAGTCCTTAAGGTTCCAAGTCTGACCACAGCAGATCCTAGGATTTAGGTTTCCATGTATCTGCTTGACACCAAGTTCCAGTTGTTTAGGTCTCCCATCCCAAATACATACAAATGGTCAATACTATCTGTAAAATACATCAAGATTAATGTTCAACTCTTGAAAAATATCATTATAATATTCTCCATATTCTCCAGGGTTATTAATATTTATGCACAAAGTATTACTATAATCATCTTCATAGATCTGCAAGCTAATTTTCCTTATGTCATCTAAATGTCCTATCAATTCTTCTCTTGATTCTAATTGTTTAAGTTTAAACTTGTTTCCACCTGCAGAATCAATTACCCTATATGGACCAGTGTACCTTGGTGAAAGTATATTATTGGGTGAGGTTAATTTGACCATTACTAATTCTCCAATTTTCAGTTCTAGTTTATGAGCTATTTTGTGTTGTTGTTCCTTCATCTTTTGTGAATACACCTGCATATGTTTCCTAACTCTTTGGTGAATACTTTGAAGAGTTTTTATCCTATTGGATATATAATCCTCCATATTATATATGGGTTTTTGCTCTGCAGTCAACATTTCATATGGCAGAGTTTTGTCCTCCCCAAAAATTATAAAATGAGGTGTATCCCCAGTTGCTACATTAATTTGATTGTTCAGGGTACACTTAACACAAGGAATCCAAGTATCCCAAGTTACACTATGAGGACTTATTAGGGTTCTACGACATATAATTATCTTTTTGTTTAACCTTTCTACTACTCCATTACTTTGGGGATGGTTAACGAGTATATTGACTTACTTGATGTGGAATACATTACATAGATTTTCCAAGATCTTGTTATTAAATTCAGTCCCATTATCTGAAACTAGGATGTTAGGTGTAGTAAAATTACAGATTATCTGATCATAGATTACGGAAGCAATAGTTTCAGCTTTCTTATTGATTATGGGTTGCAATATACAAAATCTTGAAAAATAATCAATAGCAACAAATAGGTATTTAAAGCCGTTCTCGGATAATGGTAATTCCAATGTATCCATGTGAACTCTTTCCCAAGGTTTCTGTGGAATGGGATAGGTGAGTATAGGAGCAGGTTTTGGTGTATTTCCCTTCACCTTTACACATTTTACACACTTTTCTATATAATCATATATAGATTTCTTCATTCCTAGCCAAAAGTACTTAAGTTGTGCCTGTCTATAAGTTTTATCCTTTCCAGGATGTGAACTACAATCACTATCATGAAGTAACTTCAATATATCATTTACCAGAGTTTGTGGTATAACCAACTGATTTACTTGACCTCTAGAATTATCTTTCCCATTTACAAATGTTTTCCTATACAATATTCCATTAATCAAATGAAATTCCTCTATCTTATACCCCTTTGGTAGCTTTGGAGGATCTCCTCTTGGGTTCATCAAATGCTTGATTATTGAATCACATGTCTCATCATCTCTCTGTTCTCTTATTAGCATTTCTACATCTAAAGTTACTAATTCTTCTATACTACAAACAAAATTAATCAACCCGGTCCCAGTCATTGGTTGACTAATGTTTCTAGAAAGTGGATCTGCTACATTCCTTCTACCCGGAATATATTCAAATTGAACTTCATAGCACTGAACTTCATAGCAAACCATCTAGCAAGTCTGCCTCTAAGATTCTTATGCTTAAATAAGTTCTGAATAGCTGTGTGATCAGTCCAAACTCTGATGGGATACCCTAGTATCATATCCCTAAAACTTTCTAAAGAATAAATTACTGCTAAAGTTTCTCTTTCAGTTATAGAATAGTTTCTCTCCGCACTATTACAAAGTCTGGATGTGTAAGCTATGGGTTTTAAAGTTCCATTTCTCTCTTGCATTAGTATGCCTCCTAACCCTATGTCAGACGCATCAGTACAAAGAATAAATTCTTTTTCATAGTCGGGAAAAATTAAAATAGGTGAACTCGTGAGTTTATCTTTCAACTTGTCAAAAGCTTGCTGTTGCGCAGGTCCCCACATGAACTTTGAGTCCTTTCTCAACAAAGAACTTAGTGGATTAGCAATGTCAGCATAACTTTGAATGAATTTTCTATAATATCCTGTTAATCCCAAAAAGCTCCTAACCTTGTCTACATTGGTCGGAACTGGAAAATTCTTGACAGCGTCCACCTTTGAATTTACTGTACTAAGCCCGTGTCTGTCTATCTTATGTCCTAAGTAAATGACACTGTCTTGCAAGAACTTACATTTTTCAAGTTTTACTTTTAACCCAGCTTCTCCTAGTCTTGAGAATATCAAATCTAATTTCTTAAAGTGCTCCACTGCAGTCTGAGAAACTATTAAAATGTCATCTAGAAATACACTGGCAGTGTTTCCTAACAATCCATCTAGAATAGTATTCATTAATCTCATGTAAGTTAATGGACTATTACATAACCCAAATGGCATTCTCTTGAACTCATAATGTCCTGTTGTAGTAGAAAATGCTGTGAACTCTCTTGAATCTTCATGCAATTCTATTTGCCAAAAAGCTGATTTGATATCTATAGTACTAAAATATCTATTCTCAGTTCCCAAACTTCTCAAAATGTCACCGATAATGGGTAATGGTAACCTGTCACGAATGGTGTGCTTATTCAGTTCCCTGTAATCAATAACTGGTCGCATAGTCCCATCAGACTTTGGTACTAAGATCAACGGAAAATTCCACTCACTTTTACTATGTTCAATAATATCCTGTGATAACATTTTAGTGATGAGTTTATCTACTACAGCTAATTTAGAGTGAGGAACTCTGTAGGCTGGTATGTAGATAGGTTGTGTTCCTGGTTTTAACTTAATGTGATGTTTTAAAACAGTTGTTTTGCCTAAGGCGTCCCCCGGCAAAGCAATTGCTTTTTTATGTTTCATAAGCAAAGCAAATAAAGCTTCATCCAACTCAGGGCAATTAGTTGATTGTAATAATTCTTTATATCTATTTCTTAAGTCTATGCCTTCTTGTACTGAACAAATTGATGAAGTTGGTAATTCTATCTCCTCACTATTCTCATTTAAAATCTTAATAGGTCTAGTACACACCTGAATACATCCTATTTGTGTACCTTTCTTTAAAACTATCTCTTTATTCATAGTATTAATTACTAATACTTCTACTCTGTTCTTATTTGTCTTATAAATCCCTGAGTCCCACTTCAATCCTTTAATTTTAACTGATTCTGGGACTGTAATTACTTCAGAGTCTACATTGATTCCTTTCAAACACACTTCAACCTTATTAATTGACATGGGATGTAACAATGTCGACCTTATTAATCCGCAATCTGCAATTCTCAAGGCATCTGTGGTTGATAATTTAGTAATCTCTGGGATTTCCTGAACTTCTGAGTTGGGTTCACAAATTGTTTTACTTTCTGTAGGGTTGGACCGCTCGGTCACGCTATCTAGGATAGAAATGTTATCTAAGGATTCATTGATTCCTGTCACTGGTCTTAAGTCTGGTTGATTTAAGAATGGGATTAACTGTGACTTCACTAAAATTCCTAAGTCAGCAGGACAAATTACCATGTTTTCTTTTCTCATAGTTGCAAATCCTATCAATAAATCTCCTGGAAAAACAGACTCTTCTACCACTATCACTGGGATGTACAATTGTTCATTTGTATACAAGGCAACTTCTAGCTCAATCTTACCTAAAGTTTTTAACTGATTTCCAGTTACACATTGCAATGTGTAACGGATTGGTTCCAACATTTTCACTCCTGGGTTCAACTAGTAATTACATTAACTACAGACCCTGTATCAATAAAAAATTGAATAGGCTTATTGAACACCTTACCTGCAATGAGAGGTCCTACAGAAGTTTTACCAACAGTAATTATCAGTTTGTCAGTTTCTTTCATCTCCCTTGCATTCCCATATTTAACACAATACCGCCTATCGGTATATATATGGGGAGGTCTGAAATGGTTTATTCTGTGTCTGGGGGTTTTCCTCTTAGCCCTGGGGGTACCCGAAAATTCCGGCACTCATGAGTTCTGTGTCCGATTTTATTATGATAAATACAGAATGGAGGGTTCCTACATTGATACTCATTGTGACCTTCGTATTTGCAATTTCTGCAAATAATCCCAT
>NC_134790.1:50582077-50664577 GCF_046742065.1 Oratosquilla oratoria | reverse complement strand
TAGGGATAGGGATACCAGAATCCTATGTTTTAATTGTAATGCATGGGGACACAAAGCACAAGAATGTTTTTATGGGATTATTTGCAGAAATTGCAAATACGAAGGTCACAATGAGTATCAATGTAGGAACCCTCCATTCTGTATTTATCATAAAGTAAAGCAAAAGGTAAAGGAGGCAAAGAGGAGAGCAGATGTGAAATGGGGTAGGAGTATGACAGAAAATTTTGAAAGTAATAAAAAGATGTTTTGGAAAAAAATTAAGAGAGGAAGAGGAGGCGAATCAAGTAGGGAAGAAAAGGTAAAAGGTACAGATGGAGAGTTGATAATGGAAGAGATGGCAGTGAGGGGAAGATGGGCAGAGTATTTTAGGGAGTTGCTGAATGTGAAGGAGGATAGGGAAGGAAAGATAGCTGCAGTGGGAAATGCGAAGAAAATGAGAGTGATGAGTGAGGAGAATGGAGGAGAAATAAGGAAGGATGAGGTGAAGGCAGTTGTAAAGATGATGAAAGCAGGTAAGGCACCTGGTCTGGATGGATGTCATGCAGAATGTCTGAAAAAGGGAGGTTCAGTGATGGTGGACTGGTTGGTGAGGTTATTTAATGTTTGCTGGAGAGAGGGTAGAGTACCGGAGGACTGGAGTAGTGCCTGTATAGTTCCTCTTTACAAGGGAAAAGGGGACAAGTGTGAATGTAGTAATTTCAGAGGGATTAGCCTGTTGAGTGTAGTAGGGAAGGCGTATGGGAGGATCTTAATTGAGAGGATTAGGAGAGGAACAGAAGGAGTAATTGGTGAGGAACAGTGTGGTTTTAGGATGGGTAGAGGTTGTGTAGATCAGATCTTTGTGGTAAGACAGATATGTGAGAAAGCTATAGGAAAGGGGAGGGATGTTTTTTGGGCTTTTATGGATCTGGAAAAGGCTTATGATAGGGTAGACAGAAAGGCACTGTGGGAGGTTATGCAGATTTATGGGATAGGAGGAAAGCTTTTGGGAGCTGTCAAGAGTTTTTATGAGAGTAGTAGAGCATGTGTTAGGATTAGAAATGGAGAGAGTGAGTGGTTTGAAGTAAAGGTGGGACTTCGTCAAGGATGCGTTATGTCGCCCTGGCTTTTTCAACTTGTACATGGATGGGGTGGTGCGAGAGGTGAATGCTAGGGTAGTGAGTCAGGGATTGGAGATGGTTAAAGAAAATGGAGAAAAGTGGGAGGTGAGCCGGCTGTTGTTTGCGGACGACACTGCGCTTGTGGCAGGGTCAGGGGAGGGATTGAGGAAGCTGGTGGCAGAGTTTGGGAGAGTGTGTGATGGAAGAAAGTTGAAGATAAGTGTGGGTGAGGGTGGGGTGATGAGATGTACAAGGGGTGAAAGTGGCAGTAGACTGGAAGTGAACATTAAGGGAGAGCGACTGGAGGAAGTGGATAGTTTTAGATACTTGGGTGCAAGTGTAGCAGGAAAAGGTGGAGTGAAGGTGGAGGTAGAATGTAGATTGAGAGAAGCGAGTAAATGCCTTGGTGGTTTGAAGAGTGTAATGAGGAATAGACATTTGGGAATGGATGCGAAGAGGAGACTGTATGAAGGAGTGATTGTGCCAGCGGCACTGTATGGGGCGGAAACGTGGAGCATAAGAGAGGAAGAGAGAAGGAGTTTGAATGTGTTTGAGATGAGGTGTCTGAGAAGTATGGTGGGGGTTACTAGGCTAGATAGAGTGAGAAATGAGGAGGTGAGGAGGAGAACAGGGGTGACAAAGGATTTGGGAGATAGGGTTGATGAAAGAATATTAGGATGGTTTGGACACATGGAAAGAATGAGTGAAGAAAGACTAGTAAAAGAGGTATGGAAGGCAGATGTGGAGGGAGTGAACATGGGGGGACGTCCTGGGATGAGGTGGATGGATGGGGTGAGGGGGGCTTTGGGGAGGAGGGGAGTGTCTGTTGAGGAAGGAAGGGAGGGGACGGAAGACAGAGGTGAGTGGAGAATGGTTGTATATGGATGATGTTGTGACTGCATGAGGAGGAATGGGCGGGGGGATGGGGGGTGGGGTAGTATGTGTGAGTAATTTTTGACGCAGCCCGAAGGGATTTCTCCCCGTCCTCGCCTTATATGCAAAGGGGGACGGAGAGGGGGGGTCGCCGATTAAATGAAGCGGCCTTGCTGTGGATGTGCTGTGTCTTGCGACACTGCTTCTGACCCAGGGCGGTGGGCAGGGTGCAGCGATGACCCGTCATCCAGGAGGTGCTCAGATGAGAGGAAGGGTGGGAGGGGTGTGGAGTGTATTTAGGGATGAAATGGGTGGGAGTGTTTTTATGCCTTTCCCTTTTTGGCTACCTCCCTTGGAAGGGGGAAAAGGCCTTGGTATATGTATGTATGTATGTAAAATTGGACACAGAACTCATGAGTGCCGGAATTTTCGGGTACCCCCAGGGCTAAGAGGAAAACCCCCAGACACAGAATAAACCATTTCAGACCTCCCCATATATATACCGATAGGCGGTATTGTGTTAAATATGGGAATGCAAGGGAGATGAAAGAAACTGACAAACTGATAATTACTGTTGGTAAAACTTCTGTAGGACCTCTCATTGCAGGTAAGGTGTTCAATAAGCCTATTCAATTTTTTATTGATACAGGGTCTGTAGTTAATGTAATTACTAGTAAAGTTTTAAACCAGTTGAACCCAGGAGTGAAAATGTTGGAACCAATCCGTTACACATTGCAAGGTGTAACTGGAAATCAGTTAAAAACATTAGGTAAGGTTGAGCTAGAACTTGCCTTGTATACAAATGAACAATTGTACATCCCAGTGATAGTGGTAGAAGAGTCTGTTTTTCCAGGAGATTTATTGATAGGATTTGCAACTATGAGAAAAGAAAACATGGTAATTTGTCCTGCTGACTTAGGAATTTTAGTGAAGTCACAGTTAATCCCATTCTTAAATCAACCAGACTTAAGACCAGTGACAGGAATCAATGAATCCTTAGATAACATTTCTATCTTAGATAGCGTGACCGAGCGGTCCAACCCTACAGAAAGTAAAACTATTTGTGAACCCAACTCAGAAGTTCAGGAAATCCCAGAGATTACTAAATTATCAACCACAGATGCCTTGAGAATTGCAGATTGCGGATTAACAAGGTCGACATTGTTACATCCCATGTCAATTAATAAGGTTGAGGTGTGTTTGAAAGGAATCAATGTAGACTCTGAAATAATTACAGCCCCAGAATCAGTTAAAATTAAAGGATTGAAGTGGGACTCAGGGATTTATAAGACAAATAAGAACAGAGTAGAAGTATTAGTAATTAATACTATGAATAAAGAGATAGTTTTAAAGAAAGGTACACAAATAGGATGTATTCAGGTGTGTACTAAACCTATTAAGATTTTAAATGAGAATAGTGAGGAGATAGAATTACCAACTTCATAAATTTGTTCAGTTCAAGAAGGCATAGACTTAAGAAATAGATATAAAGAATTATTACAATCAACTAATTGCCCTGAGTTGGATGAAGCTTTATTTGCTTTGCTTATGAAACATAAAAAAGCAATTGCTTTGCCGGGGGACGCCTTAGGTTAAAACCAGGAACATAACCTATCTACATACCAGCCTACAGAGTTCCTCACTCTAAATTAGCTGTAGTAGATAAACTCATCACTGAAATGTTATCACAGGATATTATTGAACACAGTAAAAGTGAGTGGAATTTTCCGTTTATCTTAGTACCAAAGTCTGATGGGACTATGCGACCAATTATTGATTACAGGGAATTGAATAAACACACCATTCGTGACAGGTTACCATTACCCATTATCGGTGACATTTTGAGAAGTTTGGGAACTGAGAATAGATATTTTAGTACTATAGATATCAAATCAGTGTTTTGGCAAATAGAATTGCATGAAGATTCAAGAGAGTTCACAGCATTTTCTACTACAACAGGACATTATGAGTTCAAGAGAATGCCATTTGGGTTATGTAATAGTCCATTAACTTACATGAGATTAATGAATACTATTCTAGATGGATTGTTAGGAAATACTGCCAGTGTATTTCTAGATGACATTTTAATAGTTTCTCAGACTGCAGTGGAGCACTTTAAGAAATTAGATTTGATATTCTCAAGACTAGGAGAAGCTGGGTTAAAAGTAAAACTTGAAAAATGTAAGTTCTTGCAAGACAGTGTCATTTACTTAGGACATAAGATAGACAGACACGGACTTAGTACAGTAAATTCAAAGGTTGACGCTGTCAAGAATTTTCCAGTTCCGACCAATGTAGACAAGGTTAGGAGCTTTTTGGGATTAACAGGATATTATAGAAAATTCATTCAAAGTTATGCTGACATTGCTAATCTACTAAGTTCATTGTTAAGAAAGGACTCAAAGTTCATGTGGGGACCTGCACAACAGCAAGCTTTTGACAAGTTGAAAGATAAACTCACGAGTTCACCTATTCTAACTTTTCCCGACTATGAAAAAGAATTTATTCTTTGTACTGATGCGTCTGACATAGGGTCAGGAGGCATACTAATGCAAGAGAGAAATGGAACTTTAAAACCCATAGCTTACACATCCAGACTTTGTAATAGTGCGGAGAGAAACTATTCTATAACTGAAAGAGAAACTTCTTTAGCAGTAATTTATTCTTTAGAAAGTTTTAGGGATATGATACTAGGGTATCCCATCAGAGTTTGGACTGATCACACAGCTATTCAGAACTTATTTAAGCATAAGAATCTTAGAGGCAGACTTGCTAGATGGTTTGCGATACTCCAGTGCTATGAGGTTCAATTTGAATATATTCCGGGTAGAAGGAATGTAGCAGATCCACTTTCTAGAAACATTAGTCAACCAATGACTGGGACCGGGTTGATTAATTTTGTTTGTAGTATAGAAGAATTAGTAACTTTAGATGAAGAAATGCTAATAAGAGAACAGAGAGATGATGAGACATGTGATTCAATAATCAAGCATTTGATGAACCCAAGAGGAGATCCTCCAAAGCTACCAAAGGGGTATAAGATAGAGGAATTTCATTTGATTAATGGAATATTGTATAGGAAAACATTTGTAAATGGGAAAGATAATTCTAGAGGTCAAGTAAATCAGTTGGTTATACCACAAACTCTGGTAAATGAGATATTGAAGTTACTTCATGATATTGATTGTAGTTCACATCCTGGAAAGGATAAAACTTATAGACAAGCACAACTTAAATACTTTTGGCCAGGAATGAAGAAAACTATATATGATTATATAGAGAAGTGTGTAAAATGTGTAAAGGTGAAGGGAAATACACCAAAACCTGCTCCTATACTCACATATCCCATTCCACAGAAACCTTGGGAAAGAGTTCACATGGATACATTGGAATTACCAATGTCCGAGAACGGCTTTAAATACCTATTTGTTGCTATTGATTATTTTTCAAGATTTTGTATATTACAACACATAATCAATAAGAAAGCTGAAACTATTGCTTCCGTAATCTATGACCAGATAATCTGTAACTTAAATACACCTAACATCCTAGTTTCAGATAATGGGACTGAATTTTATAACAAAATCCTGGAAAATCTATGTAATGTATTCCTTATCAAGTAAGTCAATATACTCGTTAACCATCCCCAAAGTAATGGAGTAGTAGAAAGGTTAAACAAAAAGATAATTATATGTCTTAGAACCCTAATAAGTCCTCATAGTGTAACTTGGGATACTTGGATTCCTTGTGTTAAGTGTACCCTGAACAATCAAATTAATGTAGCAACTGGTGATACACCTCATTTTATAATTTTTGGGGAGGACAAAACTCTGCCATATGAAATGTTGACTGCAGAGCAAAAACCCATATATAATATGGATGATTATATATCCAATAGGATAAATACTCTTCAAAGTATTCACCAAAGAGTTAGGAAACATATGCAGGTGTATTCACAAAAGATGAAGGAACAACAACACAAAATAGCTCATAAACTAGAACTGAAAATTGGAGAATTAGTAATGGTCAAACTAACCTCACCCAATAATAAACTTTCACCAAGGTACACTGGTCCATATAGGGTAATTGATTCTGCAGGTGGAAACAAGTTTAAAATTAAACATTTAGAATCAAGAGAAGAATTGATAGGACATTTAGATGACATAAGGAAAATTAGCTTGCAGATCTATGAAGAGGATTATAGTAATACTTTGTGCATAAATATTAATAACCCTGGAGAATATGGAGAATATTATAATGATATTTTTCAAGAGTTGAACATTAATCTTGATGTATTTTACAGATAGTATTGACCATTTGTATTGTATTTGGGATGGGAGACCTAAACAACTGGAACTTGGTGTCAAGCAGATACATGGAAACCTAAAACCTAGGATCTGCTGTGGTCAGACTTGGAATCTTAAGGACTTAAGGACCTCTCATCTGAGTACACACATGAGTATTGTGACCATTTTAAAGTAATAAGACTGTCTTTGAAAATGAAGTGTGTTGAAGAATAATATATGAAAATATGAAGATTGAACAAGAAGAGACACTCAAACTCTAGATTAGTGTGTTTGGTAAATTAATTGCTATTATCTTAGAGAAGATGATAAACCATTGAAAGTTAGTGCTCATAGTGAATTTTCTAATCAATTACATCCTTACTGTAGACAATCTAAGAGAAAGCATGATCTCTTTTGTGTTCCGAGAAGCTTCGCATGAATTCTCTGGTTAGGAATATGTCTGTTATGAACAATTGTCATTACCAACGAATTTTGGTAGACCAGATCCCTCATTGTAACATACAAGGATCTCATTACCTGTTTTTCCCTAACAAGACCAAGGTATCAATAAATTGTCCCGGGTTGAGTCCTAAATTGGATTTGGTTGAAGGTCTTGTCTCTATTCAAGATAACTGCGAATTGCATGCAGACACTATTTCCACCATTTCTAATACCATTAATACAATGCATATAACCGATGACACCTACATTTCAACCTTCAACATCACATTGCCTGAAAACTCTCCTCCCTTGAAAATTAAGAGAAGACCATTGTCAAGATCTCCCTCAAATGATTTACATATACTACCAATCCTTATCATACCCTTACTTTCAGTGTTAGTGGCAGCACTGATTGCCTTTGTTGTATTCCGGAGATTGGCTCTGTCAAAGCAAATCAACCATGTAACCTCTTAATTCAATACCTTATATATATTGACATGCATGTTATTCACATTTATAGGTATTATGTTTATGTATTATTCCCAATTTATTGCATGAATGATGTATTTTGGAGGGTAGCTTAACAGTTAGGCAAGGGTAGATTAGCTTATTCTAGAAATATATTAGCAAGCCCTGTAAGAGGGAAATAAGAAATTGGTCGGGACGACCAAGGGTAGCTGCCGAGCCCTGTAAGAGGCCGGTAGTTGTACGAATGGAAATGAGCCTGCCTGCTCGCCTGCTGTTTTGATAACATTGAGGTGACGCTATGTCTATGTAAACACACCGACGGTGGTGACTGTTTTATAATCGATGATGTAATCAAAACTTTGTAAGCGCAGGTTAGCTTCGTTTGACTAATGCTGAGGTAAACGATATCGCTAGTGGCATTGCAATGGCTTTCCGGATTGGTGCAAGGTGGAGAAGGAGAAAAAAACTATTGGTGCATGAATTCAAAATCACGCCCATAAGGAGTGACATTTATTTGAAAAGACATAGGAGATTGGATTAGAAAAATTAGTGACGTCAGACGAAGGTAGCTTAGCGTAGAATACGGGATCTCGTCAGACGATCTAGAGAGACGATGTAGAGAGACGAGAAAAAGAGATCCTGAGTGTAACAAGACGGTGAAATTACAGTGAAAGAAGAAAGAAAATTCACCACCCTTTTATTAACCCAAAGGACGAGAGGAATAGGCACGGGGCCTAGAAAATAGTGAGACTACAGGAAATACAAGGCATTGGGCCTACTGCTTAAGAGGAACTTGAATATTTAGTGAAACTCACGTAACGAGTGGTATTACAAGTCATATATACGTGTAATGGTCGAGGACCGACAGTGGTGGTGACAGTGGTGACAAGGGGGTGGTGAAACACACACACACACACACACACACACACACACACACACACACACACACACACACACACACACACACACACACACACACACACACACACACACACACACACACACACACACACACACACACACACACACACACACACACACATATATATATATATATATATATATATATATATATATATATATATATATATGTTTGTTATCTTGCTTGAAACCGTCTATCAACCAATCAAAAGAAGAGATATGACGTCACGACTGAGGACTAGCCAATCAGAAGAAGTGATATGACGTCACGACTGATGACCAGCCAATCAGAAGAAGAGACATGACGTCACGACATCATATGATACGTAGTTTTTCAAGCAACGACGAACTGACGTCACAATCTTCTGCATTTCACTTCTTATAACAGCGTATCATTCAAAATTGTATTTGACCCAATATATATATATATATATATATATATATATGTATATATATATGTATATATATATATATATATATATATATATATATATATATATATATATGAAATACGTAAGACAGATGAGTGGATGGGTGGTGAGATAAACACAGGGAACCATTTAATGATTTATTCGGACGTTTCGTCCTTACCAGGACTTCTTCAGAGTACATGCACATTCAAATCATTCACCCCCTAAATACCCGCCGAATCTATCCGCGTTCCACCATGATCGACCTGACCTCTCGTCCTCCTACGGTCTGCCTCGCGAAGTATCAAGCGGCTGGCCGTCTTTGTTAATTCAATAAACCCATCGCGGTGGTTGTTGTTTGGATGGGAAGCGATGTAAGCTGCTTCAGTTATTTTCCTTCTTTTCTGAGGAAGTCCTTTCTGCAGCACCTCTACTTTGTTCCAGTCTGGTAAGTGGCCGTGAGTATCTACATGAACCACTAGCGAGTTTGATACTCGGTGTGCCTTGACGTCATTCCTGTGCTCAATTGTCCGTTTCTTAATACCTCGGCTGGTTTCCCCGTAGTAGCTCACAGGACAGTTTCCACACGGTATCTTGTAGACGACATTGTTTTCTTCCCGTTGGCCACGACTTTATTCTGGTTCTTAACAATGTCTCCTATTTTCGTTCCCGTGCTGATTGCAATCTTGATGCCGGCTCTAGTGAGCAACTGTCCTAACGCGCCTGGGTGGCTCGAGTTTGGCACGGACAAATAATCCCTGCTACCATTTTCAGTCACGTCTCCTCTGTTCCTTATGCTTCTTTTTGCTATCTTTAAAGCCTTTTCTCTAAGTCGGTACAACAGCCCTTCCGGATAACAGAGTTTGGTGAAAACGTTGAAAATGTAATCTATTTCATCTTTAATAAATTCTTCACTACAAATGCGGTATGCTCTCAGGAAGAATCCTATTACTACTCCACTCTTTATTCTCTCGTTGTGGCCGGAGTAGTAGTGAATGATGTCGTCTTTATTTGTACTTTTTCTATGAACCGAGAATGCGGTCTTGTTCTCTTTCCTCCAGATGACGGTGTCGAGGAAGGCCAATTTGTTATCTGTCTCGTGTTCAACAGTGAACTGGATGTTTCGTTCGACATTATTTAACCTCCTCAATTTGTTGTCCAAATTGGTGTTCTTGGGGGCCACGACTAAGACATCATCCACATATCGAAACCAGGAGGTGTTTCGACCCATTATTTTTACAAAATGATCTCTCTCTAAAATTTCCATATATTCCTCTCCGTTGAAAACGAAGGGACCAAATCTCACACATAGCGATATAAGTTTTAAGAAATCTGCCTTTCCTATGGGTAGAGCCTCGTCATCCATATCTCTAACTACCTCTCTTGCTGCTTTTAACGCCTCCTCCACGCAAACATTTGTGAATAAGGCTGTGACACCATACGAAGCCATAACATCCCGATGAGACCCATCACTTCAGGCATACGTAGTGCTCCGCATAGGTTGGCCAAATGTCTGGCGAAACCCCTATCCAACAGACTGGGATTAATAAGTAGCGCCCACCTGAAAAATTCCAGTGACCTCATTCACAGATTAAAGGATATGGACATTTCGGGAAAAAATATGGCTTCGTATGATGTCACAGCCTTATTCACAAATGTTTGCGTGGAGGAGGCGTTAAAAGCAGCAAGAGAGGTAGTTAGAGATATGGATGACGAGGCTCTACCCATAGGAAAGGCAGATTTCTTAAAACTTATATCGCTATGTGTGAGATTTGGTCCCTTCGTTTTCAACGGAGAGGAATACAGCCAGTGTAGAGGCCTTGCGATGGGGAGCCCCCTCAGTGCTGTTTTAGTTTCCCTCTATATGGAAATTTTAGAGAGAGATCATTTTGTAAAAATAATGGGTCGAAACACCTCCTGGTTTCGATATGTGGATGATGTCTTAGTTGTGGCCCCCAAGAACACCAATTTGGACAACAAATTGAGGAGGTTAAATAATGTCGAACGAAACATCCAGTTCACTGTTGAACACGAGACAGATAACAAATTGGCCTTCCTCGACACCGTCATCTGGAGGAAAGAGAACAAGACCGCATTCTCGGTTCATAGAAAAAGTACAAATAAAGACAACATCATTCACTACTACTCCGGCCACAACGAGAGAATAAAGAGTGGAGTAGTAATAGGATTCTTCCTGAGAGCATACCGCATTTGTAGTGAAGAATTTATTAAAGATGAAATAGATTACATTTTCAACGTTTTCACCAAACTCTGTTATCCGGAAGGGCTGTTGTACCGACTTAGAGAAAAGGCTTTAAAGATAGCAAAAAGAAGCATAAGGAACAGAGGAGACGTGACTGAAAATGGTAGCAGGGATTATTTGTCCGTGCCAAACTCGAGCCACTCAGGCGCGTTAGGACAGTTGCTCACTAGAGCCAGCATCAAGATTGCGATCAGCACGGGAACGAAAATAGGAGACATTGTTAAGAACCAGAATAAAGTCGTGGCCAACGGGAAGAAAACAGTGTCGTCTACAAGATACCGTGTGGAAACTGTCCTGTGAGCTACTACGGGGAAACCAGCCGAGGTATTAAGAAACAGACAATTGAGCACAGGAATGACGTCAAGGCACACCGAGTATCAAACTCGCTAGTGGTTCATGTAGATACTCACGGCCACTTACCAGACTGGAACAAAGTAGAGGTGCTGCAGAAAGGACTTCCTCAGAAAAGAAGGAAAATAACTGAAGCAGCTTACATCGCTTCCCATCCAAACAACAACCACCGCGATGGGTTTATTAAATTAACAAAGACGGTCAGCCGCTTGATACTTCGCGAGGCAGAGCGTAGGAGGACGAGAGGTCAGGTCGATCATGGTGGAACGCGGATAGATTCGGCGGGTATTTAGGGGGTGAATGATTTGAATGTGCATGTACTCTGAAGAAGTCCTGGTAAGGACGAAACGTCAGAATAAATCCCTAAACGGTTCCCTGTGTTTATCTCACCACCCATTCACTCATATATATGTATATATATATATATTTCTATATATATATATATATATATATATATATATATATATATATATATATATATACATCTACCTATATACTTATAAGATTGTGATCATCTTGTTTGTTATCTTGCTTGAAACCGTATACTGAAGAAGAGATATGACGTCACGACTGAGCACCAGCCAATCTAAAGAAGAGATATGATGTCACGACTGAGAACTAGCCAAACAGAAGAAGAGATCAGAAGAGATATGACGTCACGACTGAGGACCAGCCAATCAGGAGAAGACATGATGTCACGACATCCGCTCTGTGGGTCCCAAGGAACCCCAGCATTGACAGCGTGACGTCACAACTGCTAATTTTCCAATTTGCCAATTTTTTAATTGATTACATATTTTCTGACCATTAATATTTAAAAAAAAATCATATTCAGTTTTAAAAGTATAGCCAACTCATCAATTAGCATCTATGAGGCATAATGAGTTTATTGAAATATTACGAACCGTATAAATCATATGATGCGTAGTGTTCCAAGCGACGACGACATGACGTCACAATCTTCTGCATTTCACTTCTTATAACTAATCAAGCCACTGCCTTCGTTTATTGAATAGAGCATTGTTTTGATAAGATTATATTGACCATTTTTATTAACAACGTATAATTTATAATTTTATTTGACCCAACGGGTCACGGGTGGTCGAGTACATATACAAATATATATATATATATATATATATATATATATATATAACAAGAAAGTAATGTCCTAGTACATTGGTAAAATTATACTAATGACCCACTTTCGGAGAAGAATAGGCGAAAGTAAAAACATCCGTATATTTCGATCACTACATGTGATTACAGAGTGGAGAAAAGCGTGTATTTATACAAAAGTAGTGTCCCAATTTATTCGATGGTTTTTATTAGCGACATGCTGAAATACAGCAGATTTTTCTTGCCCATATTTGACAGAGTTCTTGTGCTCTTTGATCCTAGTGGTGAGGTCTCTACCAGTTTGTCTCCAATATACATCATTGCAATCTAAACAAGGTAACTTGTAAACTTCAGGAGTTGAATTACTCCTTGATCTGTGATGTACATTGACAACTTTACTGAATAAATTATTGGGATACTTGAAGATGAGATAGATTTTTTTCTTTTGGTACCAATTGAGACATATCATTGATTGATTTATTATATGATAATTTTATGCAAACATGCCAAAACCAGCTACCACTGCCACTAGAAAATATAATAAGCTTAACAAAACTTTGTGTCAACACTATGGTTTTTTCATTCAAAGATCATTACTTTAAAAGAAATTCGGATGTTCCATGGGCTCAAATCTCTCGCCATTTCTAGCCAATCTATATATGGAATATTTTGAGTCAGTGCTACTACCAGGGATAAAATCACCCGCAATGTTTTGGTACAGATATGTTTGGGATAATGAATGGGGTTCCTTCCAAGAATTTCACAATAAACTCAATTATTAAACGAATAACATCAAATTCAAAGTGGAATGGAAAATAGATCACAAATTACCATTTTTAGATATCTTAGTAATTAAAAATTCGGAGTTTTTATCGTTTACAGTTTATAGGAAGCAACCCCCCCCCCCCACCTATACAGGGAACTACCTACATTTCTTTAGCTATCATCCAGATAAAATATAGTGTCCCTTCTGGCCTATTTTTACGTGCTTTGAGAATATGCACTTCACAATATTTCAGTAAGAAATCAATTAACAAAACTAGAATACCCGTCGTGGTTTTTACTAAAAGCCCTTAGCAAGGTCAAAATTAGTTTTTATAAATTTGATTCTCCATGGGGAATTGTCTGTCTCCAATTCTTAGCAATTGCCACAGTCAAAATACCAAGTTGTCATATGCGACGTACAAAGAAAAGAAAAGAGAAGTAAAGAAAAAGGTAAAGGAGGCAAAGAGGAGAGCAGTTGCAAAATGGGGTAAGAGTATAACAGAAAATTTTTAAAAGTAATAAAAAGATGTTTTGGAAAGAAATTAAGAGAGGAAGAGGAGGCGAATCAAGTAGAGAAGAAAAAGTAAAAGGTGCAGATGGAGAGATGATAATGGAGGAGAAGGCAGTAAGGGGAAGATGGGCAGAATATGTTAGGGAGTTGCTAAATGTGAAGGAGGATAGGGAAGGAAAGATAGCTGCAGTGGGAAATACTAGGAAAATGAGAGTGATGAGTGAGGAAAATGGAGGAGAAATAAGGAAGGATGAAGTGAAGGCAGGTTAAGATGATGAAAGCAGGTAAGGCACCTGGTCTGGATGGATGCCATGCAGAATGTCTTAAAAAAGGAGGTACAGTGATGGTGGACTGGTTGGTGAGGCTATCTAATGTTTGCTGGAGAGAGGGTAGAGTGCCAGAGGACTGGAGGAGTGCTTGTATAGTTCCACTTTACAAGGGAAAGGGGGAATAGTGTGAATGTAGTAGTTTCAGAGGGATTAGCTTGTTAAGTGTAGTTGGGAAGGCTTATGGGAGGATCTTGATTGAGAGGATTATGAGAGGAATAGAGGGAGTAATTGGTGAGGAACAGTGTAAATTTAGGACAGGTAGAGGTTGTGTAGATCAGATTTTTGTGGTAAGACATTTATGTGAGAAAACTATAGGAAATGGGAAGGGTGTTTTCTGGGCCTTTATGGATCTGGAAAAGGCTTACGATAGGGTAGAGAGAAAGGCACTGTGGGAGGTTATGCGGATATACGGGATAGGAGGAAAGCTTCTCGGAGCTGTCAAGAGTTTTTATGAGAGTAGTAGAGCTTGTGTCAGGATTGGAAATGGAGAGAGTGAGTGGTTTGAGGTAAAGGTGGGACTTCGTCAAGGATGCGTTATGTCACCCTGGCTGTTCAACTTATACATGGATGGGGTGGTGCGAGAGGTAAATGCAAGGGTAGTGGGTCAGGGATTGGAGATGGTTAAAGAAAATGGAGAAAAGTGGGAGGTGAGCCAGCTGTTGTTTGCGGACGACACTGCGCTTGTGGCAGTATCGGAGGAAGGATTGAGGAAGTTGGTGACAGAGTTTGGGAGAATGTGTGATAGAAGAAAGCTGAGGATAAATGCGGGTAAAAGTAAGGTGATGAGATGTACAAGGGGTGAAAGTGGCAGTAGACTGGAAGTGAGCATTAAGGGAGAGCAACTGGAGGAAGTGGATAGTTTTAGATACTTGGGTGCAAATGTGGCAGGAAAAGGTGGAGTGAAGGTGGAGGTAGAATGTAGATTGAGGGAAGCGAGTAAATGCCTTGGTGGATTAAAAAGTGTAATGAGGAATAGAAATTTGGGAATGGATGCTAAGAGGAGACTGTATGAAGGAGTGATTGTGCCAACAGCACTATATGGAGCAGAAACATGGAACATAAGAGAAGAAGAGAGAAGGAGTTTGAATGTGTTTGAGATGAGGTGTCTGAGAAGTATGATGGGGGTTACTAGGCTAGATAGAGTGAGAAGTGAGGAGGTGAGGAGGAGAACAGGGGTGGAAAGGGAGCTGGGAGATAGGGTTGATGAAAGAGTATTAGGATGGTTTGGACACATGGAGAGAATGAGTGAAGAAAGACTAGTAAAGGAGGTATGAAAGGCAGATGTGGAGGGAGTGAACATGAGGGGACGTCCTAAGATGAGGTGTATGGATGGGGTGAAGGGGGCTTTGGGGAAGAGGGGAATGTCTGTTGAGGAAGGACGGGAGAGGACAGATGACAGGGGTGAATGGAGAATGGTTGTATATGGAAGATGCTGTGATGGGGGGTGATGGGGGGTGAGGTAGTATGTGTGAGCAAAATTTTGACGCAGCCCGAAGGGATTTCTCCCCGTCCTCTCCTTTATATGGGGGGACGGAGAGGGGGGGTCGCCGATTTAATGAAGCGGCCTTGCTGTGGATGTGCTGTGTCTTGCGACACTGCTTCTGACCCAGGGCAGTGGACAGGGTGCAGGAATGACCCGTCATCTACGAGGTGCTAAGATGGGAGGGAGGGTGGAGGGGTGTGGAGTGTATTCAGGGATGGAGTGGGTGGGAATGATTTTATGCCTTTTCATTTTTGGCTACCTCCCTATTAAGGGGGAAAAATCCTTGGTATATGTATGTATGTATGTCATTTATTTCATCAATGTTCCTAGGAGCTTATAGAATTTCTTCTCCTGAGTTTTTGGATCAAGAATTAAAATTTGTTTATGGCATTGGAGAAAGTTTATAATATCCGAAACAGCTGTGTTACGTCCATAGACGTAGAATTGTATTACTGCCTTTGTTGTATAAAAATCAGGAGTAGGAAAAATAATTTGTGCATTGTACGTCCTTCAATAAGGTCACGGTACGATCAGTTGTACCATTCCCCCCCCCCCGTCACCGTCGTCGACTTGCTCGAGTGTGGGGAAAGAAAAGGGTAGATGGTGTGTGTGGGTAACAATGGCAAGGTCGTCTTCTCCCTAACTGGCATTGGTCAAAGAGTCGCCCAATATGTGGGTTATGCACTGTTAGAGGGAGGGACAAGTTACGTATACTGTGGCAAAGTCACCACCTCACCATTGTAATATCAAATAAGTCAACGGACGCAGGGATCATGGGAGACGCACGAGTCGGTGAGTCGATATTGCTTTAGTATGTGATGTCATTTCTATGTGAAATTTTGTGATGATTATGCATTCGATGTCAAATTTATGATGTGAGAGTTACGACTCAACATATTGATTGGTACTTATGTATATTTATTGTTATTGGTTGGCATTTATGTATATTTGTAGTTTTGTACACATTTGTTACAATAAAAACATTATTTGTAGAATGACCTGTAGTCAGCGTCAATTCGGAACTCCATTTTATTCCCTGCGTATCCTAAGAAGAGACAACAATTGGCCAACAAATCTTACAGTCATTCGACTCAGTCACCGTCATGGAGCAGGCCAAGGTGTTGAGACGACAGAGGAAAGCTGCGGTCACACTTCACCTTGGAACCTTGTGCCGGCAAATCGTTAAAGAAGACGTAGCCGGAATTACAGACAGACTGGACCGTGTCCGTACGTCCTACGATGAATTTGAATCGGCACACGACACTTACCAAACGTTTCTTGGGCAACGATGAAAATGAATTAGAAGCCAGTGAAGTATGGTATAAAGAAACTGAAGAGGAGTACATAAAGGTGATAAAGACACCAGAGCGTTCATTAAGGTAAGGACTCAAAGTAAAACTCCGTGTGCAAAGTCCCGCGTAGACAGTGAAAGTGAACGTTTAGATGTCTCACCGGCCGAACAAGTTGGGATCTTATATATACCCAAAGTTGAATTGGACGTGTTTGAAGGGAACCCTCTTGAGTATCAATTGTTCATAACAATATTCGATGAACTCGTAGACAGTAGAGTGAGTGACCCTCAGATCAAATTGACCCGTTTATTACAATACACCAAGGGGCCGGCGAAAGCTACCATATAAAAAATTGCACGATGGTGGGAAATAGCGCCGGTTACGCGCAAGCGCGCGCTATATTGAAACGCAGGTTCGGTAATTCTCACCTTGTATCTCAACAAATTGTTCTATCCCCCACGCTCTTTAATCTATAAATGCAGGACTTACCCACACCAGACACCTCAGAAATACAAATCTCTTCCTACGCAGACGACATAACAATCACATGCACACATCGTAACACAGACAAAGCTGCAGAAATAATCCAGCCATACCTTGATACACTCAACACATGGTTTATCACAAACAGACTCAAAATAGCTCCAACCAAATCTACAGCAACACTTCTCACCAACTGGACAAAAGAACACAAATACATACCTCATCTCTACATCAACAGCACTCTAATACCACACACAAACACACCGAAAATTCTTGGTGTAACATACGATACATCCATGTCTTTCAAACAACATATCACAAACATAAAAAACAAATGCACACCTAGACTTACCGCACTTAAGTCAATCACTGGAACAACATTTGGACAAAACAAAGAAACTAATACAACAATATATAAACAATGTATACGCTCAGTGATGAATTATGCGAGTCCTGCATGGGCTGTTAATCTCAGTGAGACACACTACAACACCCTTCAAATCATACAAAACAAAGCCCTAAAAACAATTACAGGCTGCACAAATACAACACCTACAGACCATTTACACCATGAAACAAAAGTCCTCAAAGTCAAGGACCACCTCGACATGAGAGGCACACAAACACTTGCTGCAGCCACCACAAACACATCACATCCGCTACACTACATAGCATAACACCCACACACACCAAGAAACATTAAAACAACACCCAAAGACCTGTATCACACACAGATACTCTCTTCTCTTCCTCCACAACCACCAAACACCAGCCTCCGGAAACATATTCATAATCATATCACTCACCGCTCCATTAACACACTGCTGCATGCCAGACTCCCTGATATCCACCCTTCTGAATCCTCTCTCCCACGAAAGGACAGAGTCCACCTGGCCAGACTGCGGTGCGGCCACCAACCAGCACTTCTAAGCTACCAGAAGAGGCTGGATGACCGCATTGTGAACAGTTGCCCAGGATGTAACACTTCACACCATATCATATAACACATAATGGAAGACTGCATTATACACAATCATGCACGCAAACAACACAACATACACTCTATAAAGGATTTGTGGGAAAACCCAGTTTCGGCTGTGGCATTCCTTGGGAAGACGGGACTGCTCGGACAGACAGTCTAGGGAACGACAACAACAACAACAACAACAAATTGTTAATGATTTAAAAAATAGTAAGATGGTGTCCAAGCCTCAAGAGTTGAGGCAATTGGGGGATGACTTAACGATGGCAGTGGCTACTTTTGGAAAATTAGAATTGTATGAAAGGTTTAGCACTCAAAAGTATATCTTAGATATTTCACAGAGGTGTCAGGGATTCATTCGTAACAAATGGAAGCAGAAGGTTTTAAGTCACAAACGAGAAACGGACACATACCCATCTCTCAGTCAATTTGCTAAGTTTATTAATGTCATGGCAGATGAGGCATGTGATCCGGTTTATGGATTGCAATCCACATGTAGGGGTCAAAATGTGAAGAGCAAAAGTTGTAATGTAGCAGCATCTGAGTCTAAATACCCCGTCAAGTTAGGGCGTGCTGGTAGCACATGTGTGGTGTGCGGGGAAGGACATAGACTATTCTACTGTGAGGAATTTAAAGGCATGAAGCCTGATGTCGGTTGGAAGTTGTAAAAAGACACAAGCTGTGTTTCAAATGCTTACTAGGTGGGCACGGGGGCAGCAGATGCTTCAAACAATCCATTTGTTCAGTTCCTGGATGTGGTTTAAAGCATACGAAATTCATCCACGTCCCGGCAAAGGACTCTCAGAGTATTGGGGGCGTGGTTGAAAATTCGGAGTGTCAAGAATCAAGTGTGTTCATGAATGGTTATGTCAATGATGCTCGATCGAAGATCTATCTACCCATTTTACCGGTTGTCGTGGATAATAAACTTGAGGTCACGGCGTTGTTAGATAGTGGATCAGACACTACTTTCGTCACGGAGTTGGGTCTGAAAGGAGACCTTAAGGAGTACACCATGAGTACTTTAGGGGGGACCAGGGAAACTCAATCAAAGGTAGTATCCCTTAGCCTTACGTCACCGGATGATAGACGAGAGGCCAGTGTTACAAATGTCATGGTCGTCCCAAGAGTGCCTGTTAGGCAATCACCTGTCAAAATTGAGTTTGATAAATTCCCCTACTTAAAGGGCATACTTTTGAATACTAGTCAAGTATCTGAGCCAGACGTTTTGATAGGTATGGACAACGCTTGGCTCCTAAAACCATTGGAGGTCAGAGGGGGCTCAGGCGGGAATAAGCACCAACCTTATGCTACGCGGACCTACTTTGGATGGTCTGTAAATGGCCCAAATAGTGCAGGTAAGTCTCATAATATCAGCTCGTGCTTTGCAAGCTCGATCGAAGCAGATGTTGAACGCTTGTGGATGATGGAAAATGAATGTGAAGATAGGGCACCATCTCAGAATGACCAGAAGGTTATCAACCTTTGGGATAAAGAAACACGATACGAAGATGGGCATTATGTACTGCCAATACCTTGGCGAGGTGAGCCAAACTTGCCCAATAATCGTGACGTCGCCGAGAGACGATTAAGGAGTTTGAACCAAAGGTTGGTGAAATCCGGAATATTGAATGTATACTCTGAGAATATTTCAGATTTGTTGAAGAAGGGGTATGCAGAGTATGTTCCCGAGGTTGATTTAAAGAGAGATGATGGCAGAGTGTGGTACCTTCCGCATCATGCTATTACTAGCGAAACCAAACCAGGTAAGGTGAGAGTCGTATTCGATTGTGCTGCTCAAAAGAATGGAGTCAGTCTGAACAGTCAGTGCCTACAGGGCCCAGATCTGAACAATAAGTTGATTCACGTGTTACTCAGGTTTCGTCAACATCATTACGACATCGCGGCCGACATTGAGGCCATGTATCACCAAGTCAAAATTCCCATTAGCGATAGAGACGCTTTAAGGTTTCTATGGTATGTTAGTAATGAAATAAGAGAGTTAAGAATGACCTCGCATCCCGTTGGCGGAATATGGTGCGCTAGTAGTAGCACCCATGCTTTGCGGAAGACTGTAGAAGACATGTAACCTTGTGAGGAAATAAAAGACACGTTATTCCGGTTATTTTACGTTGACGATATGTTGAAGTCCGTAGCGTCACCTGAAGTAACAATTAAGGTAATTGAAGATACAAGAAGTGTCCTCAGACACGGAGGGTTAAACTTAACCTAATTCATGATTAATGACGTCAAATTGCTAGAGAGCATCAATGAGCAAGACAGGGCTAAGGAAGCAAAAGAAATTGACATCAAATATGCATAGCAAAGTGCTTGGGATTAAATGGGACGTCGAGAACGACTATTTCTTTTTCGTTAGCAAGGGTGTTCAAACACAGAATGTGACTAGACGGGTTATGTTGAGCCAACTTGCTTCGACTTACGATCCTTTAGGTTTAATTTTGCCAATCATTATTCCAGCCAAGATCTAGTTCCAGGAGGTGACTAGGCTTAAGATATCTTGGGACGAAAGTATTCCTATATCTTTGTGTCAGAAGTGGTTGAAATGGATAGCTTCACTATATGAAATCTCGAGACTTCGCTTCCCTAGATGTGTTTTGCCTTTAGAATTAAATGGTTGTACTTCAGAATTACATCATTTTTGTGATGCAAGTGAGGTTGCCTTTGGTGCTTGCACTTATATCAGGACAATCAATCAAGATGGGAAAGTACATGTAGCTCTGCTAGCCAGTAAAGCCAGAGTAGCTCCCATCAAAGGAATTAATATACCAAGATTGGAAATTTCGGCTGCCGTTG
This sequence comes from Oratosquilla oratoria, assembly GCF_046742065.1. NCBI lineage: Eukaryota > Metazoa > Arthropoda > Malacostraca > Stomatopoda > Squillidae > Oratosquilla > Oratosquilla oratoria. The sequence continues at coordinate 50,643,686 of NC_134790.1, read as the reverse complement.
AAGGAGCCAAATTAGACGTTGTTGTTAGAAGAGAGTTGGATATCCCTTTGCTCAAATCTAACTTCTGGTCTGACAGTACTATAGCTATGGCATATATACAGAACGAGACAAGAATGTTCAAGACCTTCGTAGCAAATCGTGTTACAGTCATTAGACAGGTTTCAGTGGCATCATGTTAGTGGTGAAGAGAATCCTGCAGATGTACTATATCGGGGATGCTTTGTAGACAATTTGCCAGTTTCTTGGTTTGATGGTCCTCCCTTCTTGTCGAATTACAAGTGTGCATGGCCAGCACAAGATGATCTTGTAGGACACCTTCAAGATGAAGACCCGGAGGTGAGGCGTGACGTACATCCCACGAGTATTGTACAGACGTGTCAGTTGGGCGTCGCCGTTGGTTGGTGGTTAAGGCTAATTCAATTCCTTAAGAAGACGAAGATTCCGCAGAGTTCACCACTTGAGATCCATGAACTAAAGCACGCGGAAAATCTAATTGTCAAACATGTTCAAGGGCGTGCTTATTTTCATGAAACCAAGAACATTGAAGCAGGGAAAACTGTGTTAAAGTCCAGTTCAATATATAAACTGTCTCCTATTCTTATAGATGGTCTGTTAGTTGTTGGTGGTAGACTCAAGCATGCAGCATTGAATGGGCAAGCCATAAATCCTGTGATCCTCCCTCATAACCACAGATTGTCTACGTTAATTGTACGGGATTGCCATGATTCCTCTCATGTAGGAGTAGAATGGACACTCAGTCAAGTGCGTAAGAAATTCTGGATCATACGGGGTAGAAAAGTGGTGAAACGCGTCAAGATGGATTGCGTAGTTTGTAAGAGATTATAAGGGACCCCCGTGAACCAAAGAATGTCTGACCTCCCTCCTGAGAGGTGTGAACCAGGGGGGCCTGCCTTTAGGTACGTAGGAGTAGACCTGTTTGGACCCTTCCATGTTTTAAAGTCGGGAGATAAGAAATGAAACGTTATGGGTGTCTGTACACGTGTTTTACTACGAGAGCTATTCACATTGAGAAGCTTGATAGTTTACAAACTTACGCATTCATCAATGGTTTCGTACGCTTCACAGCGAGGCGAGGTTATCCCAGTAAGGTGTGGTTGTGTTGGGTGCCTACTAGATAAAAGTCAAATTGTGGGAAATACACTGTAATCTCTGATACTGACAACTAATACGTGTGTATACAACGAGAGCTGGCTCTCAACTGACGCCACGCCGCCAATTTTGGCGCGAACAGACATGCATCGCATTATGCGATATCCAATATAATTACAATATACACAATGATTACACATAATTACAATAAATAATAAAACAACAAACAACAAAACATATGACAATTTTATAAAGAGGGGGAAACATATAATTCCCCTAATAAGCAACACACAATTACAATGTACGATAATGGTATGATGTACGACATACCACGCTAACACATCGCTCGGCCAGCACCACTCGGTGACCCCACCGAGCAAACAAGAATAAGACTGACCGAGGCAAGGAGAATCCAAAATACACAAGGACAAACCACAAACACACCACATATGCGACAGTGGCAGACAAAAGTGTGGGACAAATGGATACAATAGCACACCCAATACATTAAATAAACACATACATAATTAATTACATAAAGACAATACATACAAACACAGAAAGGAACATAGGACTGGCGCCAGTTAACAAAATACAAATACAGCAATTGCCGGACGTCCGGGACATGATACTTAATATCTAAACACGACAAAATACAATTCAAAACAGTACACTTAAGAGCTAAACAATAGTTACACATTATAACCAAGAATGGGACACACACAAAAAAATGGTAAATATCACAAAGAATACATAACAATACACAATGAAAGTTTAGGTAATTACAGAACCCCTTGACCTAAGGTCATAATTATGAGGGGTAGATAAACAAGGCATAGTTCTTAGTGGGCCCTGGAGGAGGCCGGGTAAAGGCAGGGATAGGCACTTGAGTCTTCTTGAGCCTATCAGAGTGTGAAATCTCGCCAAGGCCTGTAGAAGGGTAAAAAATCCTGAACTTGTTAGGGTGTAGGCGTTCAGTCACCAAAAGGGAAGCCTCAAATTTACAATTCAATTTCGACTGGCGATCAGGCATGCTTTTGAAGACATGATCATCAACACCGATGGTCACAGATTTTGCACGAGCATGTTGTTGTTTCAACATGTCGGCCTTTGAAACATCCAGTTTATCTCTTACAGAACTATAAATGGCATGCATCACATGACTCTGGATGTTACTATAGTCATCTAAATTGTAGAGGGGACGAGCAGGGCTGTCAAGCACATCATATGGGAGCCATTTCACAACTCCAAGGATAACATAATGAGGCGTTTTGCCCGTAGAAACATTAATGGTGCTATTGATATAAGCACTGACATGGGGAAGCCAATCCTCCCAAGACTCATGAAAATTACTAGCAAGGTGACATAGGATCTCTAAAATTTTCCCGTTCGTCCTCTCAACAAGACCATTGGACGCTGGATGATAAGCAGTCACGAACGTCTGTTTGATGCCGGAACGTTCGCAAATACCTGCCAAAACCTCGTTCCTAAATTCCGTCCCATTATCACTAAGGAGCACCGAAGGAGTGGTGTATGGACACAACACATGGGAAACTGAAGCATGTGCTACAACTGGTGCAGATTTGTTACGTAAGGGAGCTAAGACTATAAAACGACTAAAGTGATCCACACCAACAAGGACATACACAGAGCCTTGCGTGCTACGAGGCAGTTGCAAAAGATCTATAGCCACAGTCTGAAAAGGGCGAGATGGAGTAGGGTACTCTAAAATGGGAGCAGTGCTCGTAGAACCTTTGTTCTGGGCACAAGAACTACACCGGGCTACATGAGAGGTAATGTCTAGTCGCATTTTAGGCCAATAATACTTCTTCCGTACCATAGCCAGAGTTTTGTCACGACCTGGGTGACCAGCCTGAGGGGCATCATGAGCAAGGGACAAAACAACGGGAATTAGAGACTCAGGGATCACTAGCTGTGCCACATCTTGCTCAAACACTTCCACATTACGAATGAGAACCTTGTCCTGCAGGGAAAATTGGGACAGAGGTACTGGTAAAGCTGGTAAGGTAGAATCATCACCAGACTCCAAAGCATAAATGACTGAAGACCAAACAGGGTCTTCACGCTGAGCTTTGGCCAGATCTTGCAGGGAAAAAGTTATGAATCACTGTAACAGCAGCAACAGGGATATTACGTGAAAGTGCATCAGCAACGTGGTTCGCACGCCCCGGGATATGTTTAAGGGATGGATTGAATTCCTCGATCGTGAGGAACCATCTGGCTAGACGGCCTGACAGATTCTTGCCGTTGAAAAGCTGAGTGACAGCAGTGTGGTCCGTGTAGACTGTAATAGGATATCCAAAAATGATATCACGGAAATGCTTTACAGCCCACACCACTGGCAGGGCCTTTAAATGAGTAACAGAGTAACGGGACTCAGGCTTATTAAGAATATGACTAGCATATGCAATAATATGAGGTCTACATCCATCTACTTGTTGCATGAGTACAGCTCCAATACCTGTACCAGAAGCATCTGTACAAATGGTAAAGTGGAGACTGTAATCAGGAAAGGCCAACACAGGCGCTGCAGTAAGAGCAAGCTTCAAAGAATCAAAACTATTCTGATGAACATCACGCCACTGGAAGAAAGAGTCCTTCTTGAGAAGGCGAGTGAGAGGGGAAGCAATTGAAGCAAAGTCTTTAATGAATGCACGATAGTATCCTGCAAGTCCAAGGAAGGAACGTACATGTTCAACTGTCTTCGGTATAGGGAAGTCTCTCACCGCTTTGATTTTATCACCTGTGGTGTGGATACCATGTTTGTCTACAACATGACCTAGGAATTGGATACTAGACTTGAAAAAGGAACACTTGGGTAAGTTGAGTTTCAACCCAGCTTCAGCAAAACGTTGCAAGACCATGGACAACTTAGTAAAGTGGCTTTCCACATATTTGGCAACTAAAACCAAATCATCCAGGTAAATAAAAAGTCCATCTCCAACTAAGCCATGAAAAATGGAGTTAACTAAGCGCTGGCAAGTCAAAGGAGCATTCCGCAAACCCATGGGGAAACGAAGCCATTCATAGTGCCCACTGAGAGTCGAGAAGGCCGTGACTTTACGAGACTTCTCCTCCAGGGGTATCTGCCAAAAACCTGCTTTTAAATATAAAGTGGTGAACACCGTATTACCAGTGCCAATGGACTGAAGAAGCTCGCTTAAGAGAGGCAGAGGGTAATGGTCTGGAATGGTGACCTCGTTAACTCTCCTGTAATCAATAACAGGACGAAAAGATCCATCTTTCTTAGGCACCAGGAGAAGAGGTGAGTTCCACTCTGAGTGGAACTCCTGTACAACACCTTCACGCAATAAATCGTCAACCAAGGACTGGGCTATAAGCCGACGAGAGTGAGGTAGCCAGTAAGAGGGGACGTAAACAGCACGAGTACCTGGCTGAAGATCAATTCGATGAACCACACGGTCCGTAACCCCTAACGGATTACCTGGTAAAGCCAAAGCCTGACGGTGAGTAACTAACAGGTCAAGGAGACGAGGCGTCTCTTCAGGAAAATCAATCTCGCCTACAAATGTGGCAAACTCAGAAGCTAATTGAGTAGGGTCACGTACTGGAGGAGACTGTAGAACAGAAGCTGCTATAATAGGCGAGTCCTGGAAAGTAGCAGCGTGTACCACCTCAAAGGAGCCCAACTGACTGCCAGGAGAGAGAGCAATAGGAGCACCCGTGACATTGGTTACCATCGCCGTGGTGACATGATCCTCGCGAACAGTGGAGAGAGTTCCTTCTAGGGCAAGCCGACGAATACGAATAGAGTCAGGCAAAGAGAGAACGTCAGACCCTATCGGGGCACCTGAGACGCGCACTGGAACTCGAACAGAACTTGAAGGTTCAATAAGATGCTCTCCTATAACAACAACAGCACAATGAGAAACAGGGTTAGAGCGCTTAGAAGTTGGTACAGGCACATGTGCAGACTGATCAAACATAGTAGAATCACAAACAGAAACTGGCCTATCCGATGCAGAGATATCAAGATTGCAGAAAGTCACTACACGGCGACTAGGAGAAATATCTATGCCATGAGCTGTAAGAGCATCAATAACCAAGAGACAATCACACTTAAGGGCAATGCCATAAACAACAACAAAAGTGACATTGAATACTGTAGCATGCGAGGGAAACTGTAAGGGAAGACAAACAGATCCAAGAACAAGCAAGGGAGAACCTTGCACAGAATGCAAATTATTACAAAAAGGAGATAAAGGGAGATTATACAATTCCCGTAGAGCAAAATAAGCCTTTCTACTTAAGAGACTACATTCTGCACCAATATCTACAGTGACAGAAAGAGACGTATCCCTAGTAGGAAATTGAAAGATAAGTAATTGAGAAGACTCAACACCCACAAAGGGAATTATTTGAGACCGAACATTACTGGTCAACTCTTTGGGGTGTGAAACACACGCTGTTGAAAATGGGATTGCCGAGACTGATGAGAAGTCTCATCCTTAAGTTTCAAAACCTTGAAACATTGATCAGTCGAGTGTTTACAATGACCATGGGTATGGCAATAACTGAGTCTACCGTGAGGTTCTACTCTAGAAGGGTCATGCTACATATTAGAAGAAACAGTAGGTACACTTCTGTGAACAGGGACTGTCTGGACTTGTATACCTGGCGCCTACGGCGGTAACAAAATTCGCTTGAATGACCAGACCTGTTACAAAAGGTACATAACAGGAGAGGGGGGGTAACTGTATATTGAGGAGAGCTATGACTAGGATATGGAGACTGAGAGGGCTGAGGAGAACAAGGGGCATGGGCATGTTGAAGACCATTGCTAATACACAAGGAACTAGAAGGCACTTCCCCTAGATTACAGGAAAGCCTTGTCGCAAAAGACAACAGAGTTTCATCAGTCGTATACTTGAGAGAAGATGCAGCTATTCTCTCAGAAGGCACCAAAAAAGAATATACATCAAAAATTCTAAAATAAGACGAAATCTATCTAAAGTGATATTGCCATTATCTACCCAATCTGAATGTGAAAGTGACTCTAAAGCATCAACAACAATTATACTGGCCTGAGCTTGCGCCCGTCTATAATCAAGAGTGCCCACTCGGGATACGAGAGTATCAGCCAGTTTGAAACACCAATGGAACGAACCACCACCAGGGGTATCGGTATAGGGGACGACAGTCACTATGGAATCCAGCGAACGACGACCACCTGTTGACGTGAAGAATACGCGGCACAAATCTTTCTGTCCAAAATCCTCCACCATCCAGGGCTCAAATTACAGCTAGGAATACACAGGAACATAGGACGATCCAGTGATAATCGCAGATGACGACGATGCCACCGGGAAGAGCGAAAAAAAATCACCTGGCACACTCCGAGAAAAATGTTCCTGCGCCTAAATACTAACTTAAGTCACTGCATCCTGAGCACTATCACTTCTTATAAATTTACTTAAGTCACTGAAAAAAAAAATTACCTGGGCTGGAAGGAAAAATGGGAGAAAACAGATCGCCAACAACGCAATATCACCGGCCGGCAATTTTCAAATGTCACACAATTCGAGAGTTCTGCATAGAATATAAACACACAATACAAGTAAAACATGAAATATTAAACCCCTGCCACCAAAATGTGTTGGGTGGCTACTAAATAAAAGTCAAATTGTGGGAAACACACTGTAATCTCTGATACTGACAACTAATACGTGTGTATACAACGAGGGCTGGCTCTCAACTGACGCCACGCCGCCAATTTTGGCGCGAACAGACATGCATCGCATTATGCGATATCCAATATAATTACAATATACACAATGATTACACATAATTACAATAAATAATAAAACAACAAACAACAAAACATATGACAATTTTATAAAGAGGGGGAAACGTATAATTCCCCTAATAAGCAACACACAATTCCAATGTGCGATAATGGTGTGCTGTACGACATACCACGCTAACACATGGTCAGACAATGGTACTAACCTAGTAGGCGCGAGGGCTGAATTAGTACGCAATGTACGAGATCTTGACCGATCATTGATCGTAAGGGAAACACGTCGACGTGACGTTGAGTGGTCGTTCAACCCGCCTTCCGTGTCACATCACGGAGGCGTTTGGGAACGCATGATAAGGTCTGTACGCAAAGTACTCTTCGCTTTAATCATCAAAAGCCCCAGAATGATTGATGATGTTTTGCAAACCCCTTTCTGCGAAGCGGAAAGTATAGTCAACAGTCGGTCACTTACCAAATGCAGTGATGATGCAAGTGATGAGAGTCCGCTGACTCCCAATCATCTGTTACTTCTCCAAGGAAACTCTCCACTATCTTGGGGAGCTTTTCACGATGCCAATCCTTACTGCAAACATTGGCGTCACGTGCAACATCTAGCTAAACAATTTTGGAAAAGGTGGGTTAGTGAATACCTAGTGGAATTGCAAAGAAGGCAGAAATGGAATTCTGAAAGCCCGAATCTTTCAGTCGGGGATTTAGTGCTTAATATGAATGAAAACTCGCCCCATGGTTCTTGGCCGCTGGGGAGAGTCCAGGAAATGCGGGTGAGCAGGGACGGATTGGTCCGTAGCGCCCGTTTGAAAACTCAATTCAGTGAGCTCACCCGACCCATTACAAAACTAGTATTCCTTGAAGGTTCTATGTAAATATTTTGTGTTGTCTGTCATAGATATGTATGTATCGCTCATTCATTTCAACAATGACATAACTCAAAAATTGAAGATTTTGAGTTATTTATACCACTGAATTTGCCATTTTCTATATTTATTTGTGGTAAGAACGCCATAACTCTAGTAACAAAACTGGCAGCCAGATGTCGTTCAAGGCAATAACGTCATAATTCCAAATTTATTTTTCAAATAGGCACAAAGCATGTTTATAATAAATGTATTTTTTGATATGAGATGTCATGTACTACATTTAATCATGAAAAAATTATTCATTGCTAAATACCTCGTTTAAAAGTTTCATGGGAGACTGTATTACATCATTAAAAGTTTATTTTGCCTCTCCTGAAAAGTAGCATTTTTTTAGTTATGTCAGTGTTGAAATGAATGAGCGATATGTGCATTTTTTTTTTATCGTAAGATTCAAGGTGGGGAAGTGTTACGTCCATGGACGTAGAATTGTATTACTGCCTTTGTAGTATAAAAATAAGGAATGGGAAAAATAATTTGTGCATTGTACGTCCTTCAATAAGGTCACGGTACGATCAGTTGTATCATATCCCCCCCGTCACCGTCATCGACTTGCTCGAGTGTGGAAAAAAAAAAGCAATAGCAAGGTCATCTTCTCCCTAACTTGCATTGGTCAAAGAGTCGCCCAATATGTAGGTTATGCACTGTTAGAGGGAGGGACAAGTTACGTACACTGTGGCAAAGTCACCACCTCACCATTGTAATGTCAAATAAGTCAACGGACGCAGGGACCATGGAGACGCACGAGTCGGTGAGTCGATATTGCTTTAGTATGTGATGTCATTTCTATGTGAAATTTTGTGATGATTATGTATTTGATGTCAAATTTATGATGTGAGAGTTACGACTCAACATATTGATTAGTATTTATATATATTTATTGTTATTGGTTAGCATTTATGTATATTTGTAGTTTTGTACACATTTGTTACAATAAAAACATTCTTTTTAGAATGACCTGCAGTCAGCGTCAATTCGGAACTCCATTTTATTCCCTGCGTATCCTAAGAAGAGACAACAATTAGCTGACAAATCCTACAATCTGATTGACAAGACAAAAATCAAAGCTAGGAAATATTTTCTTAATATTTCGGAGGTCAAACAATCTAATTATAAAAATATGTTAACGATGCATATACAATGAAAATTTAATTAATCATCCTAGCATTTTTTTTATATATAAATTTGGTACCCAGGTAGTATTAAAAAACAATAGCAACATTAAGAGTTTGTTAATTTGAAATTTACTATGAGGAAAAGCAGGTTGTATTTGTAGCATACCATGTAAAAACTGTGATTTTATTTACATAGGTAAAACAGGCAAATTTAAATAAGAGAATAAGTCAACATAAATATAGTATTAGAACGGGGCAAGTGTCAAGTGGATTATTTGTCCACCAAAGGAATTATGAACAAAATACTGTCTGGGAAAATTCAAAAGTAATTACTTCTTGTAATAATATCGTAGAAATAAATATCATTGAATCTTGTTACATAAAAAGAAAGTTTGAAAATAATATGAATTTGAGTTTGGGTTTATTTAAATTGGACAATTTTATTATTGACAAGATTGTGTATGGTAATTTGTAACATGGGACCTTTCCGAATAGCCTCTGTCTTCTCATGTATATATCGTATCTTTCTCTATTGTTTTTTTGTACCTTTTAAAATGTCTTAATAGACGAAAACGTTCGGTATATGTTTTTTTTTCTTTAAATTTCCCGGTGGTTTCTGCAAAAAATATAATTATACTTATATATATATATATATATATATATATATATATATATAATATATATATACATATATATATGAATATATATATATACATATATATATATATATATATATATATATATATATATATGTGTGTGTGTGTGTGTGTGTGTGTGTGTGTGTGTGTGTGTGTGTGTGTGTGTGTGTGTGTGTGTGTGTGTGTGTGTGTGTGTGTGTGTGTGTGTGTGTGTGTGTGTGTGTGTGTGTGTGTGTGTGTGTGTGTGTGTGTGTGTGTGTGTGTGTGTGTGTGTGTATATATGTATATATATATATATATATATAGTTACGACTACAGGCTCGTCGTAGTGAAAATTTTTATTCAGACGCACATGAGCGCATGTACGTATGTGTAACTCGGACTATGCCGGCCGTTCCCACGGTAAGGCTTGGTGGACTTCTCGATATCCAACTGTAAGAGTACTGTTAAAGTGATGAATTATATTTATATGATGTATTCCATTCCTTTTGTACTCTGTTAACCAAATTCTATACATTACATATAGATTTATGTATGTCTATTGTCTTGTGGAACTCTCTTGTCAATCTTACGAGTTGATTTACGTAAGATAAGAGAAATTACATATTCTCTTAGTCTTCGGACTCCAGTGAGAAAGTTCTGTGCCTACGTGAGGTGTATTCACGTCTGAAGACTCTTAAAGTGATGATTTCTATTCATCTGATTGCATTTCGTTCCTTTTTGTGCTTTGACAAACTATTCCATACTTTGCATATGAATTTATGTATGTGTATTACCTTGCGGATCTATCTTGTCAATCTTAGGATATGATTTACGTAAGATTAAAATAATTGCATATTTTAGCCGTTTTCTGATGCTGTAATGTCGTTGTGGGCATGCTAGCTTAAGCGCGCGCTAAAGAAATTGGCGTGTGAACTAATTTTGTGGCAACTGCGTCCCTAACTTACATTTACGTACGTATAGATATTCATATAAAAACTATTAAGTTTCTGCTTATCTAAGATTGACAAGGTAACTTCATCAAATATTATTATCTATTCATTGATGTAAAGAATATCCGTGTATGTACTTGGAAATATTCCTAAACACTCTTGTTAATCGTCGCGTCTAGCAATACTTGGCAACTCTCCGGATCTGACGGAGAAGAGTCTATATATATGTCATTGCTTGTAACGGTCAGCGACTCTGCCTCTCAGAGCCCCCCATTGCACTGGTTCCTCTACATTTTGGGACTTAGAATAATTTTGTCTATTCTCGAATCTTTGTGGACTCTGTTTATCAGAGCCTCATTGCTCGTGTCAATTTTGTCGGACTTAGTCGTAGAAATTTTCTCGACTTTGCTATTTTCTTTACGTAAATTATTACGTAGGACTTAGTTTCCATTCTGATGGTCGATATTTCTCGACCTTACCACTTATTGTCTTTAAGACTATTTTTGATTGTTATTGATTGTCGATATTTGATCGACACTTGTATATTTACGTGTCTTGGCAATACTAGCCTTTTATGTTCTGTGAATTTACGTGTTACGGACATTGTACTTTTCGCTAGTTTTGGCGACTTCTATTTTTCGATCATTGTTTATTTGTATCTTCATTTTTTTGAAGGAAATAATATTTCTTAAACAGAACTCTAGTTTTGAACCTGGCCCTTCCCCATAGGCGTCACAATATATATATATATATATATAATATATGTGTGTGTGCGTGTGTGTGTAGCAAAGTCATGCCTTGAAGAATTAGTTTTCTATAGAATTCACGCACCATAAGTCATTTTCATTTATTAATATTGTTACCCCGCTGGAACTTGCCTTATGGATATATAACATTATTAATACTATTACGTCTGTCATATCTATGTATAAATATCTATAAATATTAATGCTATTAAATGTATATCATATCCTTGCATAAATAATTATGTCCCGCTGCCAAGATAGCAGCTTTATTCACCTATACTTGCATTTTAATTTCAACAAACAAGGCCAATGAGAACTGGAGTTTGCTTAATTCCATCATCCGTCACGAGGAAGTGTACCCTTCACCAACTGTAGTAATATAACACTACTTATGGTGACCCAATAATTTCCGGACACCCCAGCCGCCTCCGTCGCAGCAGAGGTTGTGGCGCTAACAGCGAGTCCAGCCGTCACCACTGCACAGGACGACGCCCCTAACAAAGAGTCCAGCCGTCTCCGCAGCATAGGACACCATCCCGGAGCTGCTGTCATTACCGCTGGACCTGCCGAAAATGCTACTATTGTAGACTGACCAGATCCCTCCTGCAGCTGCCGCCGCTGGGCCTGCCGCCGGACCAGCCCCCTAAGGCAGCTGCCGCCTCTGGGTCTAGCGCCGCTGGAGCTGGTGCCACTCCCGCCCACGCTCCGGACCTCCTGCCGCTGGCCCTGGACCTACCACCGCCGGAGCCGCTGGCCCTTGGAGCTCCCGCTGCTGAACCTCCCGGAGCTGCTGCCACTACTGCCACCCAGGTATTACTGCCGCCGTCGGAGTTGGTGCCACCCACGCCCCGGACCTTCTGCCACCCCCGCCCCTGGGTGCTACCGCATTCCCTGCCCGAGACGAACCTCTGCCCGCCCACCGCTTCACTGTTCCCTGGAGAGGCGAACCTCTGCCCGATTGCGGCCCGCCCGACTGTCTCCAGGAGAGGTGAACCTCTGCCCATGTCACCGCTTCAATGTTCCCTGGAGAGGCGAACCTCTGTCCGACCCCGGCCCACCTGACTGTCTCCAGAAAAGGCGTACCTTTGCCAAGCCGCCGCATCAGTGTTCCCTGGAGAGGCGAACCTCTGCCCGACCGCGACCCACCCGACTGTCTTCCCGCCTTACTGTTCCCTGGAGAGGCGAAATCTCTGCCCTACACTGCCTCGTCTTCAGTCTTTTTAGGACTCGATTCTTTGCTCATTTATAGTGCCCGACAGTGTTATTTACAGTGCCCAGGATTATTACTTATAGTCCCCAGGATTATTACCTATAGTGCCCAGGATTTTTAACTGTAGTGCCCGACAGTGTTATTTATAGTGCCCAAGAGTGTTACTTGTAGTTCCCAGGATTATCCATTGTGTTAGTGAAACCACCCAAGTTAGTGTCTAAAATGTGCCCGTCTTAGTGTTCCATATAATATTGTGCTAGTGTCTCATATAGTGTCAATTGTGTTAGTGCCCGTTATTGATAGTGACATCGACAATTTCGTCCCGCAAAGATAGCTTACGAAGCCACAACCGCAGTCGCTTTCCGTACACTTGCATTCTGCCCCTAGAACCCGTACATGTGGTTCTACATCTTGGAATGCAATTTTAAGGCCTCTTCGATCACTATTAGCCTTACTAAATTCTGGCATACAACTGCTGTACTGCCACCTGATGTCTTATCACAGGTCTCTGACGTCATAGCATAAGCTGTCACTTCTAACACTCCTTATCAAGATCTCAAGAAAGCTATCCAAGCGTGCCTTCAGAGTATTATAGCTGTTCGTCTCAAAGAGCTCCTCAGAAGAGAAGAACTCGGGAATGAGAGGCCCTCCGATCTATTTCGACGGATGAAAATACTGCTGGCAGATAAGTGCGATTCCTTTGACAAGGAAGTCTTCAAGCAACTGTTCTGCCAACGGTTGCCTCCTGCGACCCAACGCAGCCTATTCACTGTCAAGGACACCCTTGCCGTCGATGCATTAGCTAGCCTTGCCGATGAATTTATGGGCATTCTTCTACTAACACAATTGTCTGCCGTCTCAACCGGCACTGCACGAGACATCAAGCAACTTGACGATCTTGTTTCTAAACTTTCTCTGCAAGTCCAGCAGATGTAGACACAGCTTGACAATCCCTCACGTTCCCGCTCGTTTTCTCGACACCGTTTTCAACATACGTTTTCAACATCCGTTTTCAATATACGTTTTCAACATACGCACATCATGCACCTGGCGATAGCACACGCATTACTGTCATCCAGTCTAACCACCAGTTCTCTTCCTTGCTGAAGTCCTTCCCAACGCTGACAGCCATATTCTACCGCAACTCCAGTCAAACATTACATTTCCCTCTTCATTGAAACTACTGGTCCACCAACTCATCCCAAGGCTCGCCGCTTAGCTCCTGACCATTTAGAATTAGCCAAGCAAGAGGTTGTATCGCTTATTCCGCCAAGGCATCATCCGCCCTAGTTCCAGCAACTGGTCCAGCGCACTTCACATAGCCCCTAAGAAGAATGGTGACCTACGACTATGTGGAGACTACCGAGCTTTCAACTCGCACACTGTCGAGGACAACTATCCCGTTGCCAACATCCAGGAGTGAAATCCTTTGACCAGATCCCCGTCCACCCTACGGCCATCCTGTAAACTGCCATTATCCATTTTCACCCCTTTTGAATGACCTTTGAATTACGAAAATCTGATAAAACCTTTCGACGCTTCATTGACGAAGTCCTGCGAAGCCTTTCTTTCTGCTTCGCATACATCGATGATGTCCTCATTGCCAGTACTGACCCAGTGACGCACAAACAACACCTACAGGAAGTTCTAACTCGTCTGTAGAACTACGGAGTGCAAATCAACATTGATAAATCCGTATTTGGTGTTTCCTCCATCACCTTCCTTGGTTACACTGTCACCTCACACGGAATCGCTTCCCTCCAAGACAAATGTGCAAAGGCTATCAAGAGGGAGGTTCCCACCGCCTTCCGCAAACCAGGACCTCACCACCACGCGAAACGGATGGCTAAGGCGATCTACACACTCAAGATCACGATGTTCAAGGATAAGTTCGAACTCACGCTGAGAAAACTGCGTAGCCTCCAGTGCCTGGTTCGAGGTTACCTTGGCCGCAGGTGCTCCTTTCAACGATCTCATTCTCTTCCATGATCTCCACAACTACAGAGACCTCAACTCAAAGATCTCGAAGGCCACGGGGAAGACCTCGAAGTGGCACTTTTGGTACTTGGGGACGGATCTCGTCGGCCATGCCTTATCCAGCGACAAAGTCACGATCGAGGAGAATACCAAGGTGGCGGAGAAGCTGGCCATTCACAAGGACCTCGGCAAGAAGCGAGGGCTTTGAATGACCTTGTCACCAAGCAGTCACTTTTCTCCTTCACGGCACTAAAGTTGGATGCCTCGTTTCTCCAATCTCCTGTGCTCAGTTGGAAGGAAGACGAGGCGTACAACCAGGGGAAGGAGACCGTCCGCCATCTGGCAGTGATCACTGATTATTCCCAGATCCTCACCAAGGACAAGAGTGATCGACAAGATCTCCTGCAAGCTGTCGAGCGCCACTGACGGCTGAACTTTAACGCTAACTGATCTTACAAAAATATATACAAATCGTTTCAATCGTTATTTCAGCCATTTTCAGTTTTATTTTGAAGAAAGTCCAGGAAATGTGTCAGTCCTATCACTGTTCCTAAGTGTTCCTTGAATAGTATCACAGTAATATTCCTATATACACTGCTGCATCGTGAAATGTTCCGAGAATAGTTATATATTTCACTTCAGAGCAAATGGTTTCCTGTCTGTGGCATTTATAGTTCATGTGAATAAATAGATTTCAGAAATGAACAATTGTATGGTTCCTAAATATCAAATGCACTGTCCGACCCCGAAATCTTGAAATATTTGCATGATTTTTTTATATTCGTCACAATAATTCATGGGTGTCGTAAAAGATTTCAAACTATTATTTTTTCATCCACCAAGAGTATAGTTGGAGGAGTTAAGGATATACATGTTCCAAGGGGAGAGAGTGGGGGAATATCAGATAATTTTTTGTTGGGAGGTAAGTTGAGAGTGGAGAATAGGTGGAGAAGGAGGAAAAAGCAGAAGGTAGGGGGGTACTTAGAGTGAACTGCTTAAATAAGAAAGAAAAGGAGAAGGAGTATAAGAACAAGCTGAGAGATGAGTGGGAGGGAGTTAAGGATAGAGTAGAACTAGGATTGGAGGAGGAATGGGGATGGTTCAAGGAGGGAGTCATATATTGTGCAAAGATGGTGTATGGAACAAGGAGGATGGGAGGAAATAGAAGAAAGGGTAGTGAGTGGTGGGATGAGGAAGCAAAGAAGGGTGTAGAAGAGAAGAATCAGGCTTTCATAGATTGGTTAAAATCAGTACGAGGGAATCATACGAGAGGTTCAAAGTAAAGAGAAGAGAAGTAAAGCATAACATAAAGTAGACAAAGAGGAGAGCGGATGTGAAATAGAGTAAGAGTATGACAGAAAATAGTGAAAGTAATTAAAAATGTTTTGGAAAGAATCACGAGAGGAAGAGGAGACGAATCAAGTAGAGAAGAAAAGGTAAAACATACAGGTGGAGAGATGATAATGGAAGATAAGGCAGTGAGAGGAAGGTGGAGAGTGTATTTTAGGGAGTTGCTAAATGTTAGGGAGGATAAGGAATGAAAGGTAGTTGCTGTTGGAAGCGCTAAGAAAATGACCGTGATGAGTAAGGAAAATGGAAGAGAAATAGGGAAACATGAAGTGAAGGCAGCTGTTAAGATAATAAGAACAGATAAACACATAGGTTGGATGGATGCCATGCAGATTGTCTGTAAAAAGGAGGTACAGTAATGGTAGACTGGCTGGTGAGGTTATTTAATGTTTGTTTAAGAGAGGGTAGATTGCCGGAGGACTGGAGGAGTGCCCGTATAATTCCACTTTACAAGGGAAAGGGAGAAAGGTGGGAGTGTAGCATTTTCAGAGGGATCAGCTTGTTAAGTATAGTTGGGAAGTCTTACGGGAGGGTCTTGATTGAGCGAATTAGGAGAGGAACAGAGGGAGTAGTTGGTGAGGAACAGTGTGGGTTTAGGACATGTAGAGGTTGTGTAGATCAGATTTTTGTGGTAAGATAGATATGTAAGGATGTTTTTTGGGCTTTTATGGATTTGGAAAAGTCTTATGACAAGGTAGACAGGAAGGCACTGTGGGAGGTATTGCAGAAATATAGGATAGAAGGAAAGCTGATAAGAGCAGTCAAGAGTTTTTATGAGAGTATTAGAGCGTGTGTTAGGATTAGAAATGGAGAGAGTGAGGAGTTTGAGGTGAAGGTGGAATTTCGTCAGGGATGTGTTATGTCGCCTTGGCTGTTCAATTTATGCATAGATGGGGTGATGCGAGAGGTGAATGCAAGGGTAGTAGGTCAGGGATTGGAAATGGTTAAGAAAAATGGAGAAAAGTGGGAGGTAAGCTAGATTTTGTTTGTTGACGACACTGAGCTTGTAGCAGGATCAGAGGAGAGATTGAAGAAGTTAGTGACAGAGTTTGGGAAGGTGTACGACAAAGGGAAGTTGAATATAAATGTGGGTAAAGGTAAGATGATGAGACATACAAGGGGAGAAAGGGGGAACAGACTAGAAGAGAGTGTTAAGGGAGAGAGACTGGAGGAAGTGGATATTTTTATATACTTGGGTATGAATGTGGCAGGAAAGGGAGGAGTGGAGGTGGAGGTAGAATGTAGATTGAGAGGAGCGAGTAAATACCTTGGTGGATTAAAAAGTATAATGAGAAAAAGACATTTGGAAATGAATGCTAAGAGAAGATTGCATGAAGGAGTGATAGTGCTGACAGCACTGTACGGGGCAGAAGCATGAAACATAAGAGAGGAAGAGAGAAGGAGTTTGAATATGTTTGAGATGAAATTCCTGAGAAATATGATAGAGGTTACTAGTCTAGAATGAGAAATGAGGTGGTGAGGAGAACAGGGGTGGAAAGGGAGTTGGGAGATAGGGTTGATGAAAGAGTATTGGGATGGTTTGGACACATGGAAAGAATGAGTGAAGAAAGATTACTAAAAGAGGTGTGGAAGGCAGAGGTAGAAGGAATGAACATGGGAGGGCAACATAGGATGAGATAGATGGATAGTGTAGAAGGGGCATTAGGAAGTAGGGGAATGTCTGTTGAGGAAGGACGTGAAAGGACAGCAGATAGGGGTGAATGAAGAAGGGTTGTGTATGGATGATGCTGAGATGCATGAGGGGCACTGGGTGGGGGATTGGAGTGAGGGAGTATGTATGAGAAATAAATTGACGCAGCCCGAAGGGATTTCTCCCCGTCTTCTTCATTTCTACATGAGGGAACAGAGAGGGGGGGGGCGCCGAATTAATAAAGCGGCCTTGCTGTGGAAGTACTGTGTCTTGTGACACTGCTTCTGACCCAGGGCAGTAGACATGATGCAGGGATGACCCGTCATCCAGGAGGTGTCAAGATAAGAGGAAGGGAAGAGGGTAGAGGGGAGTGGAGTATGTAGGGGATGGAATGGGTGAGAGTGGTTTTTATGCCTTTGTTTTTGGTTACCCCCCGTATAAGGGGGAAGAAAGACTTTTGTACATATGTATGTATGTATGTTTGTATGTATGTATGTATGTATGTATGTATGTATGTATGTATGTATGTATGTATGTATGTATGTATGTATGTATGTATATATATATATATATATATATATACTGTATATGTATACATATATATATACATATATGTATGTATGTATGTGTGTGTACATATATATATATATTTATATATATATTTATATATATATATATATATATATGCAAGTGTGGATAAGGATAGAGAAAAAAGAAATACATTAAATCTCTTTCTCTCTCTCTCTCTTTATATATATATATATATATATATATATATGTATATATACAAGCCGCGGGCTTCGCCCTCCCCGGCTTCGCCGGAGGCTTGGCTGCGCAAACAGCGGCCTACGGCCGCAGTTTTCCGCGCTCTAATCCCTCGTTTTTCCCTTCGGCCTCGGCCTCGGGGCGGAAACCCAACACGGGATCCCCAACACGAAGAAGAACGCGGAGAAGAACGCGAAGAAGAACGCGAAGAAGAACGCGAAGAAGAACACGAAGTAGAATGCGAAGAAGAACGCGAAGAAGAACGCGAAGAAGAACGCGAAGAAGAACGCGAAAAAGAATGCGAAGAAGAACGCGAAGAAAAACGCGAAGAAGAACGCTAGGAAGAAGAAGAAGAAGAAGAAGAAGAAGAAGAAGAAGAAGAAGAAGAAGAAGAAGAAGAAGAAGAAGAACGCGAAGAAGAACGCGAAGAAGAACGCGAAGAAGAAGAAGAAGAAGAAGAAGAAGAAGAAGAAGAAGAAGAAGAAGAAGAAGAAGAAGAAGAAGAATAAGAATAAGAATAAGAATAAGAATACCACCTGACCCCGACTTACCCAAGTGCTTTTTCAAGAATATTTTTAGGACAAAGTGTCACCGTAATACCACCTGTCCCCGACTTCCACAGCGTTTTTAGAAGAACATTTTTATTTAGACTTATATATATATATATATATATATATATATATATATGTATGTATATATATAAATATACATACATATATACATGTATATATATATATATATATATATATGTATATATATATATAAGCTTTGTTGAAGTCTACAGCAGTAGTAGCATCATTCAACTTATAAGAAGTACTCTCGATATTTCTAATGAGAGATCGGAGGTTGGAGATCAGGGTATTGATAGAATCTCCAAGGAACATGATGTTTACTCTAGACGTCTTTCGACCCAATCAGAGATCATTAGAGATAAACAGGAATGACATATGAGGTGTGGCGGGGGAGATTTTGTACCCACGAAGAAACACTGGGACAGGAAGTCATATGAGGTGTGGCGGGGGAGATGTCGTGCCCGCGAGGAAACCCTGGGACAGGAAGTCATATGAGGTGTGGCGGGGGAGATGTCGTGCCCGCGAAGAAGCCCTGGGACAGGAAGTCGACGTAGCTACCCACGGAGCGCCGACGGGTTCCCTATAGGTTGTTGGTAGGGTTTCCTAATTGATGGGAGAGAAACTTTAGGCTGTAGCTGGATATTGATGGAGGGTTGATCCAGACGAATAAAAATTGATTCAGTCATCCTTAATCTCCTTCTGTCTTGTTCTCGATACAGTATTGTTGTCTGTGTCTCTAGTTGTTGCCTGGTGAGGGAGTGTCCATGTGTATTACTGGTGTGACGGAGTATGGCCCCATCCTGCAAATGTGCCGTCATCCTTTTTGACAAGGTGGTAGTGGTTGAACCTATATACCGTGAATGGAGGCGACTGCAGTCACCAAAGTTACAATTAAATTGGTATACAAGATTCATCTCTTGTAAAGGCCTTGTCTGTGGGAGGCAACTATTTTTCATGATGAGGCTTGATGTTTTTTTTGTTTTGTAAAAAATGATGAGCTTCAGGATGGCGTGGGGGTCTGTAGGGATGACATGTGTGCTGATGATCTTTCTTAAAGCCTTTTCGTCTTCTTTATATGTGGAAGACATGAAGTTCATGTAGAAGAGGGAAATATGACAAGGTTTTTCTGTTGTAGAGGGGGCTTGTGTCATGAAACTGTCTAGATGTTGCTTTATTGTCTCATCAACTAATTGTTTTGAGTAATCGTTAATGGCAAGTAGTTATGAGACTCTCTGTAATTCAGCATGGGTGGTAGTCCAAGTTGAAGAATGTGTAAGGGCTCTCTTAACAAAGGAATTTACCACACTCCTGCGGTATTTCTCTGGGCACTCACTAGCACCGTTGAGACAAAAACCCAGGTTTGTAGCCTTTACATATACTTCGGAGGAGAAAGAGTGAGGGCCTCGGTGAACTAAAACGTCCAAAAAGGGGAGTTTATAGTTGGCTTCAAGTTCATGGGTGAAGTCAAGGGAAGACATGACATATATATATACATATATGCTTGCTTACTTATGGTAGTCCTTTGCTAACGAAGATGGCGTACTTCTCTTCTGAATGATGATTAGTAAATGGATTAGAATTGTAGCAACAATAAAAACAACAGCAGTAGTTATGGCAGTCTCAACATTAATTATGGTTTAACGCTTATTACATCTTTGGTATAATAGTTTTGGCATCAGTTTTAGGATCTAGTTTCTTTGAAAGTGACTTCTTTGGTGACTTCTTAGACCAGTGGTTCCCAAACTTTTTTTGTTGCGGAACCCTTTGACATTATTAAAAAAAAAAAAAAAAAAAAAAAAAAAAAAATGGAACCCCAAATAGAACATACTATATTAAAAAATGAATTTATTTTAAACAAACATACTTTATACTCAAAATATTAAGTTGTACACAATTTCCTTAAAACAAACTACTGAAAAATAAATTTATTTTAAATAAACATACTTTTTACTCAAAATAGTAAGTTGTACAACATAATTTCCTTAAACATACTATACTTTGCATGTCTGGTGAACTTTAGCTTACGACCTACGGAACCCCTGGCCTAGCTTCACGGAACCCACTTTGGGAACCCCTGTCTTAGACCAAACTCGGAGGCACAGATCTTACCGCAAATGGGACAGGGAATTCCTTGTGCCGGGTTAACAGGACCTCGTGCCATGCGTTCATGTTTGAGGCTTTGTCGCTCGATCCTGATATTCGTGCGAGCGGCTTCAAATATGTCGTCAGCCTGATGGACTGTTAATCTCCAACTTTCTCGGTCAGTGGCCAGAGTTTCAAGTTGGTGAACAGAGATTTTGCATTGTTTGAGGGTGGCCTTTATTTGGTCTTTAAACCTCTTTTTTGGTCCTCCCAGATAGCGGGATGGGCGACCATCCACCATCGGGCGCGTCCCCATGGTTGCGGATTGGGGGTCGGCCATACGATGTTATGGCTAATGGCAAATAAGTCAGTGACCCTTTCGGCCACTACATATAAGCAGTCGCGGACAAACTGGCGATAGCTCTGTTGAGCGGAAAGGGCTGGGTACTGGGGATACCCAGTCACTAGATCTTTCCTTAAAGCTCTCTAGCAGGGCCACCAGGCGAGTGGAGGCCGCCTTTATAACTAACCCTCCCCTTGCCCGTGTTGTGCCAACGCGTAGGCAGTCTCCAACTAGTGTTCGGAGCTCTGGCGTGGCACTGCAATCGTACACAACTACTGATTGTCCTGGGCCCCCCTTGTCATCAGGTGCTAGTTGCTACTGTAGTCAAGTGCGTGCAGCTGCTGGAGGGCGCTGCCGTTTCTGCACCTAAATCTGTTCCGTGCGCAGGTCTCCCTATCCTCTTTACCTCCATATCTTTCACTTCTTTATTTTTCACTTTCCTCCTAAATTCAACCAAGTCCTGCGGCGACGAGAGTTGGTGACGGGGATAGGACAAAGCTGTGTCTTGTTACGGGCCCGTCCGTGACCGGGCACTTTCCCGTCATACGTGTGCGCATGCGCAGGTTGGTTGGAATGAGTGGTCGCCAAATGGTGACCTCTGGCAACTGGGAGCCAGTGTAGGTACGGTAGGCTTGCGTGGTACCTCCCCCCCGCCTTTACTACTCCTGTCACCATACCAGACAGTTGTTCCTGGCTAGCTCTTGTTACCTAGATGGGTAACGGTAAGAATTGTGTATACTTAGGGATAGGAAGGAGCCTCAGAGGTTACTGGTGCGACCTTGTAGGAAATATACTAGGTTGAATCAAAATGTTCAGGTTGTATCATATTATCTATGTTGTATCATAGTATTCATGTTGTATCATATTATTCAAGTTAAAATATAGATACTTGTACTTGTAGTGTTTGCTAAATACCCCAATTGACTTAACATGAGATAGATAAAATGTTACAGTACCCTTGTATACTGGAAGGGCAACGTAACAGTCTGGAAGTCTATAGCTCCCCTCTTGCACGCATGGCGGTACTGTCCTGATAGTCGTAAGGGGTTAGGCAACTGTGGAGATGATACCCCCCTGAGGCAGCGGGCTGTATGACTGAGCAGCCCTTTTTAGGGAGCCACACTGCTCACCTCCATGGAGGAGGGGCCGAGAAAAGGAGGCCCAAACATTGTTTATCTTCCACCAAACCTGTGGTGGGTAATCGCCCCCACCAAGGCATCTCTGGCGTGGTCGAAACTACAAGCAAAAGCAAACGAAACTGGCAGGCTGTTATATCAGGACACTGATGGACCAACCACTCACCAATGATCAGAACAGACCTCAGGGGCGCACACCATTTGTTGCATCTGAACTTCGCAAATACAATGTCGATATTGCAGCGCTCAGTTAAACCAGATTGGCTGATGAAAACTCGTTACAGGAAGTGGGCTCTGACTACACATTTTTCTGGAAGGGGTTACCAAAAGATTCCCAAAGAATTCATGGTATGGGCTTCGCAGTAAGAACATCACTGCTCAGCAGCCTCCCTAAAGCCTTATGACCTTGCGTCTTCCTCTCATGAAACAAAGATCTGTCATATCAATTAGTTGTTATGCTCCCACACGTCCATCTCCGGACGAGATAAAAAACAGGTTTTATGAAGAACTGGACAATCTGCTCCACAACCTGACAAAGAATGAGAAATTAATTCTCTTGGGCGACTCCAACGCCAGAGTTGGATCCAACTTTGACGATTGGCAGGGAGTCATAGGACGCCACGGAACTGGCAAGGAGAACTCCAATGGTATCCGACTATTTAATCTTTGCTCTACTCATGACCTCACCATAACAAACACTGTTTCAACTCCCTAACAAATATAAAAATATCTTGGATGCATCCACGCTCCAAGCATTGGCATCAGATTGATTTCATAATAATTCGCAAGACTGATCTCCGAGACTTCTTGAATACCAGAGCACTCAGAATGTTGGACGGATCACAGACTAATTCGGTCTATTGTGTCTTTCCAAAGCAAAGAAGAAACAAATGGACCGAGCAATGCTTTATAATCAGGTTAAGCTGACCGAACTCCAAACAGCACTCCACAGCAGTATTTTTCAACTCCCAGAAGCAATTACTTTTAACCCAACTTCTGAACAAACCGAATCCGACTGGAAGACTTTATCAGGCTCGATCTACTCCACCCTAACGGATACCCTCGGATTCTCGACTAGCAACCACCAAGATTGGTTCGACCAAAGTCGAGTAGACATCCTATATCTCCTAAGGAGGAAAAGTAATGCCAATTTGGCTGCCCTAAACAATCCAACTTCAAATTTGCTCAAAGAAAAGATCCAAGCACTGAGACAGGAGGCACAAAGGGCCCTTCGTAGAATACAAAATCAATGGTGGTGCAATAAAGTAGTTGAAATCCAGCAATATGCTGAATAAACGACCAAGGAAATTTTTATAATGCCATTAAAACTACATATGGTCCAATATAAAGCACCATATCTCCTTTGGTGTCAGCTGATGAAGCTACTCTGATCAAAGACAGAAAAAGCATTCTAGATCGCTGGGTTAAATACCTAAGCAGCCTTCTAAACCAGAACACCCCCCTAGGGCCTACATTCACTGACCAAGTTCCTATCTTACCGTTACATAAAAATCTGGACCTAACACCGTGCTTCACCGAGACTTTAAAAGCTTTCAATAGCCTGAAAAACAATAAAGCACCAGGCCCTAATGGAATCCCGGGAGAGCTCTTCAAGCTTGGTGGCCACATCGTGATGAAACGCCTCCACTTGATGATTCAAATTTTCTGGGAGGCTGGCTACATACCTCAGTTCCTGAAATATCCCCTAATAGTAATGATCTACAAAAGAAAAGGCCGAAATTGGAATGCAGGAATTATCGAGGGATATCCCTTCTCGACTTTGCGGGCAAAGTATTTGTATGAATAATCTTATTCCGTCTACTAGACTCTGTCATAGAGACTATCCTACCTGAATCACAGTGTGGCTTCAGAAAAGACAGAGGTACCACTGACATGATCTTTTTTGGCTAGTCAAATGTTGGAAAAGAGCAGAGAGCAGAACCAAGATCTATTTATAGCCGTTGTAAACCTTGCAAAAGCTTTCGACATCAACAGGGAAATGTTGTGAAGGGTGATGGTTAAATGTGGCTGCCCCCCTAAATTCATGGCCATCATCAGGGCTTTCCACGATGGCATGACTACCTGTGTCTGTATGGGCGGAAATATCTCGAACTTGTTTGCTGTTACCGTTGATGTCAAACAAGGGTGTGTCTTTGCATCTACCCTCTTCAACATATATTTAGCAGCCGTCACTCTATTTGTAAGGTATGAATCTAATGTAAACGACAGCGTAGCCGTCAACTACCGCCTTGGTGGTAACCTGTTCAACCCCCAGCGTCTCAAGGCTAAGACAAAAGCCCGCACTGCCTATGTCTTTGTTATGCAATATGCTGATGATGCCGCTAACCCCATATTATGCGAGTCCTCCTACAAGTTATGTATGTTTAAGACAGATTGAACATTTTAGATGAAAATGAGACTATGTCTTCTGTAGCTACGTGAAGTGTGGTCAGGGACTTGTACAGTCCTTTTGTACCATCACACGTAGCTCGGTTGCTAGCGTCTTGGCTTCGTGATTATGCACGCTCAGGTCAGGGTTCGAATCCCTTGGCAGAGCTTCTAAAATGTTCAACCTATCTTAAACATACACAAATTGTCGGAGGGCTCGCCTAGTGTGGGGATTGGATGAAAACGTCTTCTGTAGCTACGTGGGGTGAAGCTGGCGGTATACATAATAAGAATAGGACCGCGTTCCCTCCTTGGAGGTTAGCCCCGTTTGTTGTTTTAATTACAGTGTACAATAATTTACAAGTTTTAATACATGGAAAGAATGAGTGAAGAAAGATTAGTAAAAGAAGTGTGGAAAGCAGAGGTGAAAGGAGTGAATATGAGGGGGCGTCCTAGGATGAAATGGATGGACAGGGTGAAAGGGGCATTACAAAAGAGAGGAATGTCTGTGGAGGAAGGACGGGAGAGGACAGATGATAGGGGTGAATGGAGAAGGGTTGTGCATGTATGATGCAGTGATGCATGAGGGGGAGTGGGTGGGAGATGGGGGGTGAGGAAGTATGTATGAGAAAAAAATGACGCAGTCCGAAGGGATTTCTCCCCGTCTTCTCCTTTCCTGTATGGGGGGATCGGAGAGGGGGGGGTAGCCGAATTTATGAAGCGGCCTTGCTGTGGATGTGCTGTGTCATGCGACTCTGCTTCTGACCCAGGGCAGTATACAGGATGCAGGGATGACCCGTCATCCAGGAGGTGCCAAGATAAGAAGGAAGGAGGAGGGTGGAGGGAGTGGAATATATAGGAAATGGAATGGGTGTGAGTGTTTTCTATGCCCTTTTTTGGCTACCCCCCGTGTAAGGGGAGAAAAGCCTTTGGTATATGTATGTATGTACAATAATTTACAAATTTTTGTAATATAGCTATTAAACCATAGGTGTCAGATACAGCTCCGGTGTGTGTGGAACGTTGTCCGAGGGTGCAACAGTGTAAGTGAAATGAGTGAGTGGTGTAAAAAAAAATGTGAAAAACCCCGAAAAGTGTCACAAGATAACTTATGATATGAAATAATATAATGATAACATATCCAGACGAAATGAAATACAATAAAATAAAATAAAATAAAATGAAAAGAATGTGATAATTTGGATTGATGTGACGTCCTATGACATCACATCGTATATTGTTGTATGACATAACATATCATAGAAAATATTAATGTAGATGCAATTTTACATATGT
Source organism: Oratosquilla oratoria (assembly GCF_046742065.1). Classification (NCBI taxonomy): domain Eukaryota; kingdom Metazoa; phylum Arthropoda; class Malacostraca; order Stomatopoda; family Squillidae; genus Oratosquilla; species Oratosquilla oratoria. The sequence continues at coordinate 50,617,658 of NC_134790.1, read as the reverse complement.
AGTGCAAATAATAAATAAATAATGATATAAATAACATAGCCAGAGGGAATGAAAATAATGTGATAATTTGTTCTATATCACATCTCATCGTATTTGTTGATGACATAACATATAATTCAATTGATAAATAGTAGTATAATTTTTACATAGAATAATGCAATATAAACAATAGGATGAAAGATAATGAAAAAAATAAATAAATGAATAAATAAATAAACAATGAATACATAAATGGATAGATAAATAAATTGATAAATAAATAGAAAAAATGAAAATAAAAGTAAAAATAGAAATAGAAATAGAAATAGAAATAAGAATAAAAATAAGAATAAAAATAAAAATAAGAATAAAAATAAAATATATATATATATATATATATATATATATATATATATATATATATATATATATATATATAAACTCACCGGCCTCATGCCCTCAACCCAGGAAATGTGGACGTTTAGGCACCGGATGGAGCTCCTCGTACTATGTGGGGCCTGTTCTGGGGCAGGTCCTTATGGCTGCGTATTTTGCTGTAATTTTTTCCCATTTTTAAGAAGCATAGAGCGAAACCGGTCAGGAATAAACTCAGAAACTCGTAACTAGACCCGTGACTTCTTTTTACACCTTCATCAATTTGTTTATATATATATATATATATATATATATATATATATATATATATATATATATATATATATATTTAGGCAGGAGTTTTTCTCTAATGCATGTTTCATTAAAAGTGATGGCTAATTGTGCATTAATAATTTTCTTAATGGTATTTTCCATATACCTTATTAAGGATTTGTTTTCCTTAGGAAGGAAATTTATGACTTGGCTGTATGTAGTCATATTAGCTAGATCGCGATTTCGGGTTCAAGACCCTTCTTCAGTAGCTATAAGGGATAATAATTAATCCAAAGATTCTAGTAAAGATCTAAGTTTTATACTAGAGTTCCTATACTTGCTAATCACTGGGGGAGGTCACCTGGTATTACGGGCAGGGACGAAATGTCACGTGCGCTAGGGAGCCTCCGGGTTTGTGTTGTGGCGGAATGTGGCGTTTTGTCTCGTAGTTGGACGAGTGGCGTTTTGTCTCGTATTGGCGTTTGTGATGTTATGTCTCATGTTATTATTTGTAACGGTTTGTCTCATGCTTGGAAGGGCTCTAAGGTCTTCTGCTTGTACATTTAGGTTTGGGCTCAACTCTTTAATATACAACGCTTCTAAAATTGGGAGGCGTCTATCGTCAGTACATAAATCCAAAATCTCGGTGTTTTTCTCTAGTGTCTCTCTTGCTAGTGTTATGCCGTGGGCTTCTCTTAAGTGATTTTTAGGGGCTCCAGATGTCAGGTGGTATGAGAGGCGACGGGATAACCTCATTGTCGTCATGCCAATATAGGTGGATGGGAGGGCTTCACAGTTCCCTCGTGTACATGTGAACCTATAGATGACATGTGATTTCTGAAGTTCCTTTCTCTCTTGTAGGGGGCTGTTTCTAATAAGAAGGTGGCTAGTTTTCTTAGTTTTATAATAAATCACTAGATTTAGTATTTTTTCTGGATTGACTGGTTTAATGTTTCTTTTTATAATTTGTCTCATAATGCGTTCATCTTCTTTATAAGCTGACGAAAAGGTGGATTTATAATATATGTTGATTTTCTCTTTATTTTGTTTATCATTGTTGTTGTTATGCCAGCCGTCCATTATTTTCTTTGTTTGAAAATGTATCTCTTTTTCATTGAAGCCGTTATTGATCAGAACTTGAGTGGAACGTTCGATTTCATCATGCACTTGAGTCCATGTGCTGCAGTGAGTTAGTGCTCTTCGAATATAGGCACTGATGGTAGAGTCCTTATATCTTTGAGGGCACTCACTGGATCCATTAAGGCAGTGTCCAGGGTTAGTGGGTTTTGTGTACACTGTTGTATTAAAAGAATTTTCATTTTGTTTCACTAAGAGGTCGAGGAAGCAGAAGACCTTAGAGCCCTTCCAAGCATGAGACAAACCGTTACAAATAATAACATGAGACATAACATCACAAACGCCAATACGAGACAAAACGCCACTCGTCCAACTACGAGACAAAACGCCACATTCCGCCACAATACAAACCCGGAAGCTCCCTAGCGCACGTGACATTTCGTCCCTGCCCGTAATACCAGGTGACCTCCCCCAGTGATTAGCATGTATAGGAACTCTAGTATAAAACTTAGATCTTTACTAGAATCTTTGGATTAATTTTTATCCCTTATAGCTACTGAAGAAGGGTCTTGAACCCGAAATCGCGATCTAGCTAATATGACTACATACAGCCAAGTCATAAATTTCCTTCCTAAGGAAAACAAATCCTTAATAAGGTATATGGAAAATACCATTAAGAAAATTATTAATGCACAATTAGCCATCACTTTTAATGAAACATGCATTAGAGAAAAACTCCTGCCTAAATACACTGACAATATCCCCTGTGATGGGGCAGTGACCTTAAACAAGAGGTGCAAGTATAAACCCAGTAAGGAAGAAAGAATAAAATATATGAAACAGAGGATTAAAGAATTAAAAGACAAGATACAAAACCTCAACCAAGAATACCAAGAGCTTGAAGAAAAATGGAACAACATACACATAGATACAACCTTAAAAGAGAATATTGACACCCTATTATCTGATATTATTAATCAACACAAAAATTCTATCACTAAAGCTAATCAAAAGAAATTAATAAATCTGAACGGCGGCCATATTAAATACTCACGCCCACCAAATGGTTATATAAATTTAACCAATAAGATTCTTACTCCAGACCAAGAGGAAGTCCTTAATTTAGGGCTTAACTGCCACATTATGTCTAAACCTAAGAAGTTTCAAAAAAGAACAGAATGCGAAATACTTATAGATTATGTAGAGAAATTATGTAAAAAAGGTGAAGTCATTGTTGAGCCCACTTTCAAACAAGAAGTCATTGCTGAAGCTCATAAATCAAGAGGAAAATATCACAGCAATTTGATTGACAAGAAACACATTGAGGCCGCAAAAGAGTTAAAATCAGACCATAGTATCACCATCAGGAAAGCAGACAAAGCGGCAACTTACGTACTCATGGACACCTCTGAGTATTTAGAAAAGATAGATACTATCCTCAATGATACATCTAAGTTTAAAAAGATCAACAAAGACCCTACAGAATCACTCAAGAAAAAGGTAAATCGACTTATAGAAGGGAATAATGCTGCCAGCAAAATAAAATTTAATAAACTTTCAGGAGAGTATGGTATGGGTTACTGCTATGGGACAGTCAAAACACACAAACCTGGTAATAAACTCCGTCCCATAATCTCACAAATCCCTGCACCTACGTACAAACTCGCCAAGAAACTGTGCTCCATTCTAACTCCCTACACTCCCGCCACCTACAGTCTACAATCTACATCTGATTTCCTAGACATTATTAAGACAAACTCTGCTATAGGTAGAATCGCTTCTCTTGATGTGGAGGGGTTATACACTAATATTTCCGTAGATCGAACAATTGATTACATCATTAACAAAGTGTACCACGATAACACTACACCTATACTAGACATTCCAGAACTTACACTACGTAAACTGCTTGAATGCTGTACAAAAGAAGTCCCGTTCACTTGCCCCCGTGGAAACAAATATTGCCAAATTGATGGAGTTGCAATGGGATCCCCCCTTGGAGTATTAATGGCAAACTTCTTCATGGGCTGCGTAGAAGAAGAAGTATTCAGTAAAACAGAAAAGCCAGATATTTACTGTAGATACATTGATGATGTCTTCATTAAAACCAATAACAGCAATGAAGCTGAAAAACTCCGCCACCTATTACAAGAGACATCTGAACTCACTTTCACTATGGAAGATAGCATTGACGGAGCTTTACCCTTCCTCGACCTCTTAGTGAAACAAAATGAAAATTCTTTTAATACAACAGTGTACACAAAACCCACTAACCCTGGACACTGCCTTAATGGATCCAGTGAGTGCCCTCAAAGATATAAGGACTCTACCATCAGTGCCTATATTCGAAGAGCACTAACTCACTGCAGCACATGGACTCAAGTGCATGATGAAATCGAACGTTCCACTCAAGTTCTGATCAATAACGGCTTCAATGAAAAAGAGATACATTTTCAAACAAAGAAAATAATGGACGGCTGGCATAACAACAACGATAAACAAAATAAAGAGAAAATCAACATATATTATAAATCCACCTTTTCGTCAGCTTATAAAGAAGATGAACGCATTATGAGACAAATTATAAAAAGAAACATTAAACCAGTCAATCCAGAAAAAATACTAAATCTAGTGATTTATTATAAAACTAAGAAAACTAGCCACCTTCTTATTAGAAACAGCCCCCTACAAGAGAGAAAGGAACTTCAGAAATCACATGTCATCTATAGGTTCACATGTACACGAGGGAACTGTGAAGCCCTCCCATCCACCTATATTGGCATGACGACAATGAGGTTATCCCGTCGCCTCTCATACCACCTGACATCTGGAGCCCCTAAAAATCACTTAAGAGAAGCCACGGCATAACACTAGCAAGAGAGACACTAGAGAAAAACACCGAGATTTTGGATTTATGTACTGACGATAGACGCCTCCCAATTTTAGAAGCGTTGTATATTAAAGAGTTGAGCCCAAACCTAAATGTACAAGCAGAAGACCTTAGAGCCCTTCCAAGCATGAGACAAACCGTTACAAATAATAACATGAGACATAACATCACAAACGCCAATACGAGACAAAACGCCACTCGTCCAACTACGAGACAAAACGCCACATTCCGCCACAACACAAACCCGGAGGCTCCCTAGCGCACGTGACATTTCGTCCCTGCCCGTAATACCAGGTGACCTCCCCCAGTGATTAGCAAGTATAGGAACTCTAGTATAAAACTTAGATCTTTACTAGAATCTTTGGATTAATTCTTATCCCTTATAGCTACTGAAGAAGGGTCTTGAACCCGAAATCGCGATCTAGCTAATATGACTACATACAGCCAAGTCATAAATTTCCTTCCTAAGGAAAACAAATCCTTAATAAGGTATATGGAAAATACCGTTAAGAAAATTATTAATGCACAATTAGCCATCACTTTTAATGAAACATATATATATATATATATATACCCGTGATTGTATATGTGTGTGTTTTTGTGTGTACGTGCTTGCTTGAATTCTTTGTGTCTTTATTTTCATAACCTCTTCGTTTGATTCTTTTTCCTTCAGAATAACTGGATACTTTCATGCAGTTAAGCTGAATACTCCTTTTATTTTGGGGTTTGCTTCTTATGATTACAGGATGCTTTGTGAATGTTGGGAGCCTAGTAAATAAGGGTACAAAAGTACAAGGTTTACGTACATATTTTATTTGAGTTGTAGATTTTGTTTTGCTTCTGTGTTGTAATACGTAGTAAATAGGATCGTATCAGATGATGTATACTCCCAGTATTGAGGAACATCAGAATATACAAACGGCAGTTAAAGATAAGCAAGTTCTAAATGGTATAACATGTAAAGAAAGACAAGACAAGTAGACAACCAAATATTGACAAAATTATGGACATGAGTATAATAAATGTATTTGTCTAAGATATTAATCTAGATGTTAAACTTGCTAATAGCATCCTAAAAAGGTAATGTAGAAGCGTTGCATGCAGCATGCTTCAGAGCAGTAATAAGGGATATGTTTGAAATATTACCAGACCAATTAGAGTAGATTTTCCAAGATACAGAACTGTTACATAATGTATCTTATGAAAAATTCAAAACCAGCAGGTTGGCTAATATTCAGACTTACAATTAGAATTCTGACAGTTCTCTCTCTATCTCTTTTCTTTCCTAACTCCTCTCTCTCTCTTCCTCCCCCTCCCTCTCTCCCTACCCTCTCTCGTTTCCTTTCCCACTACCCATCTTCATTCCCTCTCTCCCTTCCCATCCACTTACCATTTCCCCCCTCTCTCTTTTTCCTCCTTTACTTCTTTCCCCTTTCTCTCCTCCTCCCCTCCCTCTCAACGTTCTTCACCCCCCCTCCCCCTCCTCTTACCCTTTCTCTCTCCCTTCACCTTCTCAGCCTCCTCTCGCTTTACTAAAAACATTTGGCAATGCAAAAGCTGAAAACTGATAAACGTTACAGAATGGGGGGATTAGATCTCAGACCAAAATTTTCTAAAATAATGATAAACCATACAGTATAACAAAGGATATTTAAATCTAAAATCCTTAACTCCTATAGAGATATTATGTATGAAAGTCGTAGTTGCCGACAAGTCTATCGAAATATACTTAATGTGAGGACGGAGCTTTTATTAGTACGTTTCACATGATACAACTTTTTTATATATATAGTCTTAATACACATGACTGAGATTAAATAGATTAAATAAGAGGAACGTTCCCCCCGTTCCTCTTATTTAATATCAGTCATGTGTATTACGACTATCTACTTGGAAAAGCTGTAACAATCGAAACGTCGTACAAATAAAGGCTCCGTCCTCAATTAATGCTTATTTCGGTAGATGAATATGCATAGTGAAACACACAGAGTGAATGAAGTCTAAAACCTAATTCCACGAGACAGCGATTCTTCGTGGATGCCTAACAAACACCTTATAGATATATTACGGACATATTGCGAAGTCTTTCAGGGCCCTTGTTGTTTGTTACATGTTATTTTTGTTAAAATTCTTAGTATTTTATTCTTATCTTTTATCTTATATATATATATATATATATATATATATATATATATACATATATATATATAGATATATATATATACACATATGATATATATGTATATATATATATACATAAATGTATATATATATATATATATATATATATATATGGGTGTGTATATATATATATATGTATGTATATATATATATGTATATACATATATATATATGTATATATACATATATATTTACAATATATATATATATATATATATACGTATATATATATATTTATATATATATATATATATATATATATATATATATATATATTGCACTTTAGAAAACTCTTGTAATGTCTCTATTCTTAATATAAAATCTGAAACATCGCAAACATTTGTTTCATTCCCCATTTATCAGAAACTAGTAGAATACGCAAGGAGTCGCAATAACATTTGGTGAACTAGAATAGCGATCCCAAAGCAAGCATGATTGCACGTTCTAATAGTTGCTCAATTCTTAAGTGAACATAGTCATTCTTGCTCCTTAAACACTTGGAGCAGAACAAGAATTAATGGAAGACTTTTGATAAGTTTGAATAGTTTTACTCTAGTCTGTTTAAGTGGCTAGATGAGTGTCCGTATGCTTACTCACTGGCTTTTATGGCCACATGAAAACATATGATTATTCTTCTCTTCATTTATTGCAAGACAATATTTTCACCTATATATTTCGCGTGAAAACCTAGTTTGGACTTTTCTCTAATATGACTCCTCCTCTTATTTTTTCCTTGGTGCTCTTTAGCAGAGGATATAAATACCACCACTATGTCCTCTGTAAATTGTAAGGAGTGACTATGCGGAACTAGGTAGCAGATTTATTACTATTTCACTCCCATGAAGGGCCAAGGGAAAAGTTGTGTTTCAACTCGGTCACTTCTTTACATATTGGAAGGCAGTCTTTGTTTATTTATGTGTATGTGTACCTGTGTGTGTATGTGTATGTCTATGTGCATGGTATGTGTATGTACATGTTATGTGTATATGTATGTGTATATGTATGTGTGCATATATATACATATATATATATATATACATATATATATATATATAAATATAAATATATATATATATATATACATATATATAAATATATATATATATATATATGACGTGAAAACCACAGCTGGAGCAAAAAAAGACTGGAGACAAGGAATCAATATTTTTCAATCCCAAACTGCAGTCCTCTTCAGTATCTACTGAAGAGGATTGTAGTTTGTAATCGAAATACATAGATTCCCTATCTCCAGTCTTTTTTGCTCTAGTTGTGGTTTTCACGTGATTGATAAATGTAGTATAACATATATATATATATATATATATATATATATATATATATATATATATATATATATATGCTAATAAGAACACGGGTACGTGTGTTCACTTATGCATGATACAAAGGAACAAGGACAGTTTGAATAAGCGTAGCGACCAATTACCCCCTGGAGAGCGGAAGGTCATTGTCAATTATCTTACGATGGTGGGGCGACATCAGGTCACAGTCGCCAAGAGTCACTATTTCTACTAATGATATAGGGCGACATTAGGTCAATTCGTTGGGTTACATTTTACCTGATATTATCTTACTAATTTCTTGACAAATGAAATTATCAAATTTGTACAAGCCTTTATGTAGGTTGGTATCTTGATTACTGGTGGTATGAATCAAACTGCACTCTATTAAATTTATTGCTATTATGTTGTTGGTATAATAGATTGCCTGGGCATTAACCCAATCAACTGGATGATTCAATATGCTTGAATATACCACTAGAATGATTTCCATCCCTAACATTTTTCTTGTGTTGTTCAATTCTAATGTTTAAGGTTTTGGCAGTTTGACCTATGTAAAATTGATTACACATTTTGCAAGGAATTTTATAAATGCATCCTTTTTTAATTTCAATACTATTGTTGATGAGTTTATGTTTTACTGTACTATCATGTTTAAAAACTACCTTTACGTTAAATCTTTTTAATAATTCTGTGATATTTAACAAATTTTCTTGAAATGGCAAAATTAAAACATTATGATAATTGAAAGGTGATTTAGGCTGAGGAGTTAAAAATGATTTCCTTGCAAAATTGTAAGCAATATCAAGGAATTGCTTAGGGTATTTTAATTCTAGCCCAATGTTAAAACATTTCTGATTTCTTCATCAATAAATTCAGGACTACAAGTACGAAAAGCTCTTAAATACATTGAGGCAAATACTGTACGTTTAATATTATTTGGATGAGAAGAAGAATAATGAATATATGAAATTACATTGGTTGGTTTACGATATACTTTTAATTTAAGGCTATTGTCATGACGTAGGATAGTGCACTATCCTACGTCATGACAATAGCCTTAAATTTAAAGTATATCGTAAACCAACCAATGTAATTTCATATATTCATTATTCTTCTTCTCATCCAAATAATATTAAACGTACAGTATTTGCCTCAATGTATTTAAGAGCTTTTCGTATTTGTAGTCCTGAATTTATTGATGAAGAAATCAGAAATGTTTTTAACATTGGGCTAGAATTAAAATACTCTAAGCAATTCCTTGATATTGCTTACAATTTTGCAAGGAAATCATTTTTAACTCCTCAGCCTAAATCACCTTTCAATTATCATAATGTTTTAATTTTACCATTTCAAGAAAATTTGTTAAGTATCACAGAATTATTAAAAGATTTAACGTAAAGGTAGTTTTTAAACATGATAGTACAGTAAAACATAAACTCATCAACAATAGTATTGAAATTAAAAAAGGATGCATTTATAAAATTCCTTGCAAAATGTGTAATCAATTTTACATAGGTCAAACTGCCAAACCCTTAAACATTAGAATTGAACAACACAAGAAAAATGTTAGGGATGGAAATCATTCTAGTGGTATATTCAAGCATATTGAATTAAATAATCATCCAGTTGATTGGGGTAATGCCCAGGCAATCTATTATACCAACAACATAATAGCAAGAAATTTAATAGAGTGCAGTTTGATTCATACCACCAGTAATCAAAACACCAACCTACATAAAGGCTTGTACAAACTTGATAATTTCATTTGTCAATAAATTAGTAAGATAATATCAGGTAAAATGTAACCCAACGAATTGACCTAATGTCGCCCTATATCATTAGTAGAAACAGTGACCCTTGGCGACTGTGACCTGATGTCGCCCCACCATCGTAAGATAATTGACAATGACCTTCCGCTCTCCAGGGGGTAATTGGTCGCTACGCTTATTCAAACTGTCCTTGTTCCTTTGTATCATGTATATATTGTTTATGTATTCCTATCACTATGTACTTGTTGCACTGAAGATGTAATATACGAAAGCGCTCTGCTTCGTTAGTTTCTTTTTCCAAGTGGTCTACTTTGCATATATATATATATATATATATATATATTTATATATACATATATATATAAATATACATATATGTAAAAGAGGGGAGCAGGTTCTCAGTAATACACGTGGAGTTAAAAACGACAGCATTGTTGTTGTTATTCATTTTTTTCTCGTATTCTTGATATTCCTAATTAGAGATTTACCATTAACCGGGTGAATTGAAACTAAATCACTGTAATCTTTCATTTATTTCCATTATTTGAGCTCAACGTTTGGTCTTGAAGAAGACATTTTCAAGAGTAGGCTGAAATAACAAAAATTACATAATTACAGTAATGGTGACAAAATTACAAAAGTTACATAAATACAATAATATTGACAATTGTGTGCACGAATAATACAAGTAGAATATGAGGGATACAATATAAATGCAAATAAGTAAGATGACAAAGGTACAAAAAGAGTTACATTTAAAGGGATGGGAGAAACAAAAGTGACAAGTTGGGGATGACAGATATATATAGGTCTAGGTCAGGGGTCAGACAATGGGATCTCAGAGGTCACGGGGTAAGGGGGCTCGGGGGTCGGGTGTTAGGCGGGTGTGGTCACTGGGGGGGAGAAGGGGGGAAGTGGAGATGGAAGGGGAGGAGGGGGAGACGAGGAATGGAGGGGTGGAAGGGTGGAGGGAGGGAGGAGTGGAGGATTTTTGTTTCTATACAGTGGAATAGAGGAGATCAAATTGCTCTGGATGGTAATGACTGGAGCTTTGTCTCTAATATGAAAGGCTTCGAGTAATTATAGCCGCCTAGGGTCATCACACGTTCCAATAATTTTGGTGGAATTAATCAACTCATCCCTTCTGAGTACAGTGTTGTGGACATTCTTATGATGTTATTTGATTGCTCACTCATGTAGATGTAATGATAGGTGACGGCTGACTTTGCATCTAATATAACCAATGTAGGTATGGTTAAAAGGCTTACAATCCTTTGAAGAGCAATTATTTTGGTATGCTTCATTGGTTCTAGATGTGAAGTCTTATCGCCTAGAACTCTTCCACTAGGCATCAGATAACAATGATAGTTGCGATGTTATTTACTTTGACTTTAGCAAGAAGGAAAAGTGTTTGAATGGATTAGGGCATAGGTCAGTGGGTCACCTCGATGAAAAATCCAAAGTGGTAGTTTTACCAGTGGAGTTCCCCAGGGCTCGATTTTGTGTCCTTTATTGTTCATTATGCATATAAACCACTTGGACAATGAGATTATTAGTGATGTTAGTAAGTTTGTGGACGACACTGAAATAGAACACTAAATTAGGTCAGAGCAAAACGCCGAGATACTGCAGAATGATCTCAACAAATTGTTTGCATGGTCGTTGAAATGACAAATAAACTTCAGTATCTCAAAGTTCAGGGTGTTAAACGTAGGTTTATACAAACAAAAACGCAGATATAGCTTAGACACCTTTTTAGAGAAAACTTAGTGCGAGAAAGATTTGGAAATGCTAGTGTATCCTGAACTTAAATCCAGGAAACAGTGCATTAGCGCCAGGAATAGAACTAACAGAGCCTTAAGTTTCATTGCTAGGATGGTTACAAGTAAAAGTGAATAGGTAGTTATCAAATTCTATCTGGCGTTAGTTAGACCCATCCTTGACTTTGCGATCATATTTTGGTATCCAGAATGACCAAACTGATACATGGGCTCAGAAATTTACCTTACAAAGACTTGGGTACCTTAATTTACACTCTGAAAAAAGTAGGGGGCGAGGCGACCTAATAGAGGCGTTTGATTGGGTCAAGGTAACGCAGGCAAGTTCAGCATGTTAAAACAGCAGGGCAGGAGTCGCAGTGATGAATTATAATTAGATAGACTTAGATTTAAGTAACAAATATACAAGAATTGGTTTACCAATAGAAGTGATTAACAAATGGAATAGACTTAGTAACCACGTAGTGAGCGCTGACACTATCGGTTGTTTTAAAAGAAGTTTGATAGCTTTATGAATGGTAACAATAGGTGGTCATTAACATGGAACTACCTAGTTTAAGTCTTATGGTCTTTTGCAGTCTCCTTCATTCTTTTTGTTCTTATTTCTAAAGAGAAAGTTTTAGTAAGGAGGTTTTTATCTGTTTGAAAGTTCCTAAAAAACACATAGATGCTGAAATCATTAAGAATGCGAGGAAGACTTATTCTCATGAAAAGGTAGAATAAGAAGATTTTTAAGACAAAATTTCCTTTGAACTAAACCATATCAAGACTTCCTAGCCAGTCTCAAAATTGTATAAAATTGTTAGTAAATTAGCAAATTGCGGAAAGACTTACATAAGAACATAAGAACAAAGGAGATTGCAAGAGACCATAAGGCCTACACTAGGCAGCTCCGTATCCATCACCACCTGTCATCCCTATCCATAAAGTTGTCTAATCGTTTTTTAAAACAACTGATAGTTTCAGCGCTTATTACATGGTTACTAAGTTTATTCCATTCATCGACCACCCTATTAGTAAACAAATTCTTGCCTATTTCCTTCTTAAATCTAAATTTGTCCAGTTTATACCCATTGCTGCGAGTCCTGCCCTGTTGTTTTACTATGATGACCTTGTTTGCATCACCCTTGTTATAGCCTTTGATCCACTTGAACACTTCTATTAGATCATCCCGCACTCTGCGTCTTTCCAGAGAGTGTAAGTTTAGGTGCCTAAGCCTCTCTTCGTAAGGCAAATTTCCGAGTCCATGTATCATTTTGGTCATTCTTCTCTGTACTGATTCTAGTGAATTTATGTCCATTCTGTAGGACGGAGACCAAAACTGTACCGCATAGTCAAGGATGGGTCTAACTATCGCTAGATAGAGTTGAATAATTACCTCTGCACTTCTATTCGTTACCGTCCTAGCAATGAAGCCTAATGCCCTGTTAGCTTTATTTCTGGCGCTAATGCACTGCTTCCTGCTTTTAAGGTCCGGACTCACCAGAACTCCCAAGTCCCTCTTGCACTCAGATTTGTCTAAAAACGTGTTATCTAAGCTGTATCTATTTTCGGGGTTGTGTTTAACACGCTGCACTTTTAACACGCTGCACTTAGAGATATTGAAGTTCATTTGCCATTTCACCGACAATGTTAACAATTTATTAAGATCATCCTGCAGAATCTCTGCGTCGTCTCCTGACATAATTAGGCGTCATATTATAGTGTCGTCCGCAAACTTACTAACATCACTATTTATCCCGTCGTCTAAGTCGTTTATGTACATAATGAACAACAAGGGACCCAAAACCGAGCCCTGGGGGACCCCGTTAGTAACGTTGCCCCACCTAGATTTCATTCCATTTATGGTGACCCGCTGTTTTCTGTTACTAATCCAAGCTCTAATCCATTCTAACACTTTTCCACCTATGCCATGGTCTTTGATTTTATTTAGTAGTCTCTGGTGTGGCACCTTGTCGAACGCTTTACTAAAGTCAAGGTAAATAACATCGTAATTTTCATTGTTATCTGACGCCTTATATACTTTAGTGTGAAAGGATAGAAGATTAGTCACACATGACTTACCCCTGGAGAAACCGTGCTGTGAATCACGAATTAAATTATGCCCTTCGATGTGTTCTCTAAGTCTATTTACTATTATTGATTCAAGCATTTTTCCTATAACCGATGTCAAACTGATTGGCCTGTAGTTGCACCATGACCACCATGGGTCATTGTACAGACCAAGGTTGAGTGAGGTCAGTGTCTCCCCTAGGTTATTTCCTCATCTCTTTTCTACTTTATTTCATAGGTTGCCCTTTGTAATATTTCGGTGTTCTCTGAAAATGTCAATATAAACATAAACCTTTGGAATACGTATAAACAGATGTATATATTGTACAGTATATGTACAGTATACGCATACAGACATTTATGGTATCAAGAAAGAACGCAGACAGAAGCCGACGTCCTGCACTCTAACTACTTGGTCTATTATTATTATTATTATTATTATTATTATTATTATTATTATTATTTTTTAAGAAATTAAAATAAAAGTGAATCGCTGTGTCTTAGATATCCACCGTGTCTCCTCTCCTTGTTGGCTTAACGCTAACCTCGTGGGATGGTATGTGTACTCTTGTAGTTGCTATATTTTTACATATGAGCGTTGCTTCCATGTTTTCTTCGTGTATTTATGTAGTTCTTGGTGTAATGCTGTGACCGCCTTCCATTTTGGTAAATGGTTATATTCATCCTATTGTATTACTATAAAAATTTACATTCTATGATTTTTCATGTCACTTTGTAGTCTTTCATTCTTTACTTTAATTCTGAATGTGTTCCCCATTGTATGCAGGTGGACACGTATTGCATGTTATTTTCTATATAACATTACTGAGATTGATATAAATTACATGAGCCAAAATTTGTGCTATTACCCTAAAAAATTCCGTTGCAACTTTTGGGAAGCAACTTTAAATTCTTATGGGCACTTACATTGAACCATAGTAATACTAAAACGTCAATTTCCCCACATTTTTATTTCCACGTTGATTAGCTATATCTAATCAAAGTTACGAGTGGAAGTGTTAGTTCAAACAGTAGCCGTTAGGTGGCTACGGCTCCCGTGTCTCCAGTTTTTCTTCAATAATAAACCAGATTTTGCTACTCCAAGTGTGTTCCACCCCTACAAGATGAGGCACTGTATCAATATTCTGGTTTAATTTGACACTCTATCCTCATCAATTACCAAAATTGACTAGAATTCACCCCCAACTCATATACACTCGTTAGTTTTAATCTCTGCCACCAGAGGCTTAACTTTCCTAGTTAATCATCAGAACTTGTAATATCGTCAGACTCGCTACTGTATACATTTTCGTCCCCACGTTAAGTAGGATAGAAGAACCTGGAAAGGAATTCAGATATATTGTCACAAGACCTAATCAAAAGGTGCATAGACAATAAAAAAAAAATGGAAAGAACAAGTACATCTTGATTGAGTTCATGTACTCATTCTGAACAACCTGTGATTCATCCCTTTTTGGTGATGTCACCTTACTTGTTGCTCATGGTAACAAATGCCATAGCCTTTCTTCTCCTGATGGGATCTCTATGTGTGATTATGAAGAGGCAGATGCTTCACATCGCTATCAGGATAGTGATAGCCTTAGCTGTTGGATTTGACTATTGTATTGTTAGTTACTTGTACTTCCAAACTGGGTCTGGTGATCAAGGACATCATTGATATATCTCAAATATCCAACATCCATAGTCCTAGTAGATCCCGTGCTATTATAGGCATACTTTTTCACCGCATATGTCAGCACCAGCTTGTTTAAAAGTAAGATTAAAGTAAAACTCCTCCAGTTAATGTTAAATTTTTATAAGGCAGCTCATTATTTTCAGAGGCTGGGTGCAAACTAGGATCTTCCAGAGGATTTGTTCTCTGAAATACAGGATTTTTTTATCACTTATACAAACAAATAAAACACGAAAAGATAAATGGTGCTCGTTATAACATCTTTAGACGGTTGAGTAAATCTGAGAAGGTTCTGACCCCTGATCTTCATTTTATAAAACAGCATTCTAGACGAGCATTGTATCAACTTGTTATCTACAGAAGATGTTTGGAGCAAAAAATAAACGCACCCAATCCTTCAAATCATGGTAGGCAATGGAGTAGTGCTTAGCTATCTAAGGTAACCATGGATATTCTGTGTAAGTATCAGAAGAGTTCATGCAATGATCAGAATTGATCTTGATGGAAAAGAAATTTGCCCAATGCTGACCTTTGCCAAAATAAATATTGTGACAACAACTCATCGTTTCAAGATGGGAATGAAAATATATACAGTAAAGAATCTGACGATATTGCAAGTTCTGATGATGAGCTCTGAATTACCCTGAAAATGTGATGTTTTAATTCATGTATATACATTGTATTTAATCTAGATGACTTACAGAAGTAAATATATATTTGCTAGGTTAATGTGTGTAATTAAGTCATTGACCAGTTGAAAGAATCCCCGTACCTCTCATTCAGAAATTATCTTTTCGGTATATTTTCTAAAGAATTATAAAGTTTATGTATATAATTGAAATGTATACATGTAAATAATATGAGTGATACAATTGTTCTATTTTTGATTTCCTAATTTTGACTTATTCAATTCTTAATTGACCTAGTAAAGGCTAAAACCTATATAAGATTTGTATGCATAATTTCTATGCACGAAGTAGACAATTTCAAATAGTAATATAGAAGTGCTCAAGTGGATCAAAGGCTTTAACAAGGGTGATGCAAACAAGGTCATCATAGCTGCCTAGTGTAGGCCTTATGGTCTCTTGCAGTCTCCTTCATTCTTATGTTATGGTCTTATGTAATATATAATCTAATTACTTCCTTAGATAAGATTTCCTCATTTCCTTGATTTCTCTGATCCCCTGGTGGCAGAGATTAAAGCTAACGAGTGTATTTCAGTTATAGGGATTTCTTTTCAATTTTAGTAATAAATGAGGTTAGACTATCAATTTTAACCAGAACATTGATACATAGACTTATCTTGTAGGGGTGAAACACACTCGGAGTGACAAGATCTCCTTTGTTATTGAAGAAAAGCTGAAGATACGCGAGCCGTAACCACCTAGATACTACTGTTTGAACTAAGACCTCCACTCCTAAATCTAATTAACTGTAGCTAATTAACTTGCAAATGGAAATGTGGGGACATTGACGTTTTAGCATCACTATAGTTCAAAGTAAGTGCCCATAAGAATTTAAAGTTGTCTCACGAGAGTTGCTCCGGAAAGTCTTCGCACATGTTTTATCACGGTCTAATACTTCTAGTTGAATCTGTTCTAAATAATTTTTTTCTACGTTAGTGTCAGATGATTTTGTAATTCTCAGACAGGTTTCTGATTTATACCGAGTTTTTCATAGTAATGCAATTTTCTTTTTCTTTTCCCATTAATTAGTCTTGCTCTTGTTTTATATTCATTGCTCTTCTTTATAAGTTTAGAATTCATTCTAACGCGTAGTACAACTCTCTGAACCTGTTAATGATGCAATTGCTTTCTTCAATAACACTGGTCTGCGTCACTTTTGTTGTCATTATTTTTTGACTGATTCTAAGTAAATTCAACGTGCTAGATTAAAACCCGAAATCTGTTTTCTTTGATCAGCTCTAGTTTTCACGCCATCTATTTTTCCATTTTTGTATGTTTTTTTTTCTATTATTAGTTACTTTTACACAAGTAACAAACTAATTTTCTAAAACAAATACACCAATTTATTATTTGATTACGTAATAAAGTAAATAAAAATAATTAGTTACTATAGAAAGGTATAGATATTCAAGAACCTCAGACACCTATTTTATGGCCGTGTTGTCATATTTTTTTTTAACAGATGATCAGTATTCGTTCAGGCAGTGTAGGAATGGGCGGTGTGCAGCTTTGTAAATCTATACATACTCGTACGCACAAGCACACACACACATGTGTGCGTTATATAAATTCATTAATTCTATTGGAGGAAGTTGCAAAGGATTACAAAGGCGGAGCATGCCGACAGGAGACCTTTTGGTCCATAACTAGGTCGGATGCGAAAAAATCCTAATAATAATAATAAATAGAACAATAAAAGCTATAATAATGAAGGTATCAAATAAAATACATAAATGAACGCATAGGCACAGTCAAACAAAAAACAGGTAAGTAGTAAATAATAATAAATTGACATATAACTAATAATAAATGAGAATCAAACAGACAAATGATAACAAAACAAAAACAAATAATATAAAATAAATAATAATCATTACAGCATCTTGCTTAGGTGTTTATCTAAATGATTTTTAAAGCTTCGAACTGAACTACATTGCACTGCCTGTGCAGGAAGTTTATTCCATTCATGAACTACACGGTTGGCGAAGTTGTTTCTACACACCTCCAAATTGAATCTATTTCCGGACAGTTTGAGACCATTGTTTCTTGTCTAATTCTCATTCATAGTGAAAATTTTGTCACTTTTGATGCTGTCAATTCCCTTTGGAATTTTAAAGACCTATATTAAGTCATTTCTGAGTCTACGCTTTTTTAGGGAAAACAGATTCATATGTTTTTGTCGATTTTCGTATGATTTATTTTTGATATTTGGAATCAGTTTTGTGGCTCGCCGTTGTACTTTTTCCAATCTGTCAATGCATTTAATGAGATTCGGTGACCATACAGAAACAGGATATTCCAAATGTGGACGAACTAACGATTTATATAGCTTGTTAATGAGTGATGGACTTTTGAAGTCAAAAGATCGAGCAATCAGTCCTAGAATCTTATTTGCTTTCTCAGAGGCTGAAATACACTGCTTGGATGATTTGAGATCGTTACTGACAATTACGCCGAGATTTCTTTCACTATTCACTTTTGTTAACGAATTTCCAAATAACTTGTAATCGTACTTACTGTTACTTTTACCTATGTGCATTACCTTGCATTTACTTGTGTTAAATTTCATTAGCCACTTTTCAGACCATTGCTGTAATTTATCTATATATTCTTGAATATCTGATTGATTTAAGGGATTATTTGCCATTCCGCACATTTTTGTATCATCAGCAAATTTGGAAACAGTAGATTTTATTCCATGGTCTATATCATTTATATATACTATGAATAGAAGGATTTAGGAAGAAATGTCAATGTAATAGTACTGGGAGACCTAAATGCTAGGGTAGGAAATGGTCCAATCGATGGAGTAGTTGGGAAATGTGGAGTTCCAGGAAAGAATCGTAGTGGAGAGTTGATGGTGGAAATGTGTCTAGAAAGAGAGTTGATGATAGCAAATACAGTGTTTCGGAAGAAAGTCAAGCATAAGTACACATGGGAGAGGGTGGTGGAGGGAAGGGTGGTAGATAGAGCTCTAATGGATTATGTAGTGGTAAATAGGATTATGATAGGAAGAGTTAAGGATGTACATGTGGGGAATATCAGATTTTTTTTTTTTTTTTGTGGAAGGTAAGTTGAGAGTGGACGATAGATGAAGAAAGAGGAAAGGGACAAAAGGTAGGGAGGTTCTTAGAGTGAACTCTTTGAATAAGAAGGAAAAGGAGAAGGAGTACGAAAAGAAGCTGAAGGAGGAGTGGGAGGGAGTGAAGGATAGAGTAGAGCTAGGTGTGGAGGAGGAATGGGGATGGTTCAAGGAGGGAGTCACAAAGTGTGCAAAGATGGTGTGTGGAACAAGAAGGACAGGGGGAAATAGAAGAAAGGGTAGTGAATGGTGGGATGAGGAAACAAAGAAGGTTGTAGAAGAGAAGAAGCGAGCTTTCACAGATTGGTTACAATATAGGACGAGGGAGTCATATGAGAGGTACAAAGAAAAGAAAAGAGAAGTAAAACAAAATGTAAAGGAGCCAAAGAGGAGAGCAGATGTGAAATGGGGTAAGAGTATGACAGAAAATTTTGAAAGTAATAAAAAGATGTTTTGGAAAGAAATTAAGAGAGGAAGAGGAGGCGAATCAAGTAGAGAAGAAAAGGTAAAAGGTGCAGATGGAGAGGTGATAATGGAAGAGAAGGCAGTAAGGGGAAGATGGACAGAATATTTTCGGGAGTTGCAGTGGGAAATGCGAAGAAAATGAGAGTGATGAGTGAGGAGAATGGAGGAGAAATAAGGAAGGATGAGGTGAAGGCAGTTGTTAAGATGATGAAAGCAGGTAAGGCACCTGGTCTGGATGGATGCCATGCAGAATGTCTGAAAAAGGGAGATACAGGGATGGTGGACTGGCTGGTGAGGTTATTTAATGTTTGCTGGAGAGAGGGTAGAGTGCCGGAGGACTGGAGGAGTGCCTGTATGGTTCCTCTTTACAAGGGAAAAGGGGACAAGTGTGAATGTAGTAGTTTCAGAGGGATTAGCTTGTTAAGTGTAGTTGGGAAGGCTTATGGGAGGATTTTGATTGAGAGGATTAGGAGAGGAATAGAGGGAGTAATTGGTGAGGAACAGTGTGGGTTTAGGACAGAAAGAGGTTGTGTATATCAGATCTTTGTGGTAAGACAAATATATGAGAAAGCTATAGGGAAGGGGAAGGATGTTTTTTGGGCTTTTATGGATCTGGAAAAAGCTTATGATAGGGTAGACAGAAAGGCACTGTGGGAGGTTATGCAGATATACGGGATAGGAGGAAAGCTTCTCGGAGCTGTCAAGAGTTTTTATGAGAGTAGAAGAGCTTGTGTCAGGATTGGAAATGGAGAGAGTGAGTGGTTCGAGGTAAAGGTGGGACTTCGTCAGGGATGCGTTATGTCACCCTGGCTGTTCAACTTATACATGGATGGGGTGGTGCGAGAGGTAAATGCAATGGTAGTGGGTCAGGGATTGGAGATGGTTAAAGAAAATGGAGAAAAGTGGAAGGTGAGCCAGCTGTTGTTTGCTGACGACACTGCGCTTGTGACAGGATCGGAGGAGGGATTGAGGAAGTTGGTGGCAGAGTTTGGGAGAGTATGTGATAGAAGAAAGCTAAAGATAAATGTGGGTAAAAGTAAGGTGGTGAGATGTACAAGGGGTGGAAGTGGCAGTAGACTGGAAGTGAGCATTAAGGGAGAGCGACTGGAGGAAGTGGATAGTTTTAGATACTTGGGTGCAAATGTGGCAGGAAAAGGTGGAGTGAAGGTGGAGGTAGAATGTAGATTGAGAGAAGCGAGTAAATGCCTTGGTGGATTAAAGAGTGTAATGAGGAATGGACATTTGGGAATGGATGCTAAGAGGAGACTATATGAAGGAGTGATTGTGCCAACAACACTGTATGGGGCAGAAACATGGAACATAAGAGAAGAATAGAGAAGGAGTTTGAATGTGTTTGAGATGAGGTGTCTGAGAAGTATGATGGGGGTTATTAGGTTAGATAGAGTAAGAAATGAGGAGGTGAGGAGGAGAACAGGGGTGGAAAGGGAGCTGGGAGATGGGGTTGATGAAAGAGTATTAGGATGGTTTGGACACATGGAAAAGATGAGTGAAGAAAGACTAGTAAAAGAGGTATGGAAGGCAGATGTGGAGGGAGTGAACATGAGGGGACGTCCTAGGATGAGGTGGATGGATGGGGTGAAGGGGGCTTTGTGGAAGAGGGGAATGTCTGTTGAGGAAGGAAGGGAGAGGACAGAAAACAGGGGTGAATGGAGAATGGTTGTATATGGATGATGTGATTGCATGAGGTGGAATGGGCGGGGGGATGGGGGGTGAGGTAGTATGTGTGAGTAAAATTTGACGCAGCCCGAAGGGATTTCTCCCCGTCTTCTCCTTTTATGCAATAGGGGGGACGGAGAGGGGGTGTCGCCGATTTAATGAAGCGGCCGTGCTGTGGATGTGCTGTGGACAAGGTGCAGGGATGACCCGTCATCCAGGAGGTGCTAAGATGGGAGGGAGGGTGGAGGGGTGTGGAGTGTATTCAGGGATGGAATGGGTGGGAATGATTTTATGCCTTTTCCTTTTTGGCTACCTCCCTTGTAAGGGGGAAAAAGCCTTGGTATATGTATGTATGTATGTATGTATGTATGTATGTATGTATGTATGTATGTATGTATGTATGTATGTATGTATGTATGTATGTATGAATAGAACTCCACTTGTAAAAAATTTCCATCTAGAAGTTTTTCCATTTAAAACAGCTCTCTGTTTTCGATCATTTAACCAATTACTAGCCCAACTTAATAGGCTACCACCTATTCCATGTGAAGCTAATTTAGTAAGTAGTCTTTCGTGGGGGACGGTATCAAAAGCTTTTGCAAAGTCTAGATATATTAAATATATATTGTTTCTTTTGTCATAACTCGAGATGACTGTGTTGTAGAATTCGAGTAAGTTCGTCACGCAAGAACGTTTCCGTCTGAAACCATGCTGGCTATCATTTATCAAACAGTTACTTTCTAAATGATGTTCGATAGCATCTCTGATGATAGTTTCCATTATTTTTCCTACGATTTAAGTCAAACTTATAGGCCTATGGTCATTAGGTTTCTTTATGTCACCTTTTTTGAATATGGGAGTAACGTTAGCTAGCTTCCATTCTCTTGGGACATCTCCGGATATGATGGGTTTCTTGAAAATAATATCTAATGGAACAACAATCTCATTTTTCATTTCCTTTAAGATTCTTGGATGCTAACTGTCAGGCCCTGGTGTTTTATTAACTTTGAGTTTCTCTATACACCTTTTGATTTTTTCTTTTGTTATATTTACCGTAGTGAGTAAGTTTACCCTAGACTTTTCACAGGTTTCAGTTTGGAGCTCACTTTAAGGTGTTTCGTTTACGAATACCGAGCTAAAATAATTGTTTAAAATATTACACATTCCTTCATTTGAATATTCAAGTTGACCGTCATCAGATGATAGTGAACCAATGTGATTCCTAACAACCTTTTCATCTCTAATGTAACTGTAGAATTCTTTGGGATTCTCTTTGGATTTGTCAGCGATATTCATTTCGTATTATCGTTGTTGTTGTTGTTTTTTCTTTTTTTAAATCTCTCTGTATTGATACATAACTTTCATAGTCATTAGATGCACCCGAGCACTTATATTTCTTATAAGCCTGTCTCTTTTTAGCAATACTTTTTTCAGTTTCTTTGTCGAGCCACTTTGGGCGAGCCTGATTTGGGGGACGTCTGTCCTTAAAAGGAATGTAAGTATGAATCATCTTAGTGAGCGTATTTTGAAATATTTCCCACATCTGATCTACAGGTCTTTCGCTTAATTTTGCCTCCCAATCTGTGAGCTGAAGCTCCTGACGTAGTGCTATGAACTGAGTTTTACTGAAATCGGGTATTTTAGAAACACAAGTATCTATTCTGAATTTTTTTAGGAGTTTGAATCAAGTTGTGATCGCTATTTGCAACAGTTTCACCGACTTCTACATCAGTTACCATGCTTTCGCGGCTAGTGATCAATAGATCGAGTTAGTTTCCATGTCTTGTGGGCTCTTTTATATGCTAAACTAAGTAATTGTCACCAAGAAAATCAATCAAGCGACTACCTATATGGCCATGTTCAAGGGTCTTCCAATCAATGTCAGTAAAATTGAAATCACCCATTATCAATAAATCCCGGTTGCAGAAACTAGACAGTTCTTGAAATAACAGTTTGTTGTCTGCTAATGATAATGGCTTTGGCCTATATATTACACCTACATTCATTTTTTTTCCATTTGTTTGGGTTAACTCAGAAGGAAATGCAAAAATGATCCATGCAGGTTTTGCTACATTTGTGGTAAAGTAAGAATGCCTGATCAACATTAATGAATTACACAATTTTTAAAATCATGTTATCACTTCTATTTTGGAATCCAAATTGGAGATCAAGATAAAAGCTTTACTCCTCATACATACTGTGGAACATGTGTGTTCCCATGGTGTGGAAGGAAAGGACGAATCATGTTACAAATTGCTATTTCAGCAAGACTAACCTACAAGGTAAGCTCATATTTCAAAATAATATCGATAGATTAGAGTCTATACTCTCTTTAATGTATTTTAGAAATATATATTTTGACATCTTACATTTATAAAAACCTGAGGGACTTACTTTGATATTTTACCTATATGAAATTTACAGGTGTAAATAAGAACAAACACCATGTTGTGTATCCTGATATCCCATATGCCAGAAAGCCAATGCCTCATGGTCCAGAAATTCAAATACGTACCCAGCTTGAAGATATGGACAGCTCTGCATCGTATCAACCCCCAATTCCCAATGAGAACCACAGCCAAAGCCTTTAAATCAAGCACAACTGAATGACTTAACAAGGGATTTAGGATTATGAAAAGGGTCTGCCCAGCTATCGAAATAAACACCATGTGAGGACGGAGCCTTTATTAGTACGACTTTTAGCTTGTTACAGCTTTTTCAAGTACATAGACGTAATACATATGACTGATATTAAATAATAAGAACCGGGGAAACTGGGGGGAGAGAGGGAGGGAGGGAGGGAGGAAGGAAGGGAGGTAGGATCGAGGGGGGGTCACTTAATATTAGGAAAGGTTAAGGAGAAGGTGAACCAAAATCTGGAAACAAGAAAGGTTGATAAGATGTAACAAATGGCTGGGCGAAGGACATTAGCTCACAACATAGGAACAAAGTAAGAAGAAAACAACATAAGTGAACAATTGTCTACTGAGGGCGGACAACGGCTTTGAGAGGAAAATAGGGTATTTTGGAGGGCAACTAGGGATAGCTTAATTTTTAGTTGGCAATGGGTATTAAAAGAATTAGGTGGGGTGAGATATTGAACATGCTCCTGTTTTATTCAGTTGTGTTGGTTCCTTGTACGATGACTGCTTCCAAACATCTTTTACGGATCTTGTCGGGTTCACGTACCATAAGTTCTACATTTTCTCAGTTCATCAAGTGGTTGCTGCTGTTCCTGTGTGCAACACACGCGTTGATGGTGACATCATAGTGGATATTTAGTTTCCAGACATTTGGTCCACCTTCTCCTTAACCTTTCCTAGTATTCAGTGACCCCCTTTCCCACCTCACTTCCTGTCTATTGACAATTCACTCCCCCCCCAAAAAAAAAAAAAATCTCCTTCTCCCTCCCTCCTTCCCTCCCCCCGTTCCCTCAGTTCTGGTTATATAATCTCAGTCATGTGTATTGCGACTATGCACTTGAATAAAAATGGTAACAAATGAAACGTCCTTACATGGTGTTTATTTCGATAGACTTGTCGGCATTTATCATTTTCAAACAAATCTGAGCGGCTACTTGGATCACAACTTGGCGAAAACAATTTACTTGCATCAGGAACTACACATTTCTGGTATCGCAAAAGAGACGAAGAGTTTCGCATTTTTTTCTCACTTCATGATAACTCTTCATTAGTATACAGAAGTGATATTGAAAGAGTAGTTGAAACTTTGGATTTCACTTATAGTCCAGTAGAATTGAGACTCTTCATTGATTCGTTGAGTCAAAGTTTAAAACTTGTTCTTTTAAACATTGGCAATAAGATTGCAGCTGCTTCTGTTGCACATTTAGCTCAATTAACTGAGAGTTACGAGAATATGAAAATGTTATTCAGTGATCTAAAGCACCGTCACAATTAATGGAAGATTTGTGGAGATTCAAAGGTAAAAAGACAATGTCATTTTATATATTTTCACAGTGTAATTTGATCTTATATATTTCAATTATTCCCTTTATTTCATATCACATGATGTTTACATTATTTCTTTTCAAGTTGTGTCACTAGTATTAGGAATGCAAGGAAGTTATACTTAATACCCATGTTTTTTTCTGCCTGTGGGATAGCCGAGCAGATGACAAACACTACGAGCATAGTGAATGGTCATCTAGAGAAACACTTCAACTTGGCTCACACAATGTGGTTGCTCATCTATTGGTCAATCCTCATCAAATTTTGCTGCCACCTCTTCATATAAAACTTGGGTTGATAAATAATTTTGTCAAGGCCATCAATAAAAGTAGTCCAGTATTTGCTTTCATAAGGCAGACATTTCCACAAGTCAGTGATGCAAAATTGAATGCAGGTATTTTCGATGGACCTCAGATTAGAAGCTTAATGAAAGATGAACAGTTTGATAGAGTGATATGCATGGCAAGCCTTCAAATTAATTGTGAACAATTTCCTTGGAAACAAAAAGTTCAGAATACGTCTTCATCGCTCAAGAACTGGTGCAGAAGACTACTGTTGGTGTCTGAACGTGACTTGCCTGGTGTAAAACACAAGAAAAAATAATTGAAAAAGTCCTTTCTTTTACATTGATGTATATACCTGCATATTTTCAATGTATATGTATATGTATATGTACATATATATGTATATGTGTATGTATATGTATATGTATATGTATATGTATATGTATATGTATATGTATATGTATATGTATATGTATATGTATATGTATATGCATATGTATATGTATATGTATATGTATATGTATATGTATAATTATATGTATATGTATATGTATATGTATATGTATATGTATATGTATAAGTATATGTATACGTATATGTATATGTATATGTATATGTATATGTATATGTATATGTATATGTATATGTATATGTATATGTATATGTATATGTATATTTATATTTATATGTAAATGTATATGTATATGTATATGTATATGTATATGTATATGTATATGTATATGTATATGTATATGTATATGTATATGTATATGTATATGTATATGTATACTGTATATACATATATATGTATATGAACATGTGCATGTACATGTACGTGTACGTGTACGTGTGCATGTACATGTACTGCATATGTACTGCATATGAACTTGTATATGTATACGCATACGCACATATATATGTACATATATACGTATATGTATACATATGTATATATGTGCATGTATATTCACTGACATATAATTGCATATCATTTACTTAATTATATTATTTGTTTATTTTTCCGGCTTTATCTGTACTTGAATTTTTTTGGAAGAAACTCGACAGATTATGCAAGGTCACCAATATTGTTTGACATAATCAAAATATATATCATATGTCATTTGTAATATTGAGAACAAAAATAGATGATAAAATACTTAAGTATTCTACGGTCATTACATTATTTTCTTTTATAGGGTCTGTCGTCTTAGGTTGTAATCGTTATTACATTAACATTGCATATTCATTTCCTTTCTTAAACATCTCCGTCTTTCGTCTGTCATCTGTTATTGTCAGTTTTCATTTCCCTTCTTCGCCTTTCATTTTGATATTTTCTTTTCTATAGTATTTTTCATGTTCGTACATTTTTGTAATTTCACTGAATTCCCTAAATTGCTTTCCTCCTATATCCCAAACTAAACTTCTCCCCTTTGACCTCTTCCACATCTATCTCCTCTGTAACGCCTCCCTCCCCCTCCCTTTACTCTTCTTCCTCTTTCTCCATAAATCTTGCTCACTCTCGTCCTTTTTTCCTCTCCTAGCCTCTTCTATCTGCCTTTTATGTTTATCACCTGCACATTCTTACATGTCTCTCCTATATATCTTGCGTGTAGCTACCTCCCTCCTTTCCTCTCCCCCTCTCTCCATCGTTTCTCTACCTTCCTCCATACCCCCGACTATTCCCAAAGACATTACTTGTCCACCTCAATACTACCACTCCCCACCGGCTCTCTACCTTTCTATCTATCTATCTATCTATCTATCTATCTACCTATCTATCTATCGACCTATCTATCTATCTATATATCTATCTATCTATCTATCTATCTATCTATCCATATTTATATATTTACATATATATATATATATATATATATATATATATATATATATACATATATATATATATACACACACACACACACATATATATATACATGTATATATACTGTATATACTGTATATATGTATATGCATATACAATATGTATATATATATATGTATATACATATATGTATATATATATATATGTATATGTGAATATATGTACACATATACACACACTCATATATATATATATATACATATATACTGTATATATATACACATATACATATATATATATATATATATATACATATAAATATATATGTATACATATATATTAAAACTTAAACCCACTCTCGGAGAAAGATAAGCTGAGATACAGAGTAAAACCGTATATTTCGACCACTGACTGTGGTCCTCTTCAGCAGTTACAATTATAGGGTACATAGGAAGGAGCATTGGGGGACTCAGTAAGCCTCAGGTCACTTGCCCCGAGTGAGGTCGAACGTTACGACCTCACTCGGGGCAAGTGACCTGAGGCTTACTGAGTCCCCCAATGCTCCTTCCTCCTCTGTATATAACCTCTTGTCTATGTACCCTATAATTGTAACTGCTGAGGAGGACCACAGTCAGTGGTCGAAATATACGGTTTTACTCTGTATCTTAGCTTATCTTTCTCCGAGAGTGGGTTTAAGTTTTATTTTATTCGTGTGTTACGACACCTACGTTACTTGATTTGATATATATATATGTATATATATATATGAGAGACTGGGTGGAGGAAGAATAAGCGAAGATGGGCTGGAACTTTTATTGCTTATACGTTTCGACCGACTCGGTCTTCTTCAGTAAGCTGTCTACAAACAGTTTGGACCACACATTTATACATCCGAGGACGGGAACATGGACAGGTCATCCCGCTGGCTGTCTGGGGATTCCCTTTCTCGTATCATGCATACGTTTCCCAATTGTATTTATAATTAATTTACTTGCTGCCTTTGACAAACAAACAAAACCTTCCCTGTCATTGATATTTTCATAATAATTAATGTAGGCAACTTCAACAGTCTTCCTCATGTCTCTCCTTAATCCCGTGTGTAAAACCTCGACTCCATGCCAGTCGGGCAAATGTCCAGATTGGTCAGCATGCTGGACGAGTGAGTTGGATGTCCTGTGTGACCTCAAGTCTCGTTTGTGCTCGGCTATGCGTTTCTCGACGCCTCGACCTGACTCGCCGTAATACGAAGATGAGCATCTACCCCAAGGAATGCGATAAATGGTACTGAGGGCGTTTTGGGAGAGTCCTTTTATATTCTTGGTCTTGACGATTCTTCCAATATTGGAATTGGACGTCCTTGCTATTTTTATCCCACTCTTCCCAAGAAATCTGTCTATGCCTTCAGTTTTTCTAGAATTAGGAACCGAAATATACTGTACCTTATTATCCTCGGACGATTGGACATTTGGTCTCATGAAAATGTCCCTAGCTACTCCTTTCAGATTTTTAATCATTACCCTGGATATTCTAATTTCTTAAAGGCATTGGTTATGTAGGCTAATTCATCTTCTAAAAATTCCTCACTGCAAATTCTAAAAGGTCTGAGGAAGAAGCCTATGAGCACGCCGGTCTTCACTCGCTCGCTGTGTCCTGAAAAATAGTGCACAAAGTCGTCTCTGTTGGTGGGTTTTCTGTACACTGAGTATCTTACTCCTTCATCCCTCCTGTGCACCAACGTGTCAAGGAATGGTAACTTGTGGTCGTCTTCCATCTCTACAGTGAATTGTATATCTTTATGGACTATTGAGTCTATCCAGCTTATGTTCAATGTCGATATTCTCCGGTACTATTACAATAACGTCGTCCACATACCTTAACCACGTGGTGCCTCTACCCATGATCCTTCTATATTCGTCTTCCTCCAACGTTTCCATAAAAAGACAGGCCAGCACCGCAGAAAGAGGACTTCCCATGGCGAGACCTCTGTGTTGTTTATATTCCTTACCATTGAACGTAAAAACACCGAATTTTACACATAGGGATATAAGTTTAATATAATCATTCCTGGAAACTGGTAATTCATTACTAAGATTGTCCAACTCACTCGTCCAGCATGCTGACCAATCTGGACATTTGCCCGACTGGGATGGAGTCGAGGTTTTACACACGGGATTAAGGAGAGACATGAGGAAGACTGTTGAAGCTGCCTACATTAATTATTATGAAAATATCAATAACAGGGAAGGTTTTGTTTGTTTGTCAAATGCAGCAAGTAAATTAATTATAAATACAATTGGGAAACGTATGCATGATACGGGAAAGGGAATCCCCAGCCAGCCAGTGGGATGACCTGTCCATGTTCCCGTCCTCGGATGTATAAATGTGTGGTCCAAACTGTTTGTAGACAGCTTACTGAAGAAGACCGAGTCAGTCGAAACGTATAAGCAATAAAAGTTCCAGCCCATCTTCGCTTATTCTTCCTCCACCCAGTCTCTCTGTCTAAACCATTAATCATATATATATATATATATATATCTATATATATATATATATATATAGATATATAGATATCTATATATATATATATGTATATATTATATATATATATATTGTCTGTCTGTCTATCTGTCTGTCTGTCTGTCTATCTATCTGTCTGTCTGTCTGTCTGTCTGTCTGTCTGTCCGTCCGTCCGTCCATCTATCTATCTATCTATCTATCTATCTATCTATCTATCTATCTATCTATCTGTCTGTCTCTCTGTCTATCAATCTATCTATCTATCTATCTATTTATCTATCTATCTATCTATCTATCTGTCTGTCTCTCTATCTATCAATCTATCTATCTATCTGTCTGTCTGTCTGTCTGTCTGTCTGTCTGTCTGTCTGTCTGTCTGTCTGTCTGTCTGTCTGTCTGTCTGTCTGTCTGTCTGTCTCTCCGTCTGTTTGTCTGGCCGTCTGGCTGGCTGTCTATCTATCTGTCTGTCTGTCTGGCCGTCTGGCTGGCTGTCTATCTATCTGTCTGTCTATCTATCTATCTCTATATCTGTCTATCTATCTTTATATTTATCTATCTATCTAAGTATCTATATAATATATTATATATAAATACTATTAGTAACAAAATAAAAAACCAATAAACATTTTTTAACATCTCAAATAATAAAACTACTAAAAACTCAAAATCTAACACATCTATATCCTACAAAACCAACTAACACTCTTCCCATACAAACACACCACTCACAAAAACCACTCACCCCCACCCCACACCCACACCTTTTTCCCCACATCTAGAGACCACCTTCATTTCAAATTACTACTTTTCATAAAATCAATACAACTTCCAACATATCAAACCCTTCCACCAATACCTCCAAAATCTACCTAAACCAACCTCCCCCTTCCCTCATTCCCATCCCAAATTACTTCGCCCTACAATTCAGCCCACATAAACTCAGCCCCATAAAATTTTTATCTTATTTATTTATACAAACAATACCCATCAACCAAAACCCCCCACATTCCCCACACACCCACCCCTCCTATTCTCACCAACTACCTACTACCATAAACTACTTAAATACCCCCATCCTAAACCCACCCATCCCCCCATCATCAAAACATACACCCACTAACAAACCACCCATTTTAACCCTCACTCACCACATCCATCACCAAACCCCCCACAAAAACCCATACTCTTAACCCAATTCAAAAACAAATACCCACCAAAAATCAACATCTCACCCCTAACTACCAACCACCCACCAATTTCCCAACTTTAACATCAATCAAAAAAAAAAAAACATCACCAAACACATTCCCCCCCCACACTAACCAACACAAACCCAAACCTTCAACCAATTCATCCCCCCTACTATCTACCTAAACCCCATTCACCACCACTTCCCAACCTAACCTCCCCCACCAAATCTTTCAAAATAAACCTCACAATCTACTCCCTAATAAATCTACAACCACCACCAACCAACCTTCAACAACCCCTAACCCTACCCCCCCTCTCCAATACTTACCCCCATATCATCACCAAACACCCCACAACCATACCAAACCTCCAAAAATCCAACACAAATTCAAACACCCCCCCCCCCCATCACAACCCAAAATACACTATAAAAAAAACCATTCCCCAAAAACCCACAACATACAATACCAACACACAATTACAACTTATCCCCCCTCTTCAAATACAACCCCACAAATAATACCTCAATACAAATAAAACTCCCCCCCCACACACACACCACCACACACACAAACACAAAAACACACACACACACACACACACACAACACACACACACAAACACCCACTCCATATACTCCAAATACTCACCCCCCCATCCCCCCCTATTCTCCTCAACCCCCAATCACCCTCCACACCACACAAACTTACACCCCCCATACTCAAACATATCCCTACCCCCCCCCCCCCTCCCTCACCCTAATTACAACACCCCCCCCCCTACCTCATATCATAATATACCCCCCCATAATCCCCCCACCCACTCCCCCATCACACCCAACATACTTCTATCAATATCTTTAAAACATTCTCTATCTTATACCTACCTCCCCCCCAATTAACAACAATATCTTATTCTAACCCATATTACTACCCATCCCCCCAATCCCACAACCACAACTTTCCCAACCACCCAACCATATCACCAAAACAAAAACCCATACCCCCCCTATTCCCCAATCCCACCAATTCCAACCCCCCCCCCCCCCCTATCCTCCTAAAAACAAAAACCCCCTCTCCCACCCCCCCTTTCAAAACCATCCCCCCCACCACCAATCCCCCCAAAACATAACCATCCCCCCCAACTATAACCTAAATTACAATCCCCCTACCCCCCACCCCACCCAAATCTTTCCCCCCCACCCCCCCCCCCCTTATCCACCCCCAACCATTAAAATAATCACCCTAACCCCCAAATCCAACCTACTTATAACTTCCCTATCACTTCCCCCCACTATCTCCCCCCCCTAACCTCTTCCCCCCCCCAAACTACTCTCAATCATTACAACAATCCATTCCAAAAACCCCATACACCTTCACCCCCCCCCCTTATCCCCACCTCCACAAAAACCCCCTCATTTTACCTTCCCCTCAACTATAACCCCCTACCCATATTAAACTTCTTCCCCACTACCTCCCCCCCTCCAACCAATCTTCCATCCCCATCAACAACCACAAAACCCTTTTCAATTCCATCCCCCCAACACCACCTTCCCTCCCCCCCCACCACCTACTATCTTCCAAACCCCCCCCACCACCCAAAAACCCCCCCACCCCCCCCCCCACCTCCCCCCCTAACTCCACTATATAATCTATCTTACCCATACCCCCCACAAAACAACATACTAAACACCTACCCCAATTAAAAAAAACCTAAAAATCTCTTTACCCCCATAATCACCCTCCCCACACTTTCAAAACCCCCAAACACCCTCATAAACAAACCACCCCCTTCATCTTTAAATCTATAACATACACACACATACAAACACATCCCACAAAAACCACACACACACACCACAACCACACTTACACACTAAAACCATACACCCAACTCCCAAAAAACACACACACACTAAACAACACCACACACCCCACACACACACACCCCCCAACTCCCCCCATACCCCCCAATTCCCCCTACCCCCTATCTACATCAATAACCTACACAAACTTTCCCCCCCCACCAATATTAACAACCTCCTCCATCCACCCCCTTACACTACACTCCACACACCAACTACCATCTACCCCAACCTTTTCCCCCCTTTCCTCCCTTATCAACCCCCTTACTATAACACCTAATAATCCCCCCCCCCATAAATCCACAAAAACACCCCCCACCATCACCATATACCACCCCCTACCCCCCCCTTCCACCCATCCCCCAAAATCTCATACTCCCAACCCTCTCCAAAATCATCCCTCCTAACACAACCAAAACACATCCTCACCCCCAAATCAACACCCAAACACAATCCAATACCCCCTTAACTCCATTAAAATAATCACATCTATCCCATCCCCCCCCAATCCACTCAACTACATCCCCCCCCCCACAAACCCTCTACAAATATAACACATCAAATATTACACAAAATACCCCCCTTAAATCCCCCTAACCAATCACCCCCCCCCCACCCCCCAATCCATTACCAAACACTCCACATTTAATCACAAAAATCAAAAACCCATACCCCCACCCCCCCCAAACTCCCCATTAAAAAATCCACCAACCCCATCCCTCCAAATCAAAAACCCAATTTCCTACTAACACTCCCCACCAAATCCCAAACAAACCCAAACCCAAAACACCAAACCCACCCCCCCCCCAAAAAACCTAACAACAATACAACAACCCCAACCACATTAATCCAATAAACCCCCCACCTTACCAACAAACCTCCCCCCCCCAAATAACCCACCCACCAAACCAACTAAAAACAAACAAAACTAAAAACCACCCCTACAACAACCACCCCACACCTAATCACCCACAACCACCACACACCACCCCACCCACACCCAAACAAAAAACCCCACCCCCACCCCCCCCCCCCCATACAAATCAACCCACACATAAATTTTCATTAAAATTACCCCATCTCCTTCCTAATACCCCCCAACCCACCACACCCACAACCCCAAAACCACACAAACCCCCACCCCCACCAACCCCCCAAACAACCCCCACCACCCATCCAACACCACAAACAACCCACCCACCACACCCCCCATCCCCCCCCAACCCCATACACCAATACCCCACCCCCCCCCCCCCACCAACCCCCCAAACCCCCAAACCCCCACCACCCACCCCAAAAAACCCAACCCCCCCCACACCACAACCCCAACCACCCACCCTCCCACATACCACAACCATACAACCCCATTAAATACCCCACCCAACCCCCCCACCCACACAACACAACCCCCACACCCACACCCCACCCCCCCCATAAAACCCTCCCCCCCCCACACCACACCACCTCAACTCACACAACCCCCCCCCAACCCCCTAATCCACATACACAAACCCCAAAAAAACAACCCCCCCCCACCCCACCCACCCACCACCACCCCCACCCCCCCAATCCCCACCACACACCACAACAACACACCCCATCCAACACCAACACAACCAAAACAACCCACCTACAACCACATAAAACACCATCTCCCAAATCCCCCACCACCCCCCACCAACCCACAACACCCCCCCCCCACAAACCAACCCCCCCCCCACACCAACCAACACACAAAACAAACAACACCCAACCAACACCACCCAACAACCAACAACCCCCCCCACCCCCACAACCCCCCCTCCCCCAACCCAAACCCACCCACCCCCCCCCCCCCCACCCCCCCCACCCCCAACCCCCCCAACCAAAACACCCCCCAACACCCCCACCCAAACCCCCACAAACACCACCCCAACACAACAAAAACCCCCCCAAACCCCCCCCCCCCCATAACACCCCCCCCAAACCACCCCCCAACCCCACCACATAAAAAAACACAACCCACACACCCCCAAACACCCCAACCCAAACCCCCCCCACCACCCCCCCCCCCACCCCCAAACCCCCCCCCCCCCCACCCCCCCCCCCCCCCCCCCCAAACCCCCCATAAACCCCCCCCCCCCCCCAAAACACACACCAACCCCCCCCAACCCCCACCACCCCCCCCCAACACCCCCCCCCCCTACCCCCCCCCCAAACACCCCCACAACCCCCCCACACCCCACCCAAAAAACCCACACCAAACACACCCTCCACAACCCCCCAACCACCACTCACCCTTATTTACCCCCATATTATCACACCCACAAACAACAAACAATCACACATTCAAAAAATTCCAACCCATCACAACAATCATATAAAAACCAAAAAAACCACACCCTACCCACCCCCCCCCACACACCAACACCACCACCCCCAATACAAACCCCCCCATAATACCTCAAAACCAACATCCCCCCCACACACACACACACAAAACAACCCATACCCCACCCCATACCCCACACACCCCCCCCACCCCCAACCCAACACAAAACAAACACAAAAACACAACACAAACAAAAACCACACACACACTGCACACACACCCCCCTCCACAAACACCACAACATACCCCAAAATCCACCCACCACCCCCCCCCCCCCCCCACC
>NC_134790.1:50570405-50577905 GCF_046742065.1 Oratosquilla oratoria | reverse complement strand
TATGTGAGGACGCGTAAAAACACATTAAGCAGATTGCAATAAATGAGGAAGAGTGAAAGGTAATACTTGCAGAAAATTATAGGAAAATGGGGTATAATGGTAGTGTAAAAATATGATGTGATACAGCAATTCTGAGATCATATTTGGATTAAATACCCCAAAATTAACCTAGAAAAACTATAACTTTTAATGTCAGATTTTTTTTGACACTTTTTTCTCTCTTCTCTATATTTCTTTTCTTATTTTCCATTTTTTTCTCTCATTTTCACTTCTTTTCTTTTCATTTATTTTCTTTTCTCATCTCCTCTTTCTTTTCTTTTGCCTTTTTATCCCTTTTCCTATTATTTTCACTCTTCTTACCTCTTTTCCCCTTTTTTGATTTATTCTAGTTCTATTTTCTCTTCTCTTGTTTTCTTTTCTCTTTTTTATTGTCTATGTATTTATTCTCCTGTTTTTCTTTTCAATCACTCCGTCCTCTTTTACGTTGATTGTTTTGTTTGAATTTTTCTACTTTTCCCTTCTTTTCTCTTTTTTATTCTTCTTTCCCTTCTTTTCACATAATTATTGTTTCCCTATTCCACTCCTTGTTTTATTTGTATTTTCTCAAATTTTCGAGTTTATGCTCTTGTTTGCGCATATGCTGTTCTCTCCTTTTCCTCCTTGAGATCTTCTTCACATCTTTTCCCACATTCTTCCAGTCCTTCGTTATTCTCCGCTTTCTAATCTCTTCCACATTTTATATTGTTGCTGCTCCTTCACATTCAGTTCCCTCTCTTTCTCTTCTAAATTTCTAATTTAATTTGTATATACTTGGTCTCTTTATTTCTCCTCATTTTCTTTTCTTTATAATATCATTCTTTTTCTTCTTTTATTACTATGGAAGCTGTGTCTTTCTCTTCTCTCCTCTATCCTCTATCATCATCCTCTTCCTCCCTTCTCTTATTATTTCTACACCTCTTCTTCTCCTCTTCCTTTTCCCTCTATTCATAGTCAACTTTCTCTTCTTTTTCCCTCTATTCCTAGTCTACTTCTTCTTTCTCCTCATCCCCTTCCTCTTCCTTCTCTCCTCCTCTCCCTCCTCCTCTTTCTCCTCCTCCTCCTACTCCTCTTACTGCCCCCTCCCCATCTACTAAACTGTACTGTGCTTGGGTACACAAAAACTTACCAATCTTCTCTATACTCCAGCCTTGTATATTTACTTTTTCGTTTTTGTAATGTTTGTTTCTCCTTTCTCTTCGTCCTTTACGTAATCATCAGTTCTTGACGTTGTGTTTATTTCATTTCTAAACAGAATTATGATTCTTAAATGAAGAGACGCATGTCATCCTTTCTCTTGTTCGCTTCATCTTTATTTGAATTGATTTTCATTAAATCTAACTCCTTATTATGCTAGTTTAAAAGCTTTTTTCTCTTTATTATCACCGATTTTCTTTTCCTCGTTCCTCCCTGGTTTGAGCGTATTTGCCTCTCTTATTTTTTTCGTTATACAGAGGGTTTCTCTTGGTTGAATAAAAGCACCCGGCGACAGTAGGAACAAGTGAGTCTCCCATAGCTGTGGAAATGTGAATGAAGCCACCCTTTCAATACACAGAAGTGGGTTGAGGGGTCTTAAGCTTATTAACATTACTTGGTGGCAGCGAAAATACATTCTCAAATCATGAATAGTAGTAGAAGGATTGTCATTCATTCATTCATTCATTCATTCATTCATTCATTCATTCTTATCTATTTTTTTAAGATAATCTTTAGAGATTCATGTCACTTAATTGCTTGCGTCAGTATTATAAGAACTACTTGCCCTCCATTCTTCCCATATATCATTTCACTTTAGGGGATCCCGCATTGTTCCTACTTCATAAATCCCTCCTTTTTCTCTCACCTCTTTGTATTCACAGCTCAATCGATAGATACATTCTCGTTGTTATTAGATAATTCTATTCAACAGAGGAACACACTTCACATCACCAAATTGTTAATCCCAGTTGTTCAAGCCTATTCTGATTCTCAATGGAAACCCCTTCCCCCAATCTAACTTCAAGGTCAATTAAACCAATTATTTGTCTCCATTCAATTTTTGCTCACTTCTCTACCTCCTCTAATATTAATGCTTACTCTATCATTTAACTGATTAACTCAATCTGAACCATTTGATTACTTGCGACTTATTCTCACGATTAATATCATCTTAGCTATTATACAATTATCATTTCCTACACAACCTCAGGATGTTACTTTACTAAGTGCTTTGCTAAATATTTTAATAATCTAACTTATTTGAAACACTTTACCATTTCATGGGTTGCGTTTCTCTCTTAAACCCCATTTTAGATATCTTTTTTACCTTAAGAATTTTGTTCTAGGTGACGGCAGATGATTTTTTTTTCAACTTGGAGACACCCTCTGTGATTTTCTTGGGTGGATGGGGATGAGGGCTGCCATGGAATGAAGCGGTGTAAATAAATTGGTTCCAACTCTCGAGCTTAGGTGTGGAGACGTTTTGTCTCGCTGCATTGCCTTTGACCCAAGCAGTATGTAGCGTCACCATTGTTGGCTCCACTACTAGTCGCCCTTGTTGGAAGCGGCCAGCCTGAAACGAGTGGTAGGGACAAGGTATGGGAGGTTTTTCACAAAGGGGAGTCAGAACACACTACTGAGTTTGCCGTGGTATGATTTCCTTGAACACATTTGGAATGAGCACTTCCGTACTCTGTGCCGACGGCTGGTGGTGCTCTCGTCGGAATATACCTTTCAGAACATAGTTCGTCACGGTGTACTTACCCTTACGCACCATTGGGATGAACACTTCCATGCTCAGTGCTAACGGCTGGTACTATTCCTTAAGGAACAGCTATCATCCAGAAGAATAGCCAGAATATTTAAAGGCAATCCCATGACTGATCTCTGTTTATTGAAAATGTCGATGATACTATCTGCTGACGGTCAACTTGAATATTCAAATGAAGGAATGTGTAATATTTTTAACAATTATTTTAGCTCGGTATTCGCAAACGAAACACCTCAAAGTGAATTCCAAACTGAAAACTGTGAAAAGTCTAGGGCAAACTTATTCACTACGGTAAATATAACAAAAGAAAAAATTAAAAAGGTGTATAGAGAAACTCAAAGTTGATAAAACACTAGGGCCTGACGGTTGGCATCCAAGAATCTTAAAGGAAATGAAAAATGAGATTGATGTTCCATTAGAATTTGTTTTCAAGAAGTCCATCATATCCGGAGGCTAGCTAACGTTACTCTCATATTCACTAGATGGAAAAATCTTACAGGTGGAGTTCCTCAGGGTTCCGTTCTTGGGCCGCTTCTATTCATATTATATATAAATGATATAGACCATGGACTAAAATCTACTGTTCCCAAATTTGCTGATAGTGCAAAACTGTGCGGAATGGCAAATGATCACTTAAACCAATTAGATATTCAAGGAGATTTAGATAAATTACAGCAATGGTCTGAAAAGTGGCTAATGAAATTTAACACAAGTAAATGCAAGGTAAATGCGCATAGATGAAAATAATAGTAAGTACGATTACTCGTTGACAAAAGTGAATAGTGAAAAAGATCTCGTCGTAATTATCAGTAATGATCTCAAATCATCCAAGCAGTGTATTTCAGCCTCTGAGAAAGCAAATAAGATTCTAGGACTGATTGCGCGATCTTTTGACTTCAAAATTTCATCACTCATTAACAAGCTATATATATATCGTTAGTTCGTCCACATTTGGAATATACTGTTTCCGTATGGTCACCGAATCTCATTAAAGACATTGACAGACTGGAAAAAGTATAACGGCGAGCCACAAAACTGATTCCAAATATCAAAAATAAATCATACGAAAATCGACTAAAACATATGAATCTGTTTTCCCTAAAAAAGCGTAGATTCAGAGGTGACTTGATACAGGTCTTTAAGATTCTAAAGGGAATTGACAACATCAAAAGTGACAAAATTCTCACATTGAATGAGAATCCGACAAGAAAGAATGGTCTCAAACTGTCCGGCAATAGATTCAATTTGGAAGTGGGTAGAAACAACTTCGCCAACCGTGTAGTTAATGAATGGAATAAACTTCCTGCACAGGCAGTCCAATGTAGTTCAGTTCGAAGTTTTAACAATCATTTAGATAAACACCTAAGCAAGATGCCCTAATGATTATCAATTATCTTATATTATTTGATTTTGTTTTGTTATCATTTGTCTCTTTGGTTCTCATTTATTATTAGTTATATGTCAATTTATCATTATTTACTATTTACTTGTTTGTTTATTATTTAACTATACATATGCATTTATTTATGTATTCTATTTGTTATTTACATTATTATAGTTTTTATTTATTCATTTATTATTATTATGATTTTTCTTCACATCCGACCTAGATATGGACCCAAAGGTCTCCTGTCGGCATGCTCCTCCTTTGTAATCCTTTATAACAATGGTGGCGAAATTCTCGATTCCCCACGCTTAGCACACAATCATTCAAAATCTCCTTACGATACATATATATCCTTGCTACAGAATACAGAGGAATATTTTTTATTTTATTTATAAAATAAATAAAGTTGCTGGAATGAATATATATATCTATATCAATATAAATCAATCAAAGAACTAGACAACATCAAGTGGGATATCGTAGGACTGAGCGAAGTCCGAAGAGCGGAAGAAAAGCTGATACAATTACATGATGGTCACCACCTGTTCTACTATAGAGGTAAGGACAAAGAAAGATCGGGTGGATGATTATTTAAGTCAGGTAATGGTAATGGACCAAGAAAAAAAGTAAGTACACGTTGGTAATAGGCGACTTTAATGCTAAAGTGGGGGAAGAAGGTGGGAGATGAGTCATGCATTACGAAGTTTGGAGTATTTGAAAGAAATGACAGTGGCGAGATATTAGTAAATTTTAAGGAAAACTGCAATATGAGGATAATGAACATTTTCTTCCAAAAGCGTGTAGGCCGTAAATGGACCTGGAGAAGTTCAAATAAAATAACAAAGAACGAAGTAGACTTCATATTAGATGAGACAAGAGCGTTAGCAATGTTACGGTGATAGATAAAGTCAACATATGTAGTGACCATAGAATGGTAGGCTGCACAGCTAAATCCAATTTCAGACCCGAGATAAATAAACTAGTTTTAAGAAAGAAAATCAGCCTTGCAAAGGTTAAAGATAAAAAGAAGAAATTTCAGTTAGAAATAAGAAATAGATTCGAAGCTCTAAGATCCAACGGGGACACCTTAGAAGATATGAATTTAAATTTAGTGAATATCATTAGAGAATCGGTAGTGTAACGGGACGGGTGTAACGGTATGGTTACGTTTCCATCCAACGTCACTTTTAGACACAAATGTAACGGGACGAGTGTAACGGTATGGTTACATCGTCACAATAAGGGTTCCACTGCACAAACGCCTCTAAGTTTTTGTTTCTTTATTGTCGTATCCAGTATAAATTTGGTTCAGACACTATTACACAGTCTTATCACTAAGGCACGTCACTAAGAACCGACCCTCCAAGGGGTGCGCGAGCTGGTTTTGGTGCCCGGAAACGATGAGTTAGCACTTATGACGTGTCATGTTCGCATAAGCTTTAGAGTTTTATGCGAGCAAGATCACGGTCATCTCCTAAGGTTAGTATCCTGGGATTACAGGCTGTGATTTACTTAATAACTAAATATGTATATATATGTCCAGGGGGGATCGTCAATATACTTAATTTGTGTTTTGTGTTTGTTTGGTTACTCGGATGTTCATGTGCGTTCGTATGTCTGTTTGGTGGTCGAGTTGTTGTTGCAAAGCCAATGGTGCTGACTCGACTCTTAGTCAGCTAGAAGGGCCGGACGTTGAGTGAGTGAGTGAGGGAGTGAGTGAGCGGTGTGAGCGAGTGATATTACTCATCATGTATATGGTGGCGTATACAGGTAGTGAGAGTAGGAAGTACAAAAAATATTAAAGAAAACAAATACTGTAAAGCTACAAACGATCTAACTAAAAGAAGAAGGACCATGCAGATTAAAAGCAAGCTTATCAACATAAGGCAAAGATCAGAGAAAAGAAAGAGAAACATGGATGAAACAGAAGAAACTATTCGGAAAGGTAAAAATATTAATGGGACCGAGCGCAGACATGCTTTAGGAAGACAGCAAATGATATGTTTGAAAGATAGAAATGGAGAAATCATTGACTGCAGAAACAGAATGGTAAAAAGAGTAGAAGAATTTTATCAAGAGTTTTATTCATCGAAGACCGTAGTTGAGACAATGAATTCATCTGCAGACGTTACTAGTGTACAAGAGATTACAAAATATATATATATATATATATATTGTAGAATTTGTTCTAAAATTATGAAACGAGGAAAAGCAACTGGAGAAAATGGTATATTGATAGATATGTTGAAAGACGTAGGGAAAGAAGTTCATATTAAGTTAGCTCAGTTGTACACCCAGT
The DNA here is from genome assembly GCF_046742065.1 of Oratosquilla oratoria. Classification (NCBI taxonomy): domain Eukaryota; kingdom Metazoa; phylum Arthropoda; class Malacostraca; order Stomatopoda; family Squillidae; genus Oratosquilla; species Oratosquilla oratoria. The sequence continues at coordinate 50,571,434 of NC_134790.1, read as the reverse complement.
GCTTACGTCAAGAAAGCGTTCCTGGCAATCCTCCAAGTTTTGATCGAAGTTTGCCTTGTTTTGTAAAAAGAACACTATCGGTCTTATTAAAGGCAAGAATACCGATTTTATTTCACCGCCAAATTCCCAATGTAGTGTAACTAACAACCTATATCATTATTCTTATTATCATTATAGTTTTCATTATCACTATATTATCATTAGCATTATCTTTATCATTATCATTATCATTATCATTATCATCATCATCATTATTATCATCATCATCATCATTTTCATCATTATCATCATTATAATCATTATCATCATTATCATCATCATCATCATCATCATCATCATCATCATCATCATCATCATCATCATTATCATCATTATCATCATTATCATCATTATCATCATTATCATCATTATCATCATTATCATTATCATCATTATTATCATTATCATCATTATCACCACTATCATTATCATCATTATCATCATTACCATCATTATCATCATTATCATCATTGTCCTCATTATCATCATTATCATCATTATCATCATTATCATCATTATCATCATTATCATCATTATCATCATTATCATCATTATCATCATTATCATCATTATCATCATTATCATCATTATCATCATTGTTATTGTTATTATTGTTATTGTTGTTGTTATCATCGTTATCGTTTATTAACTCGGCTTCTACCAACACTTTCTGTTCCCTTCTGTAATAATGTAATTCTTCATTCACTTACAACTTCACTTTCTTTTTATCATTGTAGTATTGTAAGTCACTCGTCTATAGGCCCCATGCCTCTTTCGTAACGTAGACTTTTAGTCAAGTTCCATTACTCAATAAACGAAGGGTAATCAAATTATCTTAACTTTTCTTCATTTTCTTCGCGAATTCTGGTACAACGTATTTTCTTGGGTACACCTGAGTAATCCCCCCTGGGATCCTCTTACACCCACCAAGCCAAGTCTGCTCCGACGTCACAATCTAATTCATCCAATAACTTTGAACGTCACAAATAA
>NC_134790.1:50540405-50565405 GCF_046742065.1 Oratosquilla oratoria | reverse complement strand
GAGAGAGAGAGAGAGAGAGAGAGAGAGAGAGAGAGAGAAGGGGGGGGAATGGAGAGGCCAACATAGCAGGAAAACTAAAGGTCGCAAGGAATAAAGTTTCTCAGCCATAAGCGAGGTTCCAAAATTACTAAGTTAGAACTGGATGGGATGAAATGGATTAAGCAGAACTGTGGTGACAGGCAAGACAAGGGGAATAGACTGAAGTAGAGAAAAAGAAATGAAGTCGGTGGAGTTTTGACCAACAATTATAAGAAAAAGAATGGCCAACAAGTATAATAATAATAATAAAAAAAAATTCAAACATGAAAGGAAAGCTGTGAGAGTTTTGCGTTTACTGAGTACAATGTACCTGAGGCTGAGGGGAAAGGAACAAACCAAGGGAAAAAGCCAGGGAAGGCAAAAGTGTTGAAATGAAAAGGGACGCAAGAGACAAGGAAGAAGAGTTGATGAAAAGACAAAGGAGATTTAAAGAGTGGAGAAATGGAAAGTGAGGATGATATAAGTGGCAGAATGGAAAGCACGAGCAAACATGAGAAGAAGTAGACACTCAAGAAAGAATAAGGATAGGAAGCAGAAAGAAAAAAGAAAGAATGAAATCAAATTTAACTGGCGTAAGAAATTACTAACGAATATATTTGAAAAACTTTGGTTGTGATAAGATACGTGAAGTAACTGAATGAAGACGAAAAACAATTGGATGATATTGCAAGTGCAATACATGCATAAAGACGAGGGAAAAACAGAACTAGCAAAAAAAAATAGACAAGAAAGTAAAGCAAGAAAATATTTGATTAGGTAAATGAAATCAGAAACAGAAATTTAAAAAAAGTGCAAAGGTACAGAGGAGACTGTATGAAGGAGTGATTGTGCCAACAGCACTGTATGGGGCAGAAACATGGAACATAAGAGAAGAAGAGAGAAGGAGTTTGAATGTGTTTGAGATGAGGTGTCTGAGAAGTATGATGGGGGTTACTAGGCTAGATAGAGTGAGAAATGAGGAGGTGAGGAGGAGAACAGGGGTGGAAAAGGAGCTGGGAGATAGGGTTGATGAAAGAATATTAGGATGGTTTGGACACATGGAAAGAATGAGCAAAGAAAGACTAGTAAAAGAGATGTGGAAGGCAGATGTGGAGGGAGTGAGCATGAGGGGACGTCCTAGGATGAGGTGGATGGATGGGGTGAAGGGGGCTTTGGGGAAGAGGGGAATGTCTGTTGAGGAAGGACGGGAGAGGACAGAAGACAGGGGTGAATGGAGAATGGTTGTATATGGATGATGTTGTATTTGCATGAGGTGGAATGGGCGGGTGGATGGGGGGTGAGGTAGTATGTGTGAGCAAAATTTGACGCAGCCTTAAGGGATTTCTCCCCGTCTTTTCCTTTTATGCAATGGGGGGACGGAGAGGGGGGTCGCAGATTTAATGAAGCGGCCTTACTGTGGATGTGCTGTGTCTTGCGACACTGCTTCTGACCCAGGGCAGTGGACAAGGTGCAGGGATGACCCGTCATTCAGGAGTTGCTAAGATAAGAGGGAGGGTGGAGGGGTGTGGAGTGTATTCAGGGATGGAATAGGTGGGAATGATTTTATGCCTTTTCCTTTTTGGCTACCTCCCTTGTAAGGGGGAAAAAGCCTTGGTATATGTATGTATGTATGCAAAGGTACAAAATTAATTAGTGAATATCAAACTGATATGAGATATGGAATTTATAAAACAAAAACCATATTATGAATAGATATATGTATGAATAAATCCTATCTTCAGTGACAACGATGTCATTGTGAATGTATAGAAGCATACAATATATATGTACAGTATATGTTCATGTATACGTATACGTATGTATATGCATATATATATAATCTCCTCTTTGCATCTATTCCCAAATGTCTATTTCTCATGACACTTTTACTCCTCTAAGGCATTTACTTGCTTCTCTCAATCTACAATTTCCATTCACCGCCATTCTATAAACAAGAAAATACACATAATAATAGGTTTAGAATGAAACAGTGTTGACCTTGTGTGAGGTTTGTTGTTATGTCTTTGATCTAAGTCTTTCTTGCGAGAGATTATGGCAAGAAAAAAAATCTTACAATAATCTCTCTGAAGAAAGATTTAAGGCTCACTCCCACTATAGAGAATTAAAGGTTTTGCTGCATTAAAGTAAGCGGTCTCATGCATCCTTGGAGGCCAACAAAGGCAATCGCAGGAGGGGTGGGTATTTTGGATGCTGTCGTCGTCCAATTGGCTTCTGACGGCGATTGGACGGGGTCAAATCGCGACCTAGCATTGCAGCCACAACGCTAATAGTCCCCGCCGTACGGCGTCAGGCGCCGCAACAAATCAACCGCATAATAGTTGCCACATGACGGTGATGGCGGCCCGTAACCGTCCCGTCCAAATTTCCGACCTGACTGGCCACCGACTCAGGTTTTGGGTCTCGTGCATGGTCAAAATTTCCTGAAGACCACCACGACCTGTCCCGACCTTCCCGCTGCCCTCCCGTCCAGTGGCTACCCCTCCCGAAGCACGGCAACTTAGACCAAGACCTCGCTATAACCTCTAAGTCTGTGCGGGACGAGGCTTAAGTAGTGTGAGTGCTTCTCAAGGATACATGTGACTTTCCATGTCTACTCGGTAAAACCCTTAAGTCTCTATAGTGTGAGTGCGGCTTTAGGTCCAAAATATACTAGATAAACTTTATATAAGCTCAACACTGTTTTCTCCTACAACTACCAATAATTGTCATCATCAATTACTCACATATAAATACCAATATCCATGTCCATGTCCATGTTCATGTCCATATACATGGCCATATACATGGCAATATACATGCAATATATATATATATATATATATATATATATATATATATATATATATATATATATATATATATATATATATGTACATACCGTACATATATATATATATATATATATATATATATATATATATATATACATATATATATTGTTACGTTATGATTATGCCTATGTATCGCCGCTTGTCTTAGACTGAGTTTTCCTGTCTATAGCCGGCAATTTACGGTGATACTTGAGATAATGTAGCAAAAAAATAAGAAGATTCTAGAGGAATAAGGTGAGGTTTAAATAACAAGAATATATTGATACATATAAACAGAAAACAGAGACAGGTAAATATATACATGGAAATTATCAGCACAAAAGCGAATGGGATACATGAGGGTCTAATATATCAAAAACATATAATCTTTAATAATTAGATGATACATAACATAATGATAACAAGAATGAAACTCTAATTCAAAAAAGGGGTTGTGGCTGCTCACTTCAAATAAGACTTCTCATAAGTCTAATCCAATTAGAGGTCGTGTCAAGAGAGCGAACTCGTTAGAAATGACGACGGTGATTTTTTTTTTTTTTTTTTTTTATCTTAAGGCTGTCGACCCATAAGGGGGTCAGAGCTTAGTGTGAAACTGTGATTCGGTTTAATTTACCATTACAATTTCCGCAACAGTCCTCTTGTACGCAAACAAAACGCTACATTGTCAATAAGGAAACAGTCATTGGCCAAGAGATTTGTCACGTTTAACTGAATGTTGTTGAGTCTGAGATGATGTATTAGCGTCTGGCGCTGTGTTATAGTGCGTGCATTATATGAGTATGTGTCTTATAGATAGTGTAGTGTTGCAGGTATTTCACTGGAGAGGAAATACGCCAGTGATGTAAGGATATAGGTGGGTGATGTAGGTGGAATTCATCCTCAGCCTTATTATAGTGATTTCCTCCCATATATAGGATGTTATATGCTCCTTTTGTTTATGTGTGATATGGAGATTGTCCCATTGGTGTTGCCAGTGGGCGTGTAATTGTTTTCTTAAGATTGAATTGAAAGTGCCCTATATTTAAATATAGTAACTTTCTAACACAGATTTGGCCATCGTGTCCACTTTCTCGTTCCCGGAGGTCCCAATGTGGCTGGGAATCCATGAGAGAGTAATGGACTTGTTGGCCGTCAAAAGTGCGCTAATGATTTTGCCCAGGAGAGAATTCCCCATTTGGTTACCTGACTGAATTAACTGTAATGCCCTCAAAGAATCTGAGAAAATAACAAAGTTAGTATGTGTGTCAGATTGAGTCAATTCTATCTCTTAAGATATTCCAAACAGTTTGGCAATATAAATGCTCGTATGGTCCGGCAATCTAGGCATCATCCGGGTTGTGGAGCTTTAGAACCCTCTCCCTGTATTACGGCCATACTTGGAATCATCCGTATACAGAGCCCTATGGCCAGTATACTTGTTGATGACTTATAGGGTTATCTGTCGGACTTCTTTCACTGAGCACGATTTCTTGTGGAGATTTTCGTTGATGTTGACGTTCAGGGTGATCTTTTCCCACGGTGGTATGTGGGAGGTCGTCAAATTTTCAATAGATCACAGTTGAACTGAATACTGCTCGCACAAGGATTGGATCCTGATGGAAAAGGGACTAAGGCTGGAGTTGGTAAAGTGCTCGTATTTATTGGGACGCCGCCAGCTTGCAGGGATGTCATGGAATACGAAGCACTTTGGCGGCGTTGCGGAGTGTTAGAAGTTTGCGCCTGTAGTGGAGTGGGGGGGGGGCTTGGCTTCAAATTCCATCCTCTTGACTCTTGTGCAGTGTAATGCTCCAAGTGCAAGTCACAGGCTTTTGTTTTGGATGACATTCAGGGGTTGTAACGTGGATGAGGTTGCCGCACCATAAATCTGACACCCATAGTCTAATTTAGATCTAATTAGGAACTCAAATCATTATCAAATTTTCCTATCTACTCCTCAATTTGTTCCCGTTAGTTTGCACAACAAATTCAGTTTCTTGTTGCACGCATCAACTAAGTACTTTATATGGGCCTTCCAGTTTAGCCTGGGGCCCAGTTTCAGGCTAAGGAAAAAAGTTGAATTTTGTACTGAAATAGGATTTCCATGTAATTGCTGATCGATTTCTGCCTGGGCTCTGCGTGAAAATACCCCTGTTGACTTTACTTCTGAAAACTTAAATTCCCATCCGTCGGACCATTCCTGGAGCGAGTCCAGGGAAAGTTGTACGTGAGAGCTGGAAAAACTAGCCTGGGGTCCAGTTTCAGGCTAAGGAAAAAAAAGTTGAATTTTGTACTCGAATGGGATTTCCATGTAATTGCTGATCAATTTCTGCCTGGGCTCTGCGTGAAAATACAACCACTGTTGACTTTACTTCCGAAAACTTAAATTCCCATTTGTCGGACCATTCCTGGAGAGGGTCCAGGGCAAGTTGTACGTGAGAGCCGGAAAAACTAGCGTTCGATGAGGAATGCCAGATTCCGACGTCGTCACTGTATAGTGAGTATTTAAGGTTCCAAGGTAGAGGAGGTAGAATATCGTTGATAAGTGACATAAATAGTATGGGGCTCAACACATTTCCCTGTGGTACGCCATTTTCTAGTATGCGTACCGATGAAAAGCAACCTTAAATTTTGACGGAGAATGTTCACCCTAGTAAATAGTTTTGAACAAAAATAGGGAGATTCCCTCTAAGGCTAAGTGCATTGAGTTTTTCGAGGACTCCACGTCGCCATGCCATGTTGTAAGCTCTTACTAGAGCTAAGAAGCAAGCTACAAGGAAATCTTTCTTCTCGAAATTTGAAAGGATATCATGTTCTAAGCTGACCAAATGGTCGAGTCTACTTAGATTTTTCCTGAAACCAGATTGGGCCGAAACTATTAAATCTTGAGATTCGAGGATGAATTTCAATCTGTTGTTGACCATATGTTCTAATACTTTACATAAGCCGTTGGTAAGCGGTATAGGGCAATAGGAGAAAGGACTGTTTGGGTCCTTTTTCCTTTTTGAGAATAGGTATGACGTGGGCATGTCTCCATGTTTCTGGGAAGTCATGATTAATCCAAATTTTGTTGTACAGCTCCAGTAATTTATTGAGCGAGATTGAATTTAGATGTTGCTGCATTTCATACCTAATCTCATCCGGGGCAGCAGAGGTCCCTCTACACGAGCTTAAAGCCTGTTCAAGCTTGTGTAGTTGGAAGGGAGTACTGTATTCGTGGTGTGTATGTATACGGAAGACCAGTGGCTCTTCTTCTAGTCTTTGTTCATGCCGTAGGAATGTTGGCGAATAGTTATTTGTATTGCTTGTTTGCGTAAATGTATCTGCTATTATGTTTGTAATGTCGGTGGACGTATCTATAAATGTGGTTCCTATCGTCAAAGTCTTTATGGTAGGTGCATGTTTGCCATCAATTCTTCGAAGGGCTGACTAAATCTGTGTTAGAGGTGTGTGCATGTTAATTGTTGATATAAAATCATGCCAAGACTTTCGCTTGCTCTATCTAATGATTTTATGAGCCTCTGCTCATAAAAACATTAGACAGAGCGTCTGGGGTATTAGCTGCTTGTTATTGTGGCAAAGTAGCATACAGTTGATACTTTAGGGTCAATATGGGGCACCCCTACGGACCAGAGCCACACATCATTCTGTCTATGATAGAGGAAAACTCTGTTCATAGAGAAATTATGACACTTTTATACTACGACTGTCCCTCCGTTATGCTGTCCCCCAACCCCTTGTTGCTGTCCTGTACCATTTCTCTAAGTATTCTTTTTCTGTGGTGGGGAAATTCCCTGTGGTGGGGGAAAAGAATACTGCCACCAAGTATTCCCACTTGGATCGTAAGAGGCGAGAAGAAAGGGACGGGGATTGGGACTAGGCACCCCTCTCCTTGTAGCCCCACAGGGGACATTCCTAAAAGAAAAAGTAAAGGCATAAGAGGGTCTGGGAGTTTTCGGAACAGCACCCTGAGGTTTGGGTCTTTTAATGTGCGTGGATGTGGTACAGATGAGAGTAAAAGAGAAGAGATAGGTAGTACGTTTGTGAGAAGAAAGATGGATGTGTTGGCTTTGAGTGAAACTAAGTTGAAAGGGAAGGGTGAGTGTAAGTGTGGGAGTGTAAGTGGGAGGTTATCAGGAGTGAAGAGAGGGCGAGGGAGAGAAGGGATGGCTATTCTAGTAAGTGAAGAGATAGGTAAACGTGTAGTGTAGTGGAAGGAGGTTTCTTCAAGGATAATGTGGATGAAGGTGAAACTGGGAAAGGAGATGTGGGTCTTTGTAAGTGCATATGGGCCTGGCAGTGAGAAGAGTGTAGAAGAAAGGGAGGCCTTTTGGATAGATTTATATGAGTGCATAGAGGATTTAGGGAGAAATGACAATGTAATAGTACTGGGAGACCTTAATGCTAGGGTAGGAAATGGTCCAATCGATGGAGTGGTTGGGAAATGTGGAGTTCAAGGAAAGAATCGTAGTGGAGAGTTGATGGTGGAAATGTGTCTAGAAAGAGAGTTGATGATAGCAAATACAGTGTTTCGGAAGAAAGTCAAGCATAAGAACATATGGGAGAGGATGGTGGAGGGAAGGGTGGTAGATAGAGCGTTAATGGATTATGTAGTGGTAAATATGATTATGATAGGAAGAGTTAAGTATGTACATGTGCTAAGGGGAGAGGGTGAGGGAATATCAGATCATTTTTTGGTGGAAGGTAAGTTGAGAGTAGAGGATAGATGGAGAAAGAGGAAAGGGACAAAAGGTAGGGAGGTTCTTAGAGTGAACTCTTTGAATGAAAAGGAAAAGGAGAAGGAGAACGAAAAAAAGCTGAAGGAGGAGTGGGAGGGAGTGAAGGATAGAGTAGAGATGGGTGAGTGGGAGGAATGGTGATGCTTCAAGGAGGGAGTCATAAAGTGTGCAAGGATGGTGTGTGGAACAAGAAGGACAGGAGGAAATAGAAGGAAGGGTAGTGAATGGTGGGATGAGGAAACAAAGAAGGTTGTAGAAGAGAAGAAGCGATCTTTCACAGATTGGTTACAAAATAGGACAAGGGAGTCATATGAGAGGTACAAAGAAAAGAAAAGAGAAGTAAAGCAAAAGGTAAAGGAGGCAAAGAGGAGAGCAGATGTGAAATGGGGTAAGAGTATGACAGAAAATTTTGAAAGGAATAAAAAGATGTTTTGGAAAGAAATTAAGAGAGGAAGAGGAGGCGAATGAAGTAGAGAAGAAAAGATAAAAGGTGCAGATGGAGAGATGATAATGGAAGAGAAGGCATTAGGGGGAAGATGGGCTGAATATTTTAGGGAGTTCCTTAATGTGAAGGAGGATAGGGAGGGAAAGATAGCTGCAATGGGAAATGCGAAGAAAATGACCGTGATGAGTGAGGAGAATGGAGGAGAAATAAGGAAGGATGAGGTGAAGGCAGTTGTTAAGATGATAAAAGCAGGTAAGGTACCTGGTCTGGATGGATACCATGCAGAATGTCTGAAAAAGGGAGGTACAGTGATGGTGGACTGGCTGGTGAGGTTATTTAATGTTTGTTGGAGAGAGGGTGGAGTGCTGGAGGACTGGAGGAGTGCCTGTATAGTTCTGCTTTACAAGGGAAAAGGGGACAAGTGTGAATGTAGTAGTTTCAGAGGGATTAGCTTGTTAAGTGTAACTGGGAAGGCTTATGGTAGGATCTTGATTGAGAGGATTAGGAGAAGAACAGAAGGAACAGTGTGGATTTAGGACAGGTAGAGGTTGTGTAGATCAGATCTTTGTGGTAAGACAGATATGTGAGAAAGCTATAGGAAAGGGGAAGGATGTTTTTTGGGCTTTTATGGATCTGGAAAAGGCTTATGATAGGGTAGACAGGAAGGCACTGTGGGAGGTTATGCAGATATACGGGATAGGAGGAAAGCTTCTAGGAGCTGTCAAGAGTTTTTATGAGAGTAGTAGAGCTTGTGTCAGGATTAGAAATGGAGAGAGTGAGTGGTTCGAGGTAAAGGTGGAACTTCGTCAAGGATGCGTTATGTCGCCCTGGCTGTTCAACTTATACATGGATGGGGTAGTGCGAGAGTTAAATGCAAGGGTAGTGGGTCAGGGATTGGAGATGGTTAAAGAAAATGTAGAAAAGTCGGAGGTGAGCCAGCTGTTGTTTCCTGACGACACTGCGCTTGTGGCAGGATCGGAACAGGGATTGAGGAAGTTGGTGGCAGATTTTGGGAGAGTATGTGATAGAAGAAAGCTGAAGATAAATGTGGGTAAAAGTATGATGATGAGATGTACAAGGCGTGAAAGTGGCAGTAGACTGGAAGTGAGCATTAAGGGAGAGCGACTGGAGGAAGTGGATAGTTTTAGATACTTGGGTGCAAATGTGGCAAGCAAAGGTAGAGTGAAGGTGGAGGTAGAATGTAGATTGAGAGAAGCAAGTAAAGGCCTTGGTGGATTGAAGAGTGTAATGAAGAATAGACATTTGGGAATGGATGCTAAGAGGAGACTGTATGAAGGAGTGATTGTGCCAACAGCACTGTATGGGACAGAAACATGGAACATAAGAGAAGAAGAGAGGAGTTTGAATGTGTTTGAGATGAGGTATCTGAGAAGTATGATGGGGGTTACTAGGCTAGATAGAATGAGAAATGAGGAGGTGAGGAAGAGAACAGGGGTGGAAAGGGAGTTGGGAGATAGGGTTGATGAAAGAATATTGGGATGGTTTGGACACATGGAAAGAATGAGTGAAGAAAGACTAGTAAAAGAGGTTATGGAAGGCAGATGTGGAGGGAGTGAACATGAGGGGACGTCCTAGGATGAGGTGGATGGATGGGGTGAAGGGGGCTTTGGGGAGGAGGGGAATGTCTGTTGAGGAAGGACGGGAGAGGACAGAAGACAGGGGTGAATGGAGAATGGTTGTACTGTATATGGATGATGATGTGATTGCATGAGGTGGAATGGGCGGGTGGATGGGGGATGAGGTATTATGTGTGAGCAAAATTTGACGCAGCCCGAAGGGATTTCTCCCCGTCTTCTCCTTTTATGCAATGGGGGGACGGAGAGGGGGGTCGCCGATTTAATGAAGCGGCCTTGCTGTGGATGTGCTGTGTCTTGCGACACTGTTTCTGACCCAGGGCAGTGGACAAGGTGCAGGGATGACCCGTCATCCACGAGGTGCTAAGATAAGAGGGAGGGTGAGGGGTGTGGAGTGTTTTCAGGGATGGAATAGGTGGAAATTATTTTATGCCTTTTCCTTTTTGGCTACCTCCCTTGTAAGGGGGAAAAAGTCTTGGTATATGTATGTATGTATTTATGCTTGCGCCTTTTTAAAAGTAAATGAGTTGGGTAAAATTGGGTTGTTTTTAAAAGTTCGATAAGCAATATTCCGCTTGCAAAGTGCTCTTCTGCAATCTGACGTCCACTAAATGACTCTATGCTTGTGAAATGCCGAAGTCTTTGGTATGTGTTTATGCGCTGAATTCAAAATGGATAATGTTAAATTGACTACTCTGTCATCCATATTGTCCCCTGTGGTGTTGACGTTAGTAGTACGCTGATACATATCCCAGTTGGCTTTCGTCATGATGAGTTTGGGACCGGGAGGGGTTGGGTTGTCTCCATAGGTTAGAGCAGCCGTCACGTGGTCACCCCCTATCTTTAGGATGATTGGAAAGTGATTGCTGGGCATGGTGTTGTCATGCGTAGTCCATGTTATGTCGTCAGACAGTGCAGGAGATCATATGAATAAATCAATGCATGAAAAAGTGCCCCTAGCATTGTCTACACGAGTGGGATCGTCAGTGTTTAGGAGGACCAGGTTGTTGATGCCCAGAACTGCCTCCATCTGCTCCCCTCGTTCTATCATTCCCTCACATGTGATGGTGAGAGTTAAAGTCTCCGACTATGAGTTTATGGTGGGGCAGCTGGCTTATAAGGTCATTTACCTCCTGTAGCGGAAATGGTTGGTCAGAAGGTAAGTATATTTAGCAGATGGAGAAAAGTTTATTTTGTATTTTAGTTTTGACAGCGACTGCCTCCAAGGTTGTAAATAGTGGCAGGTCCGCTTGGGGAAGGCAGTCGTTAACAACAACTGCTACCCACCAACCCTTCTCCAGGCGCAAACCTATCCTTCCTGTTTCCTGTAGACATACAACTGAAGGGTTGATTATGGAGTTGAAAATAGATAGGTTATTTACTTTACCTCTAACACTTCGGCAATTCCACTGGATGATTTTCTTTTCCTTTTTTTTTTTTTTTTTTTTTTTCTTTCTTGGCCTTAGTAGGAGAGATGTTTTTTGCCCCCGAAGCTCGATCTGGGCTGGATATCGGACTTTATAGTCGTTTGCAGGAGTCGGCGATCTCCATCGGAACATCCTCTTCTACATGTGTAGTGAAAGTTCTGTGATAGTCGGGAAGGAAGGTGCAAGTGCGTGGTTTGTCTGGTAGGTGGGTATAGTATTTTGTCCTTATCGGAGTGCTTGCTTACAGTCTGCGTTTTAATGGTTTTGTATGTTTTCTTAACTAGTTGGGGTAACTTGTCTTTCCATCACACGCTTTCGTGCTTCGTAGAAAGAGATACCACGAATTACTTTCTCGGTACAAATTTATTTCTCTATTTTGAAGGTGGGACAATCTCGGGAGGTGGATGCATGCTTGCTGTTAGATGAACAGTTGACATATTGAAACACATTTGCGGAACAGGCATCTGTAGGATGTTCGCCTGCACACTTACCGCACACGATCGCTTGGCTACGACAAAACTTAGCAAGGTGACCATATTTAAAACACTTATTACAATGTAAAGGGTTGGGGACATATGGTCGTACCGAGACATGGATGTATCTAACTTTGATCTGGTCAGGGATGGTTATAGAATTGAAAGTGAGGATAAGGGGCGTGCTCACTCGCATGTTCTTTTCCCGGTCCAGTCGCGTGATGAATTTGACATCTAGAATCCCTTCGTTTTTTCATTTCTTCGAGGATATCGGACTCCTCCATAGTCATGAAATCTTTGCAATGGATTACTCCCCCACAGGAGTTGAGTAACCTCGGGAGGGAGGCAACAACATCGAAGGTATGAAATTTCTTCGCCTCAAGCAAGTCGCGTGTAGCTTTTCCAGAGTTGGTGGTAACTTGGAGATCTCCGCTTCCAAGTTGTCTAACATACTGGATATCCTCGGTATACGAAGACAGACATTTCTTAAGAATAAAGGGGCTGAGTTCCGTTAATCGGGTTTGGTCAGAGTGGAGAAAAACATGCCTAGCTTTATCCGGGTCGATATTGAGGTCGTCAGGGGAAGTGTTTCTCATTTGCAGAGGTGGAATTGAAGACTCCATTCTGCACGTCGAGGTAGGGGGCAAGCCTCCTGGTGCACGAGAAATGTGCTCAGAAAGGCCTAAGGGAATAATACTGTTGGGGTCATACAGTTCCTGGGTGACTGGTGACAGCCGCGTGATGTGACACGCAGTGTGCCCAGTGGGGGACGGGATCTACACTACTCTAAACTAAGACAGATTGATATTAAATTTCGCCGGGCCGGGCAACCGAGGGGTCTCACGAGCCAATAAGGACTTGAGCGGATTCCGGAGAGCTACGAAAAGACAGAAAGGTCATAGAGAAAGGCCCAGAAGTGGGTGGCAGTGTTAACTACCAAGAGAAAATCCAACCAATTTTCAGTTGGGTTTTATGGATCAGTCAACTCTAGAGATTATCCCTAGCAAGTGTGACTGAATTCATTGTGATGATTACTGTGAAAGTTACAGAAATCGATGTGTGTGTGACGGTGAAGGGAACCCGCGCGTTTACATAGTAGTAGAAAGGAAGTGGTGTACTTCGGACAAGGCATTTAAATCTAACGCCGAGGAGGTGGGAGAGCTAAATTACTTATTCCCAGAAAGCAGGGCCTGACGTCACAGTCAATCGGTTGTTCCCTCGGTCGAATGAATTTGCGAGTCAACCAGTGTGTAAGACAAGGTACTTAGGGCTAACTGCTCTGGAAAAAACCGGCGTTTGAAATCACTTAGTCAATTTGCCTTTTTAGCTGTCGACTACGTATTTGAGTGCACATGAGTTTTGATAGGTGAACGAATGCAGAGTAAATTTCGTAATTTTAATAACATACATAAGCTATGAAGTTGAGTGCATACAGGATCGCACATTGCTTACATTAATGTAGTGGGGGATCTAAGACCAGCCCCGTAGCCATTTTGTGTATTTTTGAGTTAAAGCATGAAACTTAGCACACCCATAGAGCAACCATAGTTGAACATTTTGGGATATGAAGACAAGCTGTCTAGGTGTCCTAGTGGTAACAGCAGGAACTAACATCTTGCCATGTGGCGGACGTCACAGAAGTTATTTAAAATTGTCTATGTTTTATTTTTTAAGTTAGGAATATGAAACTTGGCAGGTTTCTAAATTATTTATAAGGACTATCTCTTGATAATAAAGTAATGTAATCAGAGCCCCCTAGTCACCAAAATTAACAATTAACCATATGCCACATCCTCTAAAGGGAACCATGGTTGATAGATATGTATATAGATAGATAGATATTTATGTGTACAACACAAGTGGTGTTTATATCCATATACCATTTCTAAAAATATCGATAGGTCACACGCCATGACACGTATTCCCCAATATACATGAATGTAGCCTTTAGCAATCTTGCTGACCTCGTATTTCTCAACCACAAAGCATCTGACTCAGAGAATGCAACATATTACAACAAACCATCACGCCACCGTCCAGCAAAGAATGAATATAAGTGCCCATTGTCACCAGACAGTTCATTAACCTTTCCTTAATACCTACCAACCTACATAATTATAACTCCAGTACATGCACCATATGTAACCACGTCCACGAAAGATAGCAATTCATTACAATACAACTAACACACGTATATCGTTTTGACCCCAATTATATTTACTAATTAACAACCACACCAAAGGTCCCTAGACAGACCTTTCACCCTTTATAAGGAGCTATGGGAGACTCTCTCCCTTATCTCACCAGGGGAGATCTTTCCCTTTTGGAGATTATACTCCAAGTTGTAATCACTAGATCATATTTTTAATAAAAAACACCAAAACCGCTAAACCCCATTATGTAACCCTCCTTATCGATTGCATGTTTCTTTTGTTATTTCTTTTTCTGTTTTACGGTGTTAGATTAAATATCATTGAAAAATGAGCATTGAGTGTAGTCCAGGCCACACCAGGAGCAGTCATCTGTGGAAAATTCCAAGACCAGGTAGGGGAAACAGCAGAAGAACCAAAGTGGAGCTCAATTCACTCAACCGCCCCCACCACTAATCAATGAGCTAGAGTGCATAACCGGTGCAATTCCATTAAAGGTCGTACTAGGTGCTGAGAATGGGTAGTTGCTCACAACATGGTTTAAGGAACGCATTCTTGCTGCAGTACCTGATTTGCAAGCGAAAAATAAAGGCAAAGAAGTGCTTCTGGCATTCACGAATAATATTGGCCCTACTTTAAAACATGCATATGACGCTGACTACGATATAGAGGGCATGTTGCTAGCAAAGGCTGCGAATATTATACGCAGAGATATTTTCAAGGTCAAGAAAATATTTAATGGTTAGTTTATAGAGAACTGTCAATAGAACTATGTTCCAACAACAATGACTTCACTGATAAGCATGATATTGAAAGTCTAAATATCAAAGTACAGTTAATCTTGGAAGACATCGATTCACAAACAATCTGCTCTCGTTACAGGGCATGTCCTCCACAAAATAGATCGTGAAACCACCGCTTTAATGTATCTTGCATTAAAAGTGCATGGTGGAATCAGAAAGCTCTCTGTGTCTGCAGATGTGGCAGACGATGTTTGTCATATGTACAAGGAACAAGGGGTTGTGTGTCCTCCACAACTGTCCAGTGGCGTGTTCACAACAGCTGCTGTTGACAACATCGACTACAACACCAGTTCTACTACTTCAATGGATTCTTTCCATGGTACCAGCATTTCCCTAGTACAACATCCACGAGAAGGCGAGCTAGGTACTAAGAGAAACCATATCATCATTATTGGTTTGGTGACCAATGAGAAACAAATATCCAGTCTTCCAACAAGCTTCACACATGTCCAAATTATTGTTGATACATGGACCTGCATGTCCCAAATTACTGCCATCAAATACTAGTACTCCTGTGGAACAACGTGCTTGGTTGAAGAATGTGAGAAAGGCCCTGATCAAACCAGACCTGAGTGAGTCAGATGCCCTCTCGTGGGCAGCCTTCGAAGATAGTCTGCAGACGTCACGTTTGTATCCTGGCACATTAGCCTTAATGCCACTTTTTATAGAAATTGTTCACATACCTGCAATGATTAAGCATGTCATAGTTGTTGTAAAGGCAGCTACTCTGGCTGTAAATCCTGGTCAATTTCCTGTGTTGATGGTCCAACCTCTCTTTACCATTGGCAAAATGATTCAGTGGGCATTTCCAAATAGTCACAGTGAAGGCAAGATTGTACTGATTCTGGGTGCAATGCAAACTGAGATGGCCTTCTTCAAGGGTTTAGGGGGCCTGCTAACAGTCAGTGGATGGACCACAGTCATATCAACTGCTGGTGTTGCAACTGGTGGTGTTGCTGACTCACATCTCAAAGCAACACACCTGACTAGAACACGTCATGCCCACACTGTCACTGCAGTTGCTCTCAACCTCCTACCTCCTACAGTGCCAGGCCTATGAAAGTTACAAGCAAAGCATTTCTTCTGATGAAGACATTGTTGACTTTCATGAGTGGGCCAAGAAGATGTATGCAGAGCGTCCACAGTTCCAATTTTGGGACTTAATACTGGAGTTGGAGATGAATATTCTTTAGTATATACAATCACTTCAGGAGGATGACTTCAATCAGTATATTGAGTCACTATTTAGATTGACACCTTGGATATTTTCTGAAGATTACACCAGCTGTGCCAGGTGGTTGCCAATTCACATCCATGACATATCAGGTCTGCTGCAGTCTCATCCTGCTGTGTTTTTGGAGTTCTCTGAAGGTGCGTTTGTAGTCCAGAAAAGAGGACACAGAGCAAGGCACATGTTGGCCCCTTGCCTCAGTTCATCCTACTTAGTCAAGTTCCACTTAGTATAAGCTTCTTGTAGGATATTCATAAGGTTGAAATGTTTTCTTTATTTCTTCAACCTTCTGCAACTTTTTAGTATTATGTACACCAGAGGACTTCCTGGGATCCCCAATTCACTCGCCAAGCCAACTCTGCTCCGACGTCACTACTTAATTCATCCAATAATTTTGACCGTTACAAATAACTGCCTCTCCTTAAGGTGTGACTTCTCATCCAGTGCACCAATAAGATTTTTCTTCTCCTCCACCGTTCTCTAATCAGAAAGACTGTTACACCGTCTCAAGCAATACTGCTTACGCAAGCAATCTTGGTCTCAAAGTGGAATTGCTTAGTGTTTACATTTCGTCACATCAGCGTCAATATCAATACCCTAGCTGTGTTTACAATCTTTAGACGATGAGCGAGATTATGCAACTCTGCAACTCCTTCGCGGCTATTGTTTTCAAAACATCTGACTCGTAAAAATTAAATTCTCGTCATCTACCCCTCTATCTACCTACTTCTCTACCAGCCTCTTACACACATGAGCAAGAAAATGCTTTGATCAAAGGAAAAAGTGGGGCTGTAGGCTTGACAAACAATTCTGTAGCACTAAGATGTTGGATGATTGGTAGTCCAGAGATCAGCAGACTCATCCGCAAATTTAAGAGCACTTCAGAGAAAGCAGCCAATGACAAACATCATGAGCAGACACCAAGTATTCAGAATTCCTTTGTAAAGGAGATAACTGATTTCAACAAGGTTGTAGAAGATCGTGGAAGTCCTTTCCTAAAGGACAGCATCGATATGTTGACACTTGACAGCAAACTTGTCATCAACCAGTCAACTGTAGAAAGTTTCAAGGGTGTGTATGGCTTGGGACAGCGCCAGTATGAGAAATGTGTAGCTGAACTCATCACAACTCAAAGTCAGTTACACAGTTTATCAAGAAGAACAAGCTGTCGCTGTTCTCAAAGTCTCAAAGTCTTTCAAAACAGAAAAGTCAGGTATCTGCATTGAAATACGACTGAGCATTGTTCTCCAGGCTGTACACAGCTTGCCAATCTCAAGAGGGAAAGCTTGAGGAATTCTTCAAGTTTAAGAACCAGCCATGGCCACCTCCTCTGTCAAAGTCAAGGGAGATGAGATCAGGTAAGAATACTGACTTGGTCTCTCCCATGGAAGGTCTATCTAACTCTGGCCACACAGTTCCTCAGGTTACTGCAGTTGTGCTGGATGGTGCTACGGTGGTCCACTCTCTAACTCCAGTTGCTTCAAAGACCTTCTCTGACTATAATACACAAGTCTTTGTGCCCCACACTCAAAACATCTGGAAGAACGTAGACAGAGTAGATAGCATTTATGATGTCGAAAATGAACAAACCCTCAAGACATCAACCAGGGAGAAGAGAGGCAGTGGTGTTTGTAGGAAAATAACTCTCACTACCCAGATCTCAGGGAGCTAGCAGAGTTTTCTCCGCAATAATGACAACAAAACTGAGGTGTTTTCTCTTCTTGCTGAACATGTTGCAGTCATTGAGAAGGACAACAAACAAGTTTTCTGTATTCTGAACGAGCATGTGGTCTGCAACGCAACAGTGACGGGGAAGTTGTTCCTGGAACCCTGCACCCAGGAGGAAGCAGACACACGTACCATGCTGCATGCCATGGATGCTGCCAACATAGGCCACCAATGCAATGCTGTGGCATGTTTCCACTAGTTTAAGACCTCTGAACTGTGGATACAATTTGGAACTGCAAAGTCTCAAGGGAACATTGCCATTCATGAGATCATTGCTGCTCTGTCATCATCCAAGGCCCAGGCTCTGACATTCAGCTTTCACAGGCTGTGATGTGATATCTTTCCTTGTCGGGAGAGTCAAAAAGAGTGCATGGGAGACATGCCATCCTTCCATCCACCACCCTCTCCCATGTGTACTTATGCTTGACTTTCTTCTTAAACACTGTATTTGCTATCATCAACTCTCTTTCAAGACACATATCTACCATCATTTCTCCACTACGATTTTTACCTGGAACTCCGTACTTCCCAATCAACCCGTCTATTGGTTCGTTTCCTACCCTAGCATTAAGGTCTCCCGATACAATTATATTGACTTTTTCCCTAATCCCTCTATGTACTCATTTATATCTACCAAAAAAGCCTCCATTTCCTCTACGCTCTTCGCTCTTCTGACTACCAGGCCCATACGCACTTACAAAAACCAACATCTCCCTTCCCAACTTCACCTTCATCCACATCAACCTTGGTGAAACCTCCTGCCACTCCACTATCCGCATATTTATCTCTTCACTTACTAGTATAGCCACCCCTTCTCTCCCTCGTCCCCTCTTCACTCCTGAGTACCTCCCAGCTACACTCCCAAACTCACACTGGCCCTTCCCTTTCATTTTTGTTTCACTCAAAGCCAGTACATCCTTCTTTTTTCTCGTAAACATACTGCCTATCTCTTCCCTTTTACTGCCATCTGTACCACATCCACGCACATTAAAAGACCCATACCTTAGGGTACTGGTTGAAAACTCCCAGACCCTCTTATGCCTTTACTTTTTTTTAGGAATGTCCCCTTTTGGGGCTACAGGTAGTAGGACTCTTAATCCCATTCCCCGTCCTGTTTTTTGTCGCCTCTTAAGACTCAAGTGGAAAGATTTGGTGATAGTATTTTCTTCCCCACCACAGGGTAGGCGAAAAAGGGAAATGGATATTCAGTGAAATGGTACAGGACAGCAACAAGGGGTTGGGGTCAGCATAACGGAGGGACAGCCGCAGTATAAAAGTGTCATAGTTTCTCTATGAACAGAGTTTTCCTCTATCACAGACAAAATGATGTGTGGCTCTGGTCCGTGGAGGCGCCCCATATAGACCCTAAAGTATCAGCTGCATGCTACTTTGCCACAATAAAATGTAGCCAAGACCCTAGGCGGGGTATATATATAAATATAAATTTACACACACACACACACACACACACACACACACACACACACACACACACACACACACACACACACACACACACACACACACACACACACACACACACACACACACACACACACACACACACACACACACACACACACACACACACACATGTATATATATATATATATATATATATATATATATGTATATATATACACATAAATATACATTTAAATCTGTATATATATATTTATATATATTTATATATATATACATATACATATATATGTATATATATATATATACATACACACACACACATATATATATATATATATATTTGTTTATATATACTGTACATATATATGTATATATATACATATATATATATATATATATATATATATATATATATATATATATATATATATATATATATATATATATATATATGTGAGGCTGGTAGAGAAATGGGTAGAAAGAAGAGGTAGATGAATATTATTATATCTTTATAGTTTATATATTTTCATAATACTCGAATGCTAGAAGGCGAAAGAGTTGCATAACCTCGCTCCCTGCCTACAAGTTTACAAACAATCGCCGGGGACCCGATTTCACTACTGTATAATGTTCATTTTATGCTGAAGTAACAATATATAAACTAAGTCAGGTGTGCATTGATTTCAAGATTGTTTGAGTCAGCAATATTGCACGTGAGATTGTAACGGTGTACCTGATTGAAGAAAGGGTGGAGTAGGAGAAAATTGAATTGGTTCACGAGTGAGAGATCACGCCTATAGGGGAGGATCTTCAATACAGAAGTAAAGATCATTGAGTCCCTTAGTGTAACTTGAAGATCCAAGAGTAATTATATTCGGGGAGAAAAGAAAGAAAAATTAAACCTCATTGATATGCCCTTTCCTATACATATAAAAATTGGAA
Source organism: Oratosquilla oratoria (assembly GCF_046742065.1). Classification (NCBI taxonomy): domain Eukaryota; kingdom Metazoa; phylum Arthropoda; class Malacostraca; order Stomatopoda; family Squillidae; genus Oratosquilla; species Oratosquilla oratoria. The sequence continues at coordinate 50,545,601 of NC_134790.1, read as the reverse complement.
ATTGCTTAAGTCGGATGATCAGAGGCATGGAACCTATAAAAGAAAATAGTGAGTGACTAATCATACGTAACAAAGACAGTGGCGAAAGGAAAGTTTAAAGTAAAAAAGAAAGTCGGCCCATAGAGATGACAATGGAGGTAAAAGGGACCACAAAGGGGAAGATATGTATGTATATATATATATATATATATGTATATATATATATGTATATATATACATATATATATAAATATATATATATATGTATGTATATATATATATATATGTATATATATACATATATATATATATATGTATATATATATATATATATATATATATATAGTTACGACTACAGGCTCGTCGTAGTGAAGATTTCATTCAGACGCACATGCGCGCATATACGTATGTGTAACTCGGACTATGCCAGCCGTTCCCACGGTAAGCTTGGTGGACTTCTCGACATCCAACTGTCAGTAATCGACGTAAGAATACTGTTAAAGTGATGAATCAAATATTTATGATGTATTCCATTCCTTTTGTACACTGTCAACCATATTCTATACATTACATATAGATTTATGTATGTATATTGTCTTGTGGATCTCTCATGTCAATCTTACGAGTTGATTGACGTAAGATAAGAGAAATTACATATTCTCTTAATCTTCGGACGCCGGTGAGAAAGATCTGTGTCTACGTGAGGTATATTCACGTCTAAAGACTCTTAAAGTGATGATTTCTATTCATCGGTTGTATTTCGTTCCTTTTTGTGCTTTGACAAACTATTCCATACTTTGCATATGAATTTATGTATGTGTATTACCTTGTGGATCTATCTTGTCAATCTTAGGATTTGATTTACGTAAGATTAAAGAAATTGCATATTTTCGTCGATCTCGGACGCCGAAACGCCGGTGTGGGCATTCATAGCTTACGTTGCGTTCTGGGAGAAATTGCGTGTGAACCAATATTTTGGCAACTGCGTCCCTAACTTACATTTACGTACGTATAGATATTCATATAAAAACTATTAAGTTTCTGCTTATCTAAGATTGACAAGGTAACTTTATCAAATATTATTATCTATTCATTGATGTAAAGAATATCCGTGTATGTACTAGGAAATGTTCCTAAACACTCTTGTTAATCGTCGCGTCTAGCGACACTTGGCATCTCTCCGGATCTTACGGAGAAGAGTCTATATATATCGTTGCTTGTAACGGTCAAGGAGGACTCTGCTTATCGGAGCCTCATTGCACTCGTGTCCACTACGTTGGACTTAGACATTATAGTCGTAGTTTCATCTCGACTTGTATTTTCTCAAATCTTTGTGGACTCTGCTTATCAGAGCCTCATTGCACATGTCCACTACGTTGGACTTAGATATTATAGTCGTAGTTTCATCTCGACTTGTCTTTTCTCGAATCTTTGTGGACTCTTGCTTATCAGAGCTCCCCATGTACTCGTCCACTTTGTCGGACTTAGACTTTGTAATTACTTTACGTAAATTATTACGTAGGACTTAGTTTCCATTCTGATGGTCGATATTTCTCGACCTTACCACTTATTGTCTTTAAGACTTTTTTTTTTTTTTTTTTATTGATTGTCGATATTTGATCGACACTTATATATATACGTGTCTTGGCAATACTAGCCTTCTATGTTCTGTGAATTTACGTGTTTCGGACATTGTACATTTCGCTAGTTTTGGCGACTTCTGTTTTTCGATCATTGTTTATTTGTATCTTTTTTTTTTAAGGAAATAATCATTCTTAAACAGAACTCTAGTTTTGAACATGGCCCTTCCCCATAGGCGTCACAGAGAGTAAGGGAAATAATCTGGCGACCTTGCCAGGATCGAAGGATAGAAGTTCGTCAACAATTCTGGTAAGATGGGGATTCTCCAAGATTTCTTTGAGTCCCATGACCTTAGAGTTTTGCTAAGTGCGGACGTTTCTCATTTGCTTGAGATAGGAGGTATCCTAGAATTAGATTTGAGTGGATACACTGATAGGGCAGATATACTTAGAGTATTGGTGTCCCAGTTAATTGAATGGAATTTGTTACCCCCAGAGGCTATTCTATACAGATTCCAGCGAAGCAGTGATTGGAGCGGCTCTGCTACAAGAACGTCATGGTTCCATACGTGTGGTGGCATACTTCACAGCGCCTTTATTCCACTATTGAGAAGGAATGTCTGGCCCTCATAGAAGCGTTCCGGCACTTCGAACCCATCATCGGAGGTCACTCCGAGATGCACCTCCACACGGATCACAATCCTCTGGTGTATTCTCAGCCGAATGGCGAATACGTACCAGAAACGCATCAGGGGATCACGCAACATTCTTGCCGATACTCTCTCCCGTTGCGTGTCTCTTGAGGAAGGAGGAGTTACGACTACAGGCTCGTCGTAGTGAAGATTTCATTCAGACGCACATGCGCGCATGTACGTATGTGTAACTCGGACTATGCCAGCCGTTCCCATGGTAAGCTTGGTGGACTTCTCGACATCCAACTGTCAGTAATCGACGTAAGAATACTGTTAAAGTGATGAATCAAATATTTATGATGTATTCCATTCCTTTTGTACACTGTCAACCATATTCTATACATTACATATAGATTTATGTATGTATATTGTCTTGTGGATCTCTCTTGTCAATCTTACGAGTTGATTGACGTAAGATAAGAGAAATTACATATTCTCTTAATCTTCGGACGCCGGTGAGAAAGATCTGTGTCTACGTGAGGTATATTCACGTCTAAAGACTCTTAAAGTGATGATATCTATTCATCGGATGTATTTCGTTCCTTTTTGTGCTTTGACAAACTATTCCATACTTTGCATATGAATTTATGTATGTGTATTACCTTGTGGATCTATCTTGTCAATCTTAGGATTTGATTTACGTAAGATTAAAGAAATTGCATATTTTCGTCGATCTCGGACGCCGAAACGCCGGTGTGGGCATTCATAGCTTACGTTGCGTTCTGGGAGAAATTGCGTGTGAACCAATATTTTGGCAACTGCGTCCCTAACTTACATTTACGTACGTATAGATATTCATATAAAAACTATTAAGTTTCTGCTTATCTAAGATTGACAAGGTAACTTTATCAAATATTATTATCTATTCATTGATGTAAAGAATATCCGTGTATGTACTAGGAAATGTTCCTAAACACTCTTGTTAATCGTCGCGTCTAGCGACACTTGGCATCTCTCCGGATCTTACGGAGAAGAGTCTATATATATATCGTTGCTTGTAACGGTCAAGGAGGACTCTGCTTATTGGAGCCTCATTGCACTCGTGTCCACTACGTTGGACTTAGACATTATAGTCGTAGTTTCATCTCGACTTGTATTTTCTCAAATCTTTGTGGACTCTGCTTATCAGAGCCTCATTGCACATGTCCACTACGTTGGACTTAGATATTATAGTCGTAGTTTCATCTCGACTTGTCTTTTCTCGAATCTTTGTGGACTCTTGCTTATCAGAGCTCCCCATGTACTCGTCCACTTTGTCGGACTTAGACTTAGTTGTAGAATTTTCTCGACTTTGTAATTATTTTACGTAAATTATTACGTAGTACTTAGTTTCCATTCTGATGGTCGATATTTCTCGACCTTACCACTTATTGTCTTTAAGACTATTTTTTTTTTTTTATTGATTGTCGATATTTGATCGACACTTATATATATACGTGTCTTGGCAATACTAGCCTTCTATGTTCTTTGAATTTACGTGTTTCGGACATTGTACTTTTCGCTAGTTTTGGCGACTTCTGTTTTTCGATCATTGTTTATTTGTATCTTTTTTTTTTAAGGAAATAATCATTCTTAAACAGAACTCTAGTTTTGAACATGGCCCTTCCCCATAGGCGTCACAATATATACGTACATATACACACACACACCCACACACACACACACACACACACACACACACACACACACACACACACACACACACACACACACACACACACACACACACACACACACACACACACACACACACACACACACACACACACACACACACATATATATATATGCATATATACATATATATATATACATATATACATACATATTCGTCTGGGGTATTGGCTGCTTGTTATTGTGGCAAAGTAGAATGCAGTTGATACTTTAGGGTCTATATGGGGCGCCCCTACTGACCAGAGCCACACATCATTTTGTCTATGATAGGGGAAAACTCTGTTCATAGAGAAATGATGACACTTATACTACGACTGTCCCTCCGTTATGCTGTCCCCCAATCCCTTGGTTCCTGTCCTGTACAATTTCTCTGAGTATTCATTTTCTGTGGTGGGGGAATTCCCTGTGGTGGGGGAAAAGAATACTGCCACCAAGTATTCCCACTTGGATCGTAAGAGGCGAGAAGAAAGGGACGGGGATTGGGACTAGGCATCCCTCTCCTTGTAGCCCCACAGGGGACATTCCTAAAAGAAAAAGTAAAGGCATAAGAGGGTCTGGGAGTTTTCCGACCAGCACCCTAAGGTTTGGGTCTTTTAATGTGCGTGGATGTGGTACAGATGAGAGTAAAAGGGAAGAGATAGGTAGTATGCTTGTGAGAAGAAAGATGGATGTGTTGGCTTTGAGTGAAGCTAAGTTGAAAGGGAAGGGTGAGTGTAAGTGTGGTAGTGTAAGTGGGAGGTAACAGGAGTGAAGAGAGAGAGAGGGAGGGAAGGGGTGGCTATTCTAGTAAGTGAAGAGAAAGGTAAACGTGTAGTGGAGTGGAAGGAGGTTTCCTCAAGGATAATGTGGATGAAGGTGAAACTGGGAAAGGAGATGTGGGTCTTTGTAAGTGCATATGGACCTGGCAGTGAGAAGAGTGTAGAAGAAAGGGAGGCCTTTTGGATAGATTTAAATGAGTGCATAGAGAATTTAGGGAGAAATGACAATGTAATAGTACTGGGAGACCTTAATGCTAGGGTAGGAAATGGTCCAATCGATGGAGTGGTTGGGAAATGTGGAGTTCAAGGAAAGAATCGTAGTGGAGAGTTGATGGTGGAAATGTGTCTAGAAAGAGAGTTGATGATAGCAAATACAGCGTTTCGGAAGAAAGTCAAGCATAAGTACACATGGGAGAGGGTGGTGGATGGAAGGGTGGTAGATAGAGCGTTAATGGATTGTGTAGTGGTAAATAGGATTAAGATAGGAGGAATTAAGGATGTACATGTGCTAAG
>NC_134790.1:50515405-50527905 GCF_046742065.1 Oratosquilla oratoria | reverse complement strand
CGTCTGATTGTCGCCTAGGCGTGCTTGGTGTTGCTGGTCCGGCGAGTGTGTGTGGGAGTGAGTGGGGTGAGTGGGTGATATGACTGGGCGATACTACTCGTCATGTATATGAGTCGTATACATATCGCTCTCCCCCTGGGGTTAGGTGGCTCCCGCCACCTAAGGTTACATGGTTAACAAAAATCTATACCTATGGTTATACAGTGAAAAAAATTTCAGAGACACAAAATCCTGGGTGACTAAATGTGAAGATGGGGAGGTGTTGCTGAAGTGAATCTGAGGTCCCAAAGGGGCATCTTGAACTGTAGGTGTGGGTATGCGATGTTGTGTCTCCGAAGAGTAACGTTGTGTCTCACCAGATTACATGTTATATCCATTATCACACGAAAGATTACACTATATTTCGTATATCACTGGTAGAAATCACATTTCCCAATGTTCTAGTGTTCATGTGTTATGTCACACATCACTGTAGGGAATCTCACTTTCAAACACTGTTCTATGGTCAGTTTGGTGTGTCACTTAGCACTTGTTTTATTTCACAGTATGTATGGTTTCTGATAAAAATTATTATGATATTCAAGATATTGGGTGAGACACAAGAATAAACTTAATCTAGGTTTACAGTAAGGCGGGAATGGGGTTGAAATGTTTTGGAATATCTTACTTCGTGCAAAAGAATTTGGTTAATACTACAACTATAAAGAGGATGATTAAGATTGAGAGGGCTGTGGAAGTATAGGGCAGTATTTTGTAACGAAGGTCGAGGGAGTCCATGTCAAGAGTAGTCGATTTATTCAGTAGGTGTACCATGTCTATCTTACTTGGAAGGATGGTATCGGGGACCTTAGGTAGGGGTGGGAGTATTAGTTGGGTAATGGGACCTAGGTCGTGGGTCAAGTTGAGAGTGCCTTGGTGATGGAGCTTGTTGGGGAGGAGCATTGAGTCCATCATGTAGATGTGGCAGGTGTCTGGTAGAGTGATGGAGCCGTTAACTCTTAAGATGGGTGGGTGGTTTGCGTAAGCACATGACCGACACTAAGGTTGGGTGGGGGAGATATATGAAGTGTTTATGTCCCACATGGGTGTGGTGAATTTGGGTGTTGTCTGAGAAGCGAAAGTCACAAGTCTCGGAAAAATTTACTCCATGTGTCGTGAGTTCTGAGAGGCAAGGTTGGGATTTGGTTAGTTGGAAGTGGAAGGGGTAGGCTGGACAGATATGGAAGTTGGGACGTGCTATTTTGCACTTTGCCATGGTTTCTGGGGAGGTTTTGCTGATCCACTGACCGTCGGTTGATTTTAGGATAGTGGAGGTTGGTATGTTGAGGGTCATAGTGCGGTTTTGGTAAGGGTAGGGGAAGGGGTAAATTTCCCAAAGAGAGAATCTTTTGATGGGGTCCATCGGGATGTTAATTAATATGAATTGTTGAAGGATAGTTGATGCCAAGATGGGGTAATAGTGCTGTATTTCATGTTTGGAGAAGAAAGGGGTAAGTTGCAATGTATTGTGGGCTTGTCGTAGTGTTTGACTAAGCTGGGTTGGGGTGATCATTTGGAAGTCGACTACACCTGCGTGGGCGTTCCAAATATCTCTCTGGATGAGATTACTATGGTCGAGGAGACTGTCCAGTTTTTTGTCTAGTTCATTCAGGTGATGAAGGAAGAAAACGGCAGTTTGGGAATTGGTAATCTGAGATAACTGGGAGTTTGTGAAATGTGCAAGGTGATTGTATTTATCAATTACCGATAAATGTTCTTTGAGTTTAGCCCTATGAGTTTACCTTGTTGTTGTAGTACTTTTGTTATGTTCCCTATGTGTGAATGTACAGTTTGTGTGTCTTGTTCAGTAGCAGTTCCGAACAGAGATTTGGAGATAATGCCTAAGAAATTGAATAACCCTCGTTTGGTTCTACTGGTCTTTGTGGCGTCATAGTCTGGGTCTGGGAGGTGGTATATTGCGTATTCGATGTTTTCTAACTTGTCGTGTAGAGCGTTGACGTTGTGGTATAGTGTCATTGAGATTTCATAGTTTTGATGAGTGTTGTTGGGTATTTGCTTGCCAATTAATTTTTCTATGTCTACAAGGTCTTTTCGTAATTTTGTAATGGGTTGTAACAGAGTGACCGGTGAGATCCTTAACTTGATCATTATGGAATCTTCAACGCATGCGGCGGTACCATGGCTGTTAATTATAGCTCCAGGCAGTAACCTGGGAGCGGAGAGGGTGAGATGGACGAGGAGAGGCAGCACCATGAAGAGGTGCATCTGTGGAGGAAGGTAATGTCTTAGTTGCTGAGGATATGTGTATCTGACTCTCGCTAAGGTTATATTGGTCGGAAGGAAGTGGAGAAGTTTCATTAGATATGCGGAAGGGAGTTGTTATTGTAAATGGGCCATTTTAACCTCCACTGATAGATACATGACGTCCTGCATCTTCAGGGGCGAGAGCTAGAGTGCATGTTTAGTTGCGTCGACGCAGAGTCATGGGATGAGACTTGCGCTTGGGTGAGCTATGTGTGAGCGTGGTAGGTGGGTTGTTGGTGGGAGGTGGGATTGGGTCGAGGTTGAGTTTGACCTTTCTCAGCTTCTCTCCATGTATGGTTACGGTTGTGTGATCGGAAGGATCTGTTAGTAGAAAAACATTGTTAGGGAGTGAGCTTGTGACTGTGAAGGGACCTAAGAACTTGGGTCTGAGTTCGTTAGTCCTGGTTGAGTCTTTGACCATGACATTGTCACCAAGCGTTATGTCAAGTGGAGTTGACCGTTTATGTTGTTTTGTCTTTGTCTTTTCTTGAGCTTCTTTAAGGTTTTCCCTGACTTGTTTGTAAATGGTTTGCATACCTCTTTTGATGCAGTGTGTGAGGTTGTCTAGGTTGTATAAGGGGGGGGGTTGAATATTTGGTAGGGTAGGCGCATTGGCTGGCCAAAAATGATCTCATGTGGGGACATCTTTGTTGCGGAATTGACTGTGCTGTTGATACTGGCTTGTACCTGTGGTAGCCAATCTTCCCAACTGTCCATGAGATCGCTGACCAATGGTCTGAGCACCTCTAGGACTTTGCGATTTGTTCGCTCAGTCAGACCATTTCCCTGTGGGTGGTAGGCAGTGGCAAATGTTTGGTCAATGTTGTAGAGGTGTGCTATTTCGCGCATTACCTCATTTTTGAACTCTGAGCCATTGTCAGATAACATTGTGTGTGGTATGTTGTAACTACAAAAGATATTGTTAACTAGGGCTTTGGCTACAGTCTCTGATGTTTTGTCTTGGAGTGGTATTAGGATTGTGTATTTAGAGAAATATTCTACTGCTGTGAGTATATAATTGGAACCTTGATGGCTAGTTGGCATTTTGAGTAGATCAATGCCAAGTGTTTCCCATGGCTCAGCAGGGAGTGGGATATTGTTGATATGGAGTTGTTTTGGGTCAGGGCCTCTGAATTGGTTGCAAGTGACACAAGATCCTATGTGTGTGGTTATGTCTTTTGTCATATGTGGCTAATAGTATGAGTGCCTAGCAGTGTTTAGTGTCTTATTTCTGCCTGAGTGGCCTCCCATTGCACTGTCGTGCAATATGTGTAGGACCTTGGGAACCTGCTCTGGGAATGATTGTTACATCTCTGGTATTAGTGGTTCTCCTTATAATTCCGTCGACCAATTTGAGTTCCTCTATAGGGACAGGTGGTCGGGACTGTAAGGGGGTTTGTGAAAGGAGATGTTGTTTTATTGGGGACCATATTGGGTCTCTGTCAGTTTCATCTCTAAGTTCTTGCATAGGTATGCATGTGGTTTGGGTTAGTGGTGAGATGTGAGTTTGTCTGCTTAATGAGTCAGCTACTACGTTAGCTTTCCCAGCTAAGTATGTGATCTTTGGATCAAAGTCCAGTAAGGTGGTTTTCCATCTAGCAATTCTGCCGTGTAGGTCTTTTGTGTTGAAAAGGTAGACTAGGGGTTGGTGGTCTGTAAAGATATTTATCTTGTATCCTAAAATGAGGTATTTGAAATGTTTGAGTGCCCATATCATTGCCAGTCCTTCTTTATGAGTAGTTGAGTAGTTGCTTTCAGCCTTATTTAGTACTCTACTTGCGTAGGCTATGGGGTGCTCTTTGCCATTGTCATCTTTCTGTTGTAGGACTGCGCCTATTCCTTTAGAAGAGGCATCGGTGTAAAGAAAGAATTCTTTCTTCATGTCAGGGAAGGCTAGTACAGGGGCTGTGGTGAGAGCGTGTTTCAGTGTGTCGAAACTTTGTTGTTCTGCTTCTGACCATTGAAATGGTTCGCCTTTCCTTGTAAATTTGTTTAGGGGGAAAGCTATGTGTGCAAAATTTTGGATGAAATGTCTATAGTATGATGCTAGCCCTACGAAACTTCTAGATTCATCTGCGTTTCTGGGGGTTGGGAAGCTGTTTATGGCATCTATTTTGTTTGTGTTTGTATGGATGCCTTTTGCATAAACTTTGTGGCCCAGAAAGGTGAGTTCTGACATGAGGAATCTACACTTTCCTAATTGAATTTTTAAGCCATTGTTTTTGAGTCTTTTGATGACAATCTCTAAAGTGTTAATGTGGTCTCTTTGTGTGGGACTATAGATGATGAGGTCGTCTAAGTAGACGAATAATGAGACTCCTATCATGTCGCTGAAAATGCGGGTCATCAACCTTTGTTGGGTTGAGGGGGCATTCTTAAGGCCAAAGGGCATACGTTCAAAGTGGAAATGTCCCTTATCAGTGGAGAATGCTGTTACGGGTTTCGATTCATCTGTTAATTTCGATAGTGGAAAATACTGTATTCCCGTTGCCAATGCATCGTAGTACATCTTGCATGGCGGGGAGGGGGTGTGGGTCAGATTGAGTGAGGTGGTTGACTTTCCTAAAGTCCACAACAGGGCGTAAGGTTCCGTCTTTCTTAGGGATCAGGAAGAGGGGACTGTTCCACGGACTGTCTGAGTGGGAAATTACGCCTTGGTGTATCATCTCTTGTACACTGCTATTGACTTGGGATTTCCTACTGTGAGGTATGCGGTAAGCGGGAGTGTATGAAGGGGGGGTGTTAGGGGGAATTTGGATGTGATGTTTGATTATATCACATTTGCCTAGTGGTTCACCTTCTAAGGCGATAGCTGATCTATTCCTTTGTAGGAGGGCCAGTAGCTCGTGAAGAATATCTCCGTTGGCTGATATTGTGATTTGGTCTGGATGGATAGGGGTGAGGGGTTGTGGTGGTCTTACAGTGTTGATGTGTTGTGGGAGTGGTTCCTGGATTGGGGAGTTATGGAGATGGACTGAACAAATGTTTGTGTTCTTCCTGATTTTGCGATGTTGATCGGAGAGATTTGTTAACATAGCTAGGGTGTGTATGTCCCAAGAGTGTTCAATTGAGATGTTGGTAAGTCTAGACGTGTCTGAGTCAACTATGACGTCCTGATGTCCGATTGCTCCGGGTATAAATAGTGGGACAGTCATGGAATGTCTAGGGGGAATGATGACTGTGTTAGACATCAATGCCTTTGAGGTGACATAAGGGGGTGGTCGGAAGGAATAGCTAATAGTGGGATTTGGAGTATTCGAGGAAGGTAGAAATGAGAGAGGTTGAGTGTCTGAGTCGGGTGTCTCAGGGACAGTTGACTCATCATCCACATCTGGGAAGGAGATGTTATTTGTCTCGAAGTCTATTTTTGTTTTCCAAATCCTCAATGACTGTAATCCTATTATACCTTGTTGATCAAGACTCCATTCATCAGCTATGTGGAAGGATGTGAAACCTACTTGGGAATTGTTCACTTCTATGTTCAGATCAACCATGTCGTGAAGTGAAATGGTGCTCCCTTCTATTAGGAGTCCTTCCATATTGGAAAATTGAATTTGGGGTGGGTCATTTAATGCTTCATAGAGTGCTCTGGGGATGATGTTCAGGTTCGTTCCTGTATCAACCAACATGTTAACCGTGAGTTGATCTAAGGTCACCTGTAGGGTGATATAGTTGTGAGATGTTCCTATGGTGGTTTGGTGCGTGAGGCTGGTACACGTTCCCCCAATCGGTGTTGAGTTGTGCGTGTTGTGTGGGAGGGAGCTGTTTGTCGAGGGGTGGTGAATGGTTTGTTAGTTCTCTGGTGAGGTTGTGGTTGTGATTTCTGTTGAGAACACTCTTCGTTGGAGTGAGTTGTGGTTTTGTGTAGGTTGCAGTATTTGTTTGGATGTGTTGGTGTAGGTAGGAGTGGAGGTTTGGAGGGGGGTGGAACTTGTTTGGTTTGATGTTGCACTTTGCATTGTGCATCCGTATGGGAGGTAGTACCATGAACTGAGTAAGGGATGGCGCGGTGTTGTACCTGCGGGTATTGTTGTTGCTGTGTTCGACACTGGGCATCGGTGTGGGAAATGGTTCCATGAACTGAGCAAGGGATAGTGTGGTGTGGTGCCTGTGTTTGCATTTGTTGTTTTTGTATGCAGTCTCTAGTGTTGTGACTTGTTGACAAATGGTAGGAACACCAGTTAGAAGATTGTCCTGGATTGGTGGGAGGGGGCAGCTGTGACCGAAGGCTATTTAGTCTAGGGAGATAGTGGTGGGTGGAGAGGGGGACATCGCAAGCGTTGGTGATATCTAGGATGTAGGTATAAGCTAATGGATTTCTAGTGTTTAATTCCCTTTTTGAGGCCTCTTTTAAACACTTTGATGGGAGTTGAGAAAGATAAAAACCTATCTCAAAGAATGTGATTAAGTTTTCTATAGTCATGGCTCTTTTCCCATTAGAGTCAGTGTATACCCAAGGGCTATTATTTTCTAGGTCCTCCCTAACTTCTTTAATTTTGCTAGCAACAAAATCGTAGATGTTTGTTTGTGTTTCAACTCTAGTGTTATTTAGAAAAGTGAGGAGGAAGCTAATGTTGTTCGCTTGTTTGTTCTGAAAAACATTTAGCAGGTGATTTTTGTAGTCCTGATATGTGATTCCACTCGCGACTAAACTGTCTAGCATTCGTGCCCTCGATCTGAATTCATCTGATGCTTCTATTTTCTGACGGCATATATTTATCTTGTCTAATTCAGAGTAATGTTGGTTCTTTGAAAAGAAAAGGTCACATGCTGTCAGAAAGTCAGTAATGGATAGGCCACTAGCTTTGGAGAAGGTTGGAATTTTGGTTAGAGGGGTAATGGTTTGGTAGTTGTTAAATATTGTAGGTTGAGGTTGTGGGTAGGGATAATATGGTGGGTTTGGAGGAAGGTTAGGCGGTGGTTGGTGGTATAGTGTGGAGGTGTGTTGACCGGATGGGTTATAGGGAGAAGGAAAGGGGAAGTTTTGGTAGGCATGGGGAGCGTGGTGGAGGGGCTGGTACTGTGGGTGCACGGGAGGGGGAATTAGGGGTGTCGGGATATGGGGGTTGAACTGATGATTGTTTTTAGGAGTAGCTTGAGCAAATGGTATGGTGGGAGGAATGGGTTGTTGTGGTTGAGAGGGGTTGAAGGGGTCTTCTTGAGAGGTTTTGTTATGAAGGGGTAAGATATCATCATAATACTGAGCAACTATTGGAGTATCTGCCTTAGGAGCGGCGTTGTCAGAGTTATGTGGTTGGTCATGGTCTAAGGGTTGTGTGGGAATGTCAGCCTGTGGATTTATTTGTTGAGGGTCTGGTTCGTCTTTCCTATGGACAGAGTCATGAGATGGATTTTCCTCTTGAGATTTAGAGAGGATGCTTTCTACCGCTTTTTTTTAATTTGCTTCTCGTTCCTGTTGCCATGTTAGTGGTTAACTAGAGGTGGGGAATCTAAGTCGAATTGTTAAAGTCAGAAATATGTGGTACACATTACTTAAAGGGTGTATGTTAAGGTTAGCTAAGAGAAAAAGGAGGGGGGTATAGGGTGTCAACAGTTTACATTATGATTATAAAATGGGTTTATATAGATAAAAATATGAAATATACATATATATATATATGTGATGTGGAAATACACGTAGTAAAATGTAATTATATCAATAATGACAATAAAGTTTTATGAATGAATATATATAATATACATAGAAATATATGGAATTGCTATTCAATAAGTTGTAGCACTGTGGTGAAATCATAAGGTTGTAAATAAAATTTAAGTTTAAAATTGGAAATTACAAAATGAGGGTATGCGAAAATGCTTGTAATATGTTAGATTCTTCTAGCTTAACAATGTTAGGATTGTAAGGCTAGTGATATTGTAATAAAATAAGTATACGGATATTGAGTGTTATACAAAGTCTTATTTGGAAGAAATTGATTGGTGAAGTACACTCAGAAGTTTTCAAACCATAAATAGATGTGGTTATACTGCCAAGGTGGACTGTCCTTGTCCGTAGAGTTTTCTGTTGTTACGTACGTAGAACTTGGCAAGGTCCCATTGGTAGTAGGGCAGTAGGTATATGAGATCAGCTGGTGTTTGCAATAATTTCTATATGGGGAAGGTTGCGGGGGAGTGCCTCATTGACGTTCTCGTAAGAAAGAGAAGAGAAGGCAGTATCAGGTGGGGATGGTTTTGATTGGTTATTGGTGGTTATCAATATCAAGTATTGTGAAATGTTGGTATAATAATTACCTTGGTTAGTAGTGGGTCGATAGTTTGGAGTCGGTGACGATGATGTACGTATAGTGCAATTGAGATATCCTCTTGGAGGGGTGGTTAGAACTTGGTGTTCTTGGTAAGGGTTACCTTGTTGAGAGGTGACTGCCACCAGGTGGTGAGAAATATAATTTTCACCACCGAAGCTAAGACTTGAAGGTTGGAGTTGGTACCGACGTTTCGGAGGGAGCGGTTGGTGGAGGATGGTGGAGAGGGGTACGTGTGTGTGTCGAGAACTCTGCGGTGAGTATGCCTTGATATTCTTTCTTCTGGTAGGCGTGGCTGACGATTTCATTCGGTTTTCTTCTCTTGAGACGTGGGAGCGGCCGCCGCTGCCACCAGTAATGTATCCTCAACTTGTGTTGAGTAAATACATATCATGGCTCTTGGGGCGGCTACACCAAACGTGTTGTAAGTTCCTTTCCTTTATTAACAAAGGTTGCTGGCTCACAATATTACACTAAGTCAATCACTTGACACTCCTACCTCACAATGTCAATTAGTAATTTGCACTATCTTTTCTTCTGTACGTATCATCGCACCGACTCCCTCTCGAGCTCTCTGCATCTCGTTAAAAAGGCCGGAAATTAGGATTCAGCATTTATGAGGTCCCACGCTCGTATAAGCTTAAGAGTTTATGCGAGCAAGATTACAAATATTTCTTCTTATTACTATCTTGGGGTTACATTATATAATGTAGTCTAACAGCTAATATATATATATATATATATATATATATATATATATATATCCAGGGGAGGGTCGTCAGTATACGTAATAACGTGTTTTAGTACTGTGTGGTTACTTGAGTGATTGCGTGTGTTCGTGTGTGTGTGTGTGTGTGTGTCGCCTGGCCGTGGTGGTGGTGGAAGTTGCTTGGTCAGCAGGCGTCTGATTGTCGCCTAGGCGTGCTTGGTGTTGCTGGTCCGGCGAGTGTGTGTGGGAGTGAGTGGGGTGAGTGGGTGATATGACTGGGCGATACTACTCGTCATGTATATGAGGCGTATACAAATTTGGACAGAAGCGCCGATAATAGCCTGCCATCCCCAGCAGCCTCATCACTGCTTTTTTGTCGTCTGGTACCGGGTATTGTTGGAAGGCCGCAATCTTGGCTGCAACGGGTCGGACCTCATTCTGCCCGACCACATGCCCCAGGAAGGTGACCCGAGCATGGCCGAACTCGCTTTTGGCGAGGTTTACCGTCAGGTTGTTGGCAGCCAGCACAGCGAAGAGAGATTTCAGGCGACTCAGGTGCAACTCCCAGGTGTCCCCGAAGACGACGATATCGTCGAGATAGCACCGGACGCCGTCCATCCCGGCTGTGAACCGGTTCATAAGGCGCTGAAAGGTGGCCGGGGCATTCCGCAACCCAAAGGGAAGGACGGAGAATTCGTACAGTCCCTCTGGGGTGACGAAGGCGGAGATGGCTCTCGAGCGCTCAGTCAGTCGGACCTGGTAGTAGCCTTTGAGGAGGTCGAGCTTGGTTACCCACCGCGCCGAGCCCACGTCGTCGATCACGTCGTCTATGCGAGGCAAGGGGTACCCATCCGCTCCCGTTACCGCGTTGACCCGTCGATAGTCGACGCACAATCGCATCGACCCATCTGGCTTCGGCACGAGGACAACCGGAGATGCCCACGGGCTGTGGCTGGGTTGTACAATGCCGAGCTCTTGGAGACGTTGCACCTCAGCTCGGACGTACTCCCTCTTGAAGGTGTTTAGGCGGTAAGGACGTTGATGCAAGGGAGGGGCCCCATGGGTCTCCACGTCGTGCTCCAGTGCTGAGCAGGGGCGAGGGTGATCACCGAATATGCACGCGTACGTTCGTAGCAGGGATTCTATATCCTTCACTTGGGCACCAGAGAGATGTTCTAACTTCACAATGGGGTCTCGTAAAATCACTGAGTTTTCCATCTTAACACATGACCCACTAAGAGCTTCCGAGAAACACTCATCACTTTCTTCACTAATTTCCGGCACTACTAAGCACGCAGGTGACTGAGGGTCAGCCTCCGCACTATCTCCTATCACACCCTCACCACGATCGTGGTAGGGTTTTAACATGTTAATATGCACTAGACGCTTTTTCTTGCGTTTCTCTGGAGTGTGGAGGACATAGTTGGCCTGACCTTGGCGCTCTAAGACCTGATACGGTCCACTATAC
This sequence comes from Oratosquilla oratoria, assembly GCF_046742065.1. Taxonomy (NCBI): domain Eukaryota; kingdom Metazoa; phylum Arthropoda; class Malacostraca; order Stomatopoda; family Squillidae; genus Oratosquilla; species Oratosquilla oratoria. The sequence continues at coordinate 50,517,161 of NC_134790.1, read as the reverse complement.
ACAGCTTGAAGAGGGTTAGTTTTTAATGGTAAGAAAGCTAAGACTTTACCTCCACTCTTAAAATATCTATCCCTTGCTCCTTTTGACTTATCAAACTGGTGCTTCATTTTAATCTGAGCACCTTCTAGGTTTGAATGGGCAAGACTTATAGCTAAGTGAAGTTTATCCTTAAACTTAGTCACATAGGAGGCCAACAGGGTCAAAGGCTCATTGCTTATCCAGCTCTCCTTCAAAACTTTAAGGGGACCCCGTGCCACATGTCCATAAACTAACTGGAATGGGCTATAACCTAACGACTCCTGAACACTATCTCGGATAGCGAACAGCAGGAGATCTACTCCCTCGTCCCAGTCCCTTCCGGTTTCCAAGCAAAAGGTCCTTAGGATTCTTTTGAGGGTTTGATGGAACCTCTCTACTACACCCTGGGATTGCGAGTGATAAGCCGAGGACCTAGATTGCCTGACACCGTCTTTCCATCACCTGGTTAAACAACCGAGAAGTAAAGTTGGATCCCTGATCGGACTGTATCACTGTGGGAAGGCCTACTTGGGTAAAAAAAATGAACTAGGGCTCTTACAACATTCTTTGCCGTGATGCGGCGTAAGGGAATAGCCTCCGGATAGCGAGTGGCACAATCTATGATGGTAAGTAGGAACTGATGACCACGGGGGGTTTTTGGCAAGGGACCTACGCAATCAATTGTGATCTTACTAAAAGGCTCCTTTATCACTGGGATGGGTTGCAACGGGAACGGTTTGATACTGGGGCTAGGTTTTCCCATTAACTGACAGGGACGGCATGTACGACAGTATGTACTGACGTCTCTTCGTAACTTAGGCCAATAGAAATGCGATATAATTTTGGCATAAGTTTTCCTAGTTCCTAGATGTCCTTCTACGCCGTCATGAGCAATGCTAAGGATATCTTGGCGTAGGGGCTTCGGAATCACTATCTGGTGGTGCACTGACCAAGGTTAACTGGCGGGGGAGGTAGCGGGACGAAATTTACGCATCAATACGCCAGAGCTAGTGTAATAGCAATTTGCCTCCTGTTGGGCTTCCACTTCACTAACTGCCCTATTGAGAAAACTGGCTAGTTCCGGGTCCTCTGCCTGGAGTTGAACAAGCTTACTCCTAGTAACAGGAGAGGAGCCAAAACTAGTCAGGGTCGTGACACTATTCTCATCTGTATTACTCTTATGTTTACCTGTCGGTGAGGAATCTTCAAAGAATTCACCTAGACCGAGGTCAGGGGGGTTTACCTGAATAGGATCTTCTTCCGATTTCTCACAAGACAAAGGGGAAATCACATCGATGCCACCTCCCTTGCCAGATTCATTGCTTGGGACATCTGTCTGTTGGCTCATACTACGAGTGACTGCACACGCAGGAAATAGCCCAGGGATGTCTTTCTCTAATTGTGTGGTGTTATTCTCAGCGGTAGGACGTGACGAGACCATGACATTTGGTAACGTCACGCCTCCAGCGAGGTCATTTCCTATTAAGAGGGAGACGCCCTCTACAGGTACCCTATCCACTACCCCTAACGTGACATAGCCTGATTTGATATGGGACTGTAAGTATAGCTGGCACAGTGGGATACGCGATCCCCCAGTCAAACCGTTCACTAGAACCCAACTACCAGTGTAGCATTCATCTAGGAAGGGGACAGCTTCTTTGGTAACCAGAGATAAGGCTGAGCCTGTGTCTCTCAAGATCTTAATGGGAACGGGTACACTTGACTCATTAAGAGCTAC
>NC_134790.1:50502905-50510405 GCF_046742065.1 Oratosquilla oratoria | reverse complement strand
AGCTTCAAGGAGACGGCGTTGACGGTGTTGGTAGCGGGCAGCGGGGCGTCGGGGGTGGCGTCGGGGGTGGCGGCGGTAGATGGGTCCATTGTCGCTCCGAATGGTCACCAGTGTAGCGAAGCTAGTATTGGCGAAGAGAAAGAGGCTTTGGTGAGTTCGTCTCCTTTATTGTAAGGTACGAGTGAACTGATTTTACATGCGGCGGAAGCCGGTATATATACTCATGGGCAAGCTACCTGTGGTGCGTAATTAGATAATTGCACTGGGTTCGGTCGGGTCAAGCAGGGTCGCGCTGGCAGAGAGCGTCAGGTCGTGGGCATCAGTCACGTTCCCTGCCACGTGACTTGTCGCGGCGCCACGTGGCTGTACAACACAAAGGCCACTAATAACGGAACTGTTATGAATGCCAGGGAAAATGCGGCGGCAATTACAAAAACAATGTTGTTGCTGCTTTTGCCAAAAGAGCCATTACACACTGCAGTACTTGGCAAAGACACTCACAATAAGCTTGAATGCATCAGTCAACTCTTAACCAACAATGTGTGTCCTAATGCAATTGTAGATCATGGTATTCGCCCTGCAATGAAGAGATTCCTTGAAGGTTCGTCAAAATAAAATTATAATCTTGAAATTATCAACAACTATATATATTTTACAAAGAACATAGTCTGCGTCTATAAACCAAATAAAAACGCGTGACTCATTATGAGGAATAACATAGCTAACACAAGAGAACATAGTGAAAATAATGTAGTGTATAAACACAGATGTAAAACAGGTAACTGTGTCTCCCATCAAAGCACTTATATTGGATTCGCCAGAACATCTCTAGAGGAGAGACTCCATTACCACCGTTATAACGGTGGAATTTTTGCTCCGTACGCAGCACAACATGAAAAAAGACCGCAAAAATCAGATTTGAGAAATAATACTTTCATCATTTACCGAACAAATGATCACCGCAGACTGCAAATAGCTGAAGCTATTTCAATACCTCAAAAAAGGACAAGGACCCCATAGTAATAGAGTGGTCACCCCAGTTACGGACAATAGATCGCAAGCCACACTCGGTGAGATCATTCAACTTATGAGCATATAAACTCAGATTATTAGAATATTTACTACTCCCATCTAGCTGAAAAAGAGGTTAGAGACCCCGTATTCTGCAGATACTGGTACCCAGATGAATATTGGAAACTTCTGTTCCACACTGAACAATGAAAAAAAAAATGAGCGATCGGATACACAAAACGTCAGCGGCTATTCATTTTAACAAAAAAATGTATTAGAGAGAAACTTACTCCAAGAATAATGATGATAATCATTTTATATACCATGGGCTTCTTCCCCCATATAAGGAAGGTAAAAAAAAAAAAAAAAATAGATAAATGAAATTATTATAATAAGAGTACATACATACATATACCAAGGCTTTTCCCCCCTTCCAAGGGAGGTAGCCAAAAAGGGAAAGGCATAAAAACACTCCCACCCATTTCATCCCTAAATACACTCCACACCCCTCCCACCCTTCCTCTCATCTGAGCACCTCCTGGATGACGGGTCATCCCTGCACCCTGCCCACCGCCCTGGGTCAGAAGCAGTGTCGCAAGACACAATACATCCACAGCAAGGCCGCTTCATTTAATCGGCGACCCCCCCTCTCCGTCCCCCTTTGCATACAAGGCGAGGACGGGGAGAAATCCCTTCTGGCTGCGTCAAAATTTACTCACACATAATACCCCATCCCCCACCCCCCCGCCCATTCCTCCTCATGCAGTCACAACATCATCCATATACAACCATTCTCCACTCACCTCTGTCTTCCGTCCTCTCCCTTCCTTCCTCAACAGACATTCCCCTCTTCCCCAAAGCCCCCTTCACCCCATCCATCCACCTCATCCTAGGACGTCCCCTCATGTTCACTCCCTCCACATCTGCCTTCCATACCTCTTTTACTAGTCTTTCTTCACTCATTCTTTCCATGTGTCCAAACCATCCTAATATTCTTTCATCAACCCTATCTCCCAAATCCTTTTTCACCCCTGTTCTCCTCCTCACCTCCTCATTTCTCACTCTATCCAGCCTAGTAACCCCCACCATACTTCTCAGACACCTCATCTCAAACACATTCAAACTCCTTCTCTCTTCTTCTCTTATGTTCCACGTTTCTGCCCCATACAGTGCTGTTGGCACAATCACTCCTTCATACAGTCTCCTCTTCGCATCCATTCCCAAATGTCTATTCCTCATTACACTCTTTAAACCACCAAGGCATTTACTCGCTTCTCTCAATCTACATTCTACCTCCACCTTCACTCCACCTTTTCCTGCTACACTTGCACCCAAGTATCTAAAACTATCCACTTCCTCCAGTCGCTCTCCCTTAATGTTCACTTCCAGTCTACTGCCACTTTCACCCCTTGTACATCTCATCCTCTTACTTTTACCCACATTTATCTTTAACTTTCTTCTATCACATACTCTCCCAAACTCTGCCACCAGCTTCCTCAATCCCTCCTCTGACCCTGCCACAAGCGCAGTGTCGTCCGCAAACAACAGCTGGCTCACCTCCCACTTTTCTCCATTTTCTTTAACCATCTCCAATCCCTGACTCACTACACTAGCATTCACCTCTCGCACCACCCCATCCATGTATAAGTTGAACAGCCAGGGCGACATAACACATCCTTGACGAAGTCCCACCTTTACTTTAAACCACTCACTCTCTCCATTTCTAATCCTAACACATGCTCTACTACTCTCATAAAAACTCTTGACAGCTCCCAGAAGCTTTCCTCCTATCCCATAAATCTGCATAACCTCCCACAGTGCCTTTCTGTCTACCCTATCATAAGCCTTTTCCAGATCCATAAAAGCCCAAAAAAACATCCTTCCCCTTTCCTATAGCTTTCTCACATATCTGTCTTACCACAAAGATCTGATCTACACAACCTCTACCCGTCCTAAATCCACACTGTTCCTCACCAATTACTCCTTCTGTTCCTCTCCTAATCCTCTCAATCAAGATCCTCCCATAAGCCTTCCCTACTACACTCAACAGGCTAATCCCTCTGAAATTACTACATTCACACTTGTCCCCTTTTCCCTTGTAAAGAGGAACTATACAGGCACTACTCCAGTCCTCCGGTACTCTACCCTCTCTCCAGCAAACATTAAATAACCTCACCAACCAGTCCACCATCACTGAACCTCCCTTTTTCAGACATTCTGCATGGCATCCATCCAGACCAGGTGCCTTACCTGCTTTCATCATCTTTACAACTGCCTTCACCTCATCCTTCCTTATTTCTCCTCCATTCTCCTCACTCATCACTCTCATTTTCTTCGCATTTCCCACTGCAGCTATCTTTCCTTCCCTATCCTCCTTCACATTCAGCAACTCCCTAAAATATTCTGCCCATCTTCCCCTCACTGCCATCTCTTCCATTATCATCTCTCCATCTGTACCTTTTACCTTTTCTTCCCTACTTGATTCGCCTCCTCTTCCTCTCTTAATTTCTTTCCAAAACATCTTTTTATTACTTTCAAAATTTTCTGTCATACTCCTACCCCATTTCACATCTGCTCTCATCTTTGCCTCCTTTACCTTTTGCTTTACTTCTCTTTTCTTTTCTTTGTACGTCTCATATGACTCCCCTGTCCTCTTTTGTAACCAATCTGTGAATGCTCGCTTCTTCTCTTCTACAACCTTCTTTGTTTCCTCATCCCACCATTCACTACCCTTTCTTCTATTTCCCCCTGTCCTTCTTGTTCCACACACCATCCTTGCACACTTTAGGACTCCCTCCTTGAACCATCCCCATTCCTCCTCCACACCCATCTCTGCTCTATTCTTTACTCCCTCCCACTCCTCCTTCAGCTTCTTTTCGTACTCCTTCTCCTTTTCCTTTTCGTTCAAGGAGTTCACTCTAAGAACCTCCCTACCTTTTGTCCCTTTCCTCCTTCTCCATCTATCCTCCACTCTCAGATTACCTTCCACCAAAAAATGATCTGATATTCCCCCACCCTCTCCCCTTAGCACATGTACATCCTTAACTCTTCCTATCATAATCCTATTTACCACTACATAATCCATTAGCGCTCTATCTACCACCCTTCCCTCCACCACCCTCTCCCATGTGTACTTATGCTTGACTTTCTTCCGAAACACTGTATTTGCTATCATCAACTCTCTTTCTAGACACATTTCCACCATCAACTCTCCACTACGATTCTTTCCTGGAACTCCACACTTCCCAACCACTCCATCGATTGGACCATTTCCCACCCTAGCATTAAGGTCTCCCAGTACTATTACATTGACATTTCTTCCTAAACCCTCTATGCACTCATTTAAATCTATCCAAAAGGCCTCCCTTTCTTCCATGCTCTTCTCACTGCCAGGCCCATATGCACTTACAAAGACCCACATCTCCTTTCCCAGTTTCACCTTCATCCACATTATCCTTGAGGAAACCTCCTTCCACTCCACTACACGTTTACCTATCTCCTCACTTACTAGAATAGCCACCCTTTCCCTCCCTCGCCCTCTCTTCACTCCTGATAACCTCCCACTTACACTCCCAAACTTACACTCACCCTTCCCTTTCAACTTAGTTTCACTCAAAGCCAACACATCCATCTTTCTTCTCACAAACATACTACATATCTCTTCCCTTTTACTCTCATCTGTACCACATCCACGCACATTAAAAGACCCAAACCTTAGGGTGCTGGCCCGAGGCCCTCCAGCACCCCTTATGCCTTTCCTTTTCTTTTTAGGAATCTGCCCCTTGGGGCTACAGGGAGAAGGATGCCTAGTCCCTCTCCCCGTCCCTTTCTTCTCGCCTCTTACGATCCAAGTGGGAATACTTGGTGGCAGTATTCTTTTCCCCCACCACAGGGAATTCCCCCATCACAGAAAGAGAATACTCAGAGAAATTGTACAGGACAGCAACAAGGGGTTGGGGGACAGCATAACGGAGGGACAGTCGTAGTATAAAAGTGTCATCATTTCTCTATGAACAGAATTTCTTCTATCATAGACAAAATGATGTGTGACTCTGGTCCGTAGGGGCGCCCCATATAGACCCTAAAGTATCGACTGCATGCTACTTTGCCACAATAACAAGCAACCAATACCCCAGACGGGAGTAATAATAATAATAACAACAACAATGATAATGATGATTATAATAATGGTGTTAATAATAACAATTAATAACGATCATGATGATGATTTTCATTATCGTTATTATCTTTGTTATCATTATCATCTTCATTATCGTTATTATTAATGCTGTCATCGTCATGATAACGTTGATAATAATGGTAATGAAGATAATAATAAAAAGGATAATGATAACAATGATTATAATGACGATAATGACCATAATGATGAAAAAGATAATAATGCTTATAATGATGATTATAGCAATAATAGTGATAATAATAGTAATAACAGTTAATAGTAATAACAAAAATAATAGTAATGATAATCATAAAACGTTTTTGCTTTAGTTTGTATCTACGTGAGTTTTAAATCTCTGAGCTGTATTACATTCAATTGCCTTGGTTGGAAATTCATTTCATTCACTGAAGATGAGATGGAAATTTCTACTACCCAATTCTAGGTTAAATAATCGTTCTTAAAGCTTGAACCCATTATTTTTCGTTCTATTAGTATAAAGAAATACACAAACTACCAGGTTAAGTCTACATCCTGACAGGCTGAATCCATTGTTTTTCGTTCTATTAGTATCTAATGTAAAGATATTTTCAATGACGATGTTATTAATCCACTTAAAATTTAAAGACCGGTATTGAGTCCCCGCTTATTCTATACTGTTGTTAATATATATATATATATATATATATATATATATATATGTATATATATGTATGTATATATATATATATATGTATGTATATATATATATATATAATTATATATATACATATATATATATAAATGCATATAGATATATCATTAAATGAAATGGCAAGCTTGTTGTGACAAAGCTTTTTGTCAATCTTCTCTCTCTTTCGTAAGGTGACTTTGCCTTCCATAGGCAGGAGTCCGAGTAATTCGCCGTATGCCATGAGATAGAAATAGGCATAGTCGAAAGCCAAAACGCGTTTTCGCACCTCCTGGTGCTTCTTTAGTGACAATTGAAGTAATCTCAATCTGAATCTGAATCTCTAGGAAAGACCACCCGCTTGCGCGGGATCGGTTTTTGTGGGAGGGGAAGAATGTCTGTAAGAAAATGAAAAGATAGTATCGTATAAAAGAGGGCTATTGCCACCGGGCGATTTGCGAGCGATTAGGGGTTTAATGGTAGTCGTGGCTCGGGAGAAATGGACCGGGAGCTTGGACAGAGGTGCTGACGCCGGGGTTAGGATTAGGATTAGGATCACCAACGAAAGTTTAGAAAATGGTAGGAGGCGTAGCAGTAGAGAAAGGTGGAAAAACGGAAAAATCTTTAGTGGGAGGTAAACTGAAATGAGAAGATGTAGTATAAGAGAAAGTTAGAAAGGAAGCGAATTTTAGTTGAAGTAATGGATATTTCATGAAGATCAGCAACTTTTATACTCGGAAGGTGGATGGTGATTGGCTGTATTCCTGCAGGTTAGGTACGGTCTGTTCTCCCATTGGCTGGGAGCTGCGTGACGTCATCAGTTTGCGCCCCAGCACCGTAATGGGTGGACCTTCTAACGCTGGGTAACGCTTGCAGGTCATGGGCTTGTATATAAAGCTTTGGGGAAAGATCTTTTATGTAAAGGGCCTCCAGCATAGATAATCTTCTAGGGTCTTGGTGTATGGCTAAAATGTCCGTGTTGTTGACCAGGGTTTCCCTTCGTAAGATGGTGTGGTGAGTGTCTTTGGAATGATTCTTAGGTGTCTCTGATGTCAGATGGTATGGCAGTCTACGCAACAGCTTCATGGTGGTCATACCAATATAATGAAGAAGGCTGGGTTGCGCAGTCCCCAAGGTTACACGTATACCAAAGACTACTATTACACAGGACGTGCGCACCCAGATCCCTGGGACCGCTAGCGGAGGCCATTGCTTTCATTATAACCTAACATTTTATATTGGACAAATATATCAAAACTAGAAACCTAACATTGTATATAGGACAAATATATCAACTATTGACTTACTCAATGCAGTATAAGTTAATATAAACTTTTATAGTGAAATAAGAAACTATTTTTAAGGCACTGTTATGCTTTGAAATACCAATTTTAGCCGGATTTAACAGGTATTATTGTATGAGGTTAGTGGACACCAGGGTTGGCGATTTTTTTCATCTTTAAAAATATATATATATATATATATATAAAGAATCGATTTTTTAAAATTTAAATCAGATTTGTTTGATTTAAATATATTTTTCTTTTTATAGATTTTAAATATTGTGGGGTTGCTATCTGATATGCTATCTGATTGATAAAGGACATTTTTAGCATATCAACATAAGGAGCAATGTTATATA
>NC_134790.1:50491733-50497405 GCF_046742065.1 Oratosquilla oratoria | reverse complement strand
TGTATGGAGTGTGGGTGGTGGGTGTTTGGGTGGTTTGGTGGGGGGTGTGGGGTGGTGGGTTTTGTGGTGTATTGGTGGGTGTGGGGAGTTAGGTTGTGGTGGGTGGGGGGTGGTTTGTTTGGGTTGGTTGTGGGGTGGGTGGGGTGTTTGTGTTGGGGTGTGGGGTGGTGGGGTGGGGGGGGTTTGGGTGGGTTTGGTGGGGTGGGGGGTGGGGGGGTTGGTTGTGGGTGGGGGGGTTTGGGGGTGTGGGGGGTTGGGGGGTGGGTTTGGGGGGGGGGGGGGTTGGTTTTTTTGTTTATTTGGGTGGGGGGTGGGGGGTGTGGGTGGGGGGTGATTTTGGGGGGTGGGGGGGGGGGGGGTGTTTTGGGGGGTGGGGTTGTTGGGGGGATGGTGGTGGGGGGGGTGGGGGGGGGGGGGGGGGGGGGGTGTGGTGTGGGGGGGGGGGGGGGGGGGTGTGGGGGTGGTGGGGGGGTGGGTTTGGTGTGTTGGGGTTTGGGGGGTTGTTGGTTTGTGGGGTGGGGGGTGTGGGGTTGGGGGGTGGGTTGGGGGGGGTGGGTTGGGTTGTGGGGGGTGGTGTGGGGGTGGGGTTGGTGTGGGGGTGGGTGGGGTGTGGTTTGTGGGGGGTGTTGGGTTGGGGGGGGGTGGGGGTGGGGGGGGGGGTGGGGGGGGGTGGGTGTTGGGGGTGGAGGGAGGGGGGGGGGGGGGGGGGGAGGGGGGGTGGGGAACTGGGGTGTTAGGGTTTAGAGATAGGGATGTGTGGAGTGGGTGGGGGGGTGGTAATTGTTGGGGTTGGTGGGTTATGGTGTTAGAAGTGAGGTTGGGTTTTGTGAGTTGGGGGATTGGTTGATGGGGGGGTTGGGTGTGGTGGGTTGTGGGGGGTTGGTGGTGTGTGGATGGGGGTGGGTTAGGGGGGGGGGGGGGGGGTAAGTTTGGGTAGTAATGGGGGGTGAAGGAGAGGGGGGTGTGGGGTTTGTGGTGGGGGTTTGGTTTGGGTTGTGTGGTGTTGGTGGGTTGTGGGTGTTGTTTTGGGGTGGGTGGTTGGGGGTTGTTTGATTGTGAGGGGTTTATTTAGGGTGTATGTGGTGTTGTTTGGGGTGGTTGTTGGGTTGGGGGAGTGTGGTTGTGTGTGGTTTGGGGGTGGGGGGTGGGGGTTGGTGGGTTTGTTGGTGTGGGTTGGTTTGGGGTTGGGTTTTTGGTGGTGGGGGGGGGTGTTGTTAGGGTGGTGGGGGGTTGATGGTTGGTTGTGGGTTGGTAGTGGGGGGGTGGTGGTGGGTTAGGGGTTGTGGGGGGTGTGAAGAGTGGTGTGTTGTTGGGGGTTGTTGGAGAGTGTGGTGGGGGGGTGATGGTGGGTTTGTTGGTGGTGAGGGGGGTGTGATTATTGTGGTGGGTGTTTTGTGGGTGTTGTAGATTTTAATGTGGTGTGGGGTGTGTGGTTTGGGGGTGAGGGTTATATGTTTTGGGTGGTAATGGGGATTGTGGTGGGTGATGTAGAGGGGTGGTTTTTGTGGGAATTGGGGTGGATGGGTGGTTTTAGGTGGGGGGGGGGGGGTTTTGGTGGTGGTGTGTGTATGTTGGGTTAGGGTTTGGGGTTGGTGGGGGTATGAAGTGGGTGGTTTGGTGGGGTGGGGTGTGAGTGGTTGTGGTTGTGGTAGGTGGTGATGATATAGGAGTATTTGTTATTGTATGTGATATGAGTGGATATAGTGAGGATGATGTGGATGATGGAGGATGATGATGATGATGCGAGGATGAGGTTGATGAGGATGTGGATGTATAGGTTGATGTGATGTGGTGGTGGTGAGGTGTTGGGAGGTGGTGGTGGATGGAGGGTGGAGATGGTAGTGGAGAGAGGTAGGAGGTGGTGGTGAGGAGGAGAGATGAGGAGGAGGTAGTAGGTGGTAGGAGGATAAGGAGGAGGAGGAGAGGTAGAGGATAGGAGAGGGTGGAGGGGAGGATGGAGGAGGAGGAGAGGAAGCAGCAGGAGGAGGAGGAGGAGGAGGAGGAGGAGGAGAAGAAGAGAGATGGAAGAGGAAGGAGTGGTGGAGGTGGAGGATGTAGGGATGGAAGGGAAGGAGGAGAGAGGAGGAGGATGAGGTGGGGGATAGGGGTGGTGGTGGAGTTGGTGTTGGGGTGTGGTGTGGGGTTTTGTTTTTTTTGTGGTGGTATATTGTGTTTGATGTTGTTGGTGTAGTTTGTGGGGTTGGGTGATGGTAGTGTGTGGGGGGGTAGGGTGGTTTGGTGGGATAGTTGGGAGGGGGGTGTTGGGTGTAGTAGATTAAAAAGTTGGGGTAATGAGGGGGATAGGGAATAATAGGTTGATTTGAGGGGAAGGTGGTGGGTGAGGTTGTGTAAGGATAAGGGGTTGATTATGTGGGAGGGTGTTGGTGGTAGGAGGTTGTAAAAAGGAAGTTTGGGGTGGGTTGGGGGTAGGTGGGAATGATGGGGGGGGATGGAGTGGATGAGGATGTTGGATATTAGGAGGTGGTGGTTATAGGGGGGAAGAGAGGAGTGAGAGGTAAGTGGAAATTGGGGAGGGAAATTTTGGGGGTGGATTGGTTTGGTGTTTTTTTGGTAATGGGGGAGAGAAGGATATTGGGGGATAAAGGGAATTGTGGAAGGAGGTGGATTGTTGATAATATGATTTTTTTTGGTGGAGGATTATGGGGTGGTGGGTTGAGGGGGGTGTTTGGAATTTTGGATTGAGTGGTGAATGATGTGATTTAGGGATATGTGGAGGGAGGTTTTTTATAATATTGGAGGGGGTAGGGTTAGATTGGGTGTGTGTGTAGAATGTAATTTGTGTTATAGGTGTTGGGGGGAATGTGTGTTGGGGGTGTGTGGGGGTGTGAGAGGGGAATTGTGTAAGATATGTGTTATGGAGTGGGAAATTTAAATGTGGGATGGGGGAACATGTGTGTGGGTGTGTTGAAAGGTATATTTATAGTGTTGTTTGTGCTTGTTTGTGTGTTGGGTGTTTATGATTGTGGTGTGTTTTGGGTGTTTTTTGTTTGGTGTGTTTATGAATGTGGTGTTGGGTTGTGTGAGTGTGGTGTATTGTGTGGTGTGTGTTGTTTGGATGTGTGTGTTATGTGTTTGTGTCTGGGAGTGTGTGTGTTGATGTGTTATGGTGTGGTGGTGGGGTTGTGGGTGAGTAGTGTGTGATGGTGTGTGTTTGTGTGTGTGTGTTATTTTTTGTGGGATTGGTGTGTGTTTATGGGTGTGTGTGGTTGTGTGTTGTGTTGTTTGTGAATGTGTAAGTGTTTGTGAGTTGTGGTGTGTGTTTGTTTGTGTGGGGTGTTTGTTGTGTTGTGGGTGTTGTGTGTTTTTGGTGTGTTTATGGGTTTGTGTTATGAGTGTGTGTGTGTGTAGATTTGTTGTGTAGTGTAGTGTTTGTGTGTTGGTGGGGTGGGGGGGGGGGGTGGGGGGGGGTGGGGGAGTGGGGGGTGTATGTAGTGTGTATATTGTGATATATATATATACACGCACACATTACACACACATATATAATATACACACACACACACACACATATATAGGGATTTGATATATATATATATATATATATATAGATATAAATATATATATATATATATATATTTATATTCGAAAATAGCTGGAGTTAGTCAGGAACCATTTTATGGAAGAACAGTATACGCTGGACTCGACGTTCGTCAATTTATTCCGACGTTTCGAACCCTGTCCGGGATTCGTCTTCAGGGTATTACAGTGGTAGGGATAGGAAATGTACATAAACAGGGATACCTGGTGCACTGGTTTGCACTTTAGGGTTACAATTTCTGGGAGTCTTGTGACAGTGCATGCTTTCACGTGACTTTTGTTTCCGCGTGGCGAGTTGTAGTTGTGTCAGTTTCGCGCGTATTGTTGTGGAACGTCACAGCGTGGCAGCTTTTACACCCAATCCTTTGGGGGGGCATTTTTCACACTACATTTTGTTTTCTTGTTCTTAATGTGAACTCCTTTTTAGCATGTTTGTGTATTTTTATTGATGGGGTATACGTTCTTCTTCTTGTTCCAACTTTCTTTGGTTGCTGTGACGTATGCATTGCTACGCGTGACATTTGTTCCAGGGAGTGCATTGTGGTGCCGGGCCCATCGGCAGCGGGTTGAGTTATCAAAGCCATCACTGTATTTCTTTATTTCTTTATTTTTTATTATTGGGATAAAACTGTGAATGTTTTTAAGGTAGCATTGCCACTCATTTTGTATTATAGTTTGATTTATATGTTTTGTTTTTCATTTGTGTGTTTTTTGTTGTGTTTTTTTTGGTATGGTTCTACCGGTGTTTGAATTTAACGGCCTGTTTTGGGTAAAACCTTGTCCCCGCAGTGCACCCAGTGATCCCCTATTTATGTACATTTCCTATGGCATACCACTTGTATTACCCTAAAGACGATACCGCCGGACAGGGTTCGAAACGTCGTGAATAAATTGAAGCGAAACGTCGAGTCCAGCGTTTTATACTTTCTTCCATATATATATATATATATATAGTATATATATAGTATTATATTATATATATATTATTTATATATATATATATATATATTATATATAATATATATATATTTCTAATAATTTACTTACTTACTTTCAGCTCCCAGTAGTAGGCGTTATTGCCTAGTCAGATGATCCCAGCATGTTCTTTCTCCCATCTGGCTCTATCATGGAAGGCCGTTCCTCCCTCAGAGTTTCGATTTGGGGCTTCTTCATACATTTTCTTTCAATCTCTTTCTCGGTTCTTCCTCTTGGCCTTCTTCCATCCGGCTTCCACTCCCCCAGCATCCCCTTGCAATTCGTCTTTCTTCATCCATTCTTTCTAATATGTCCTAAACCATACTTAACTGGGCAGCATCTATTTTGCTCAGCATGGAAACAGACGCCAATGCATTTTCCTTATGTCTTCTATTTTTTGTTAAATTTATCTCTCGTCGTCTTTCCAACTATGGCTTCTTAATAGTCTCATTTCCGCTGCCTGAATCCTGCTAAGGTCATACTTTTGTCATTACCCAAAACTTTCTGAGCCCGTATGTTAGGGTAGGAGACAAGACAGTTATGAAAATAATTCTTTTCACTTCTAAAGGTTACTATTGTTTTTCTTTTTATTACGTTTGGCCAGAGAGCTCTTAACAATTGCACTAAATTTATTTAATTCTTTCTTGAAATATCTCTATTAATTTCAAATCCCTCCTTAGTGGACTTTACACTTCCAAGATATTTGAAGATGTTTGTATTTTTTACCATCTTAGATTTCCTCCTCTTTCTGCTAACGGTCAGTATCTTCTGTCTTTTATCTACATTCATTTTCATGGCCTTTTCCTTATGAAGCCACGCTCATTCCACCTATTTATGTCTTCTTCCGATCTCTTCCCTTAACTGTGCTCCATTCAGCTTTATCATCTGCATAAGCCATTATTTCTGTTCTTATAATTTTCTTCTTTACCTTCTTTAAAATCCTCCTACTACAGTTTTCCATATATGCTATAAAAAAGCAGAGGGGATAACACACTTCCTTGTTTAACCCCTGTTTCTACAGGGAAAACCACTTTTCTGCCCCTTTGATGTTCTAAACACTGCATACACATAGGGGTAATACAAACTGATTTTATAAGCTTTCTTTAGATCTCACCTTATAATACCATACACCTCTCCTC
>NC_134790.1:50444233-50486733 GCF_046742065.1 Oratosquilla oratoria | reverse complement strand
TAGTCCCAAAACCAATCCAACTACCTTAAGATCTCCACAGATCGATCAATCATGGTCATTGTAGTTCAGAGCAGATAGTAGCTGATCCATGTTGTCATGAGTTTCTTTCATTTGCACCGGAAGACCGATTGGAATTGAAGAATATTTATTTCCGTTGTGAAGGAGGACTGCGTTGAGACTTCTGCTGGATGAGTCGATGAAACAGTCTCCATTTAGTAGCAACATTGTCCAGCCCCATTGATTGAATCAAACAAGCAATGTTGTTGCAGTAAACTTAATGACGAGTCCTTCTGGGTTGTGAAGAACTGTCTAAATTCTCTTTCACGCTCTCGGTACCAAAAGAATGTTGTCTCAGGTGCTAGCAAATTTTTTCTCACGAAGACGTGAACCCAGAAGCTGTGCTGATTCCTTTGATAGGTTTAGATCCCGTGTCAGGTCATTGAGAATCTACTTGTGTTAGAGGCACTGGCCGGTCATTCTCTTCTGGCATGTATTCTCCACCCTCTGCCCTGTCTAGTGCGTTATCAGATTCCGATTCAGAGCTAGATTCCATTGCAACATCTGGCTCGGGAACGGGCAGGCTTGGACCATGAGGGACTGGTCGTATGGCAGACGGAACATTAGGATACTGAATACAATGCTTGTTCTTGCGGTTGACTCCTTTAAGATTAGTCATGCAGAAATAGCAGTCTGACACATGATCTTTACCCTCTCTCCAAACCATTGGAACAGCGAATGGCATACTCTTCCTTTTTTTATTTCTCCAATCACGCAAGTTCTCGACACATGTTTTGCAGCTAACATGGGGTGCAAATGGCTTGTCCTGGTCCCCAAGCTTAACTCCAAAGTAAGTATGATATGCCTTTTTCACAAAATCAGTTATATTTGCTAGTCGACGAGGAAGAATCACATTACCACATATGTAGCAGAACCTATCAGGATGATTTGTGCATTTGCGTTCCATTTTCTGTCAATCTAAGATACGTGTCCTAAATAGAAACACAAGAAGCACAGATTCTTGTAAAAAGCACATATTCTTATAAAATCAGCCAAATTGATTGGAGATCACACTTTTCTAAACCATTTTCAGTTTCAGTGTTGTCAATGCAGTTTGTCAATGTAGTCAATGCAGTTTCAGTTTCAGTTTCGGTTTCAGTTTCCTGAAAGTAAACAAAAACATCATTAGGTTTCAGTGTCAGTTTCGGGGTGCTGCAGTATAATTTTTATGCAAAAAAAAAATAATAATAATAAGAATAGGCTATACCTGCAGCCTCGTTTTCCTTATGCTTAGTACTATACAAGGTCCAAAAGTCGCTCTTCTCATATCTCAAAAACTAGACCTGATCCAAGGAAACGGATGGTATTTTTGGATTCAGCGCACCAAAAAAACCTATAAATCACTTGAAAAAACCTTCGACCTTAAAAAAAAAATTCAACGAACGCCAGTGATATAATTTATTTTATATTGTTTGTTTTTTTTTTTTAATCAATAGTCTATCTGATTTACATTTATTTTTAGTTATATGTAATTTTATTATTATTTACTATTTACCTGTTTGTTTGTTTGTTAACTATACATATGCATTTATTTATGCATTTTATTTGTTATTTACATTATTATAGTTTTTATTTATTATTTTATTATTATTATGATTTTTTTCGCATCCGATCTAGATATGGACCAAAAGGTCTCCTGTCGGCATGCTCCGCCTTTGTAATCCTTTGTAATGCTAGCTTTTGGGGGTTCAGGGCGGTATTTAAGGTGCACTTACGTCCTCTGTCTCGTTTCGTCCTTGTCGCTGATTGGTTAATGCATGAATGGAAGAAGTGAATGTCCTCAAAGGTACAAAAGATTCTACTATTAATGCCTATATATGGAGAGCTCTTATTCACTGCAGCAAGTGAACACAAGTTCACACAGAACTAGAATAGTCAACACATGTACTATTAAACAATTGATTCAACAAAAAAGATAGTGACATACTAAGAAAATCATCAATCATTGGTATCATACCCAGCAAGATATCACAGTGATAATAGAAGAAATCAAGACATACTATCAAACCTATTTCTCGATGGCACATAAAGAAGAGAGAATATCAAAACAAATTATATAATGAAATATCAAACCTACAAATCCTTTTGATATAGTAAAGTTAGTAACATGTTATAAAAGGCAGAGGACGAGGACGAAATAGTCCAAACATAAAGAAAAAGCCAATTCAACAATCGCATGTCATCTATTGGTTCACTGGTAAGCGAGGGAACTGTGCAACCCTCCCATCCACCCATATCGGCATGACAACTATGAAGTTGAAGAGACGTCTCAGTTACCATCTTTCGTCTAAACCTCCAAGAACCCACTTACGTCAGGAATACCAGGAGACCCTAACAAGACAATTGCTCGTAGATAACACTGAGATCATCACATCAAGCCCGTACGCGTGCCGCCTCCCCATCCTTGAAGCCTTAAACATGATAAAAATAGGACCTAATCTCAACACACAGTTATCAAACTTGCAAGCATTACCAAGTATGAGAAGGAACGCTGCCCCTGGAAACCAGCCAATCAGCGACAATGCCGAAGAAACCATATGACGTAATACGCTTGAAATACCGCCCAGACACCCGAAATGCCAGCCTTCCCATCTCTTTTCACCGACACGACAAAATCTACATTCACGCCACTGAAGAAGAGGTCAATGTGAATCTATATCATATGGCAGCTTAGATGACCTTCTATGGAGAAATCATCTCACATCTTGAAAAAGAGACTAAAATAATCATGCGAAAATAAGAAGAATATCTTAAAGAAAATAACACTACAATGAACTAGTTATCACATTCAATGACACATGTTGAAGAGAAAACATCGTGCTCATTTATATCCTTAATATATATATATATATATATATATACATATATGTATGTATGTATATATATTATAAACATATATGTATATAATATATATATATATATATATATGGAAATAGACTCATCCACTGGGATTCGAACCCTTGCCTAGGCGGCTTACGTCTTATAACGCAAAGGCCTTACTGACCATGCTATCCACGACCCTTCAAACGAAACGACTTGGTTCACGGTTCATAATCTTAATTTAAGGGTCGTGATAGCATGGTCAGTAAGGCCTTTGCGTTATAAGACGCAAGCCGCCTAGGCAAGGGTTCGAATCCCAGTGGATGAGTCTATTTCCAAAAATTGTCAAATGATATATATATATGTATATATATGTGTATATATATATGTATGTATATATATATGTATATATATATA
The DNA here is from genome assembly GCF_046742065.1 of Oratosquilla oratoria. Taxonomy (NCBI): domain Eukaryota; kingdom Metazoa; phylum Arthropoda; class Malacostraca; order Stomatopoda; family Squillidae; genus Oratosquilla; species Oratosquilla oratoria. The sequence continues at coordinate 50,483,439 of NC_134790.1, read as the reverse complement.
TCTATATATATGTATATATATTTAAAAATATGTGCGCACAGGTCGGGGGTCGAATATACAACTTGTCGGAGGGCTCGCCTAATACGGGAATTGGATGAAAAGGAGACTAGGTCTTCTGATGTTACATGAAGCGCGGTCAGGGACTTGTACAGTCCTTTTAACCATCGCACGTAGGTCATTCACTAGCGTCTTGACATCGTCATTATGTACGCACAGGTCAGGGTTCGAATCCCTTGGCAGAGCTTCTAAAAATGTGCAATCTCTCTTTAATATATACTACACACACACACACAACCACACACACACACACACACACACACACACACACACACACACACACACACACACACACACACACACACACACACACACACACACACACACACACACACTATATATATATATATATATATGTGTGTGTGTGTGTGTGTGTGTGTGTGTGTGTGTGTGTGTGTGTGTGTGTGTGTGTGTGTGTGTGTGTGTGTGTGTGTGTGTGTGTGTGTGTGTGTGTGTTTCATTAAAAGTGATAACCAATTCAGCATGCTAAATCTTCTAAAGGATATTCTCCTTATTACGCAAGATAGACTTATTCTCTCTTGCAAGATGCGAGATGATTTCTCCATAGGAGGTCATCTGGGTTGCCATATCGCGATTTTGAGTCACATTGACTTTTCTTCAGTGGCGTGGAAGTGGATCTTTTCTTCATGGTGGGAGAGACCGGAATGTTGGATTTTGAGGATCTGGCCGGTTTTTGAGGCGTGCTTGTGTCCTCTGTCTCGTTTCTCCTAGTCTCAGATTGGCTGGTACTAGGGGCTGTATTCCTTCTAATGCTAGGTAGTGCTTGCAGGTCTGATGATTCTATGTTGAGATTAGGGTCTAATTCTTTAATATTTAAGGCTTCAAGTATGGGGAGGCGGCGTGTGTCCGGGCATGTTGTGATGATATTGTGGTATGAGTAGAACGCATGACTATTTCTATGGTAAGCGTCTCGCGTTGGGTCACGTGTTCCCGCGTTAAGCTGGCGGGGGGACGCGACCTAGCACGACCGTTGTTCCCAGATGCGCGTCATCACGTGACCCAGATGCGCGTCATCACGTGACCCAGATCCTAGCATCTGATTGGAGGACTCGCTACGCTGAACCAGCAGGGCGACTAGCCCGCTCCGGACAATACGCAGATTATCTCTGACTACGCTACCAGGCGGTCGTGGTCAAGCAAGTGCTGGTTCAGGACACGAAAGAGTAAGTGTGATAGCATATTCACAGTGCCGATTAGTTCTCTCCCCCATTAGTGCTACAAATAAAGAGCCAACACATTTCTACGTGTTTTAGTCATTGAGCCTAACCATTCGGACACTTTACCAGAGGGGTGGCAAGCGGTGGTTAGAGTTTGACTAACTCGTGTATACGTACCCATTCCTATTACTCAGTGAACATACATACAAATTACAAAGTCCACACTCTCCAAATACTCAGTGCACATACAGGAGTGCTAGCTAGAGCTAGGCCGGTTATTTCATTGCCATGTCGCGGCGTACGAGTGTACCCGTCAGCAACCAGGCGAGGGCACTGCAGGCGGCTGCAGATGTCCCAATATTCATTTCATCAGGGATAAATTATCATCCCACTACCAATCTGCCTGCTTGCACGGACGCGCAATCATGGCTCGCCCTGTTAGATGAAAGGTGGTCCTCCGAGATCCCGGAGGCTGACAAAATCGCCGTCACTCAGCAGAAAACTGCCGGTGATGCCGCGATTGCCGCTCGGTTAGCCAAAAGTGGGCATCCTGATGATTGGAACGCGTTCAAACTAGCGTTCCGCACTTTTTTCTACGCGCCCGCGTCGGCTGGCGCTTTAGCTGATCGTTTGGCGGAAGCAAACTATGCATCCAGCCGAAACACTCACTTCATTCGCGCTTCGTCTGGCCGACATGGTTTCGGCCTACACGGTGTATCACCCAGAGCGCGATGAGTGGGCTAATTTTACTGCGGTAACCCGCATTAAACGGGCTATGCCCTCTCAATTCGGCACCACCCTCACCTCAGACCAGCAAGCGTCCATTGTTGCCATTCTCCATGCGGCCATTGACTATGCCCATCGGCATCCTGGTTCGGTTAAGACGGTGTACGCGGGCGGTGCCGATTCCCCTATGGCTTTGTACCCAGCCGCACCTGCCGTGACCCACCAATACCCGGCCACAGACGTCTTTTCCCACTCAACTTCACAATCACATAACATTTCCACTGTACACAGAGTCCCAGGCTCTTCCTCTCCACGCAATCTGCGAGAGTCAGAGACACCCTCTCGCTATTCGCAAGAGGTGGAGGTGCGCCCTCGCCATGAGCGAGAGATCGCAACGTGCCCTCACGAGGAAGCCATGCACTCGACTCACAGACATGGGGGACAAAGAAACACGTGGAAGCGTCCCCGGGGCCGTGGTAATCGCAATAGGTGGCGTCCATACTGCACCCATTGCAAGAAAGCAGGACACGCGACTGATGTGTGTTATTATAGACCACGCGGTCGACCTACCACGTGTTGCAAGTCTTGCGGGGGTGTAGGGCGAATTCGGGAGACTGAGTTTAGTGTCGGTCATGAGGCTCAGAGGGGTCTTGCAGCCAGTGGCTCGTCAAAAAACGGCCAGCGCAGGAGTGTCCACAATCCAAGGTGACGGTTCAACAGCAGTCGGCAGTGACAATTGTTCACGTCGATTTAGCTAGCTCCCGTACGCCGAGTGGAAGCTTAGCCATGGTCGCAGTTACCTTGTTAGAGCCACTCGCGCGTAAGTCTATTTGTGCCCTCTTGGACACGGGAGCGGCGGTGTCTCTTATCCATAAGAGCATTTTGCCTACCGCCATGGAAGGCTCCCAGGTCGGTACCACTAGAATCATAGTGGCCGACGGGTCGGAGATGCCAAATCTTGGCAAGGTAGATGTTCCTTTTGATCTAGCTGGTTTTTCGTTCCACAATCCTTTCTTTATCATCCCTGCTGACGGTTTGCCAGCCAAAATTATCTTAGGGTTTGATTTCCTCGCGGCGCACAAAGTGACGTTGACGTTCAGTCCTTTAACATTCCAAGTTAAGGGCAAGGATATTCCCGTAATCCTTGCGGGGACGGCTCAGCACTCACCGCCATTCATCGCCGTGTGCGAGGAGCGTCATAGTTTCCAGCGGGAAAGTGAAACTCCCACTTTCCCGGTTAAGTCAATTGAACATCAGTGGGTGCCTGGGTTCTCAGGGGGAACCGTAGGATTGATGCTCGAGAGGGCAAACGAGCTCGCTCCCGCAGGTCAGGTTTTCTCGGCGCTGTTTACAGCACGCCCATATGCCGAAGGCGCCAACCTGCTCGGCCAGGGAGTAGTAGAGCTGATCAGGATGGAAGATGGCAAGGCATGGTGTAAAGTTCCATTCCTGAATTTGGGCCCGGACACCCATGAGGTTCGTAAGGACCAGGTGGTCGGAGACATTTCTCTCTTAGGGGAGATTGCGCTAATAGACGGTGGAACTAACGTCTCGGTGGGAATGGTCCAGGCGTCTAACGTAGTGGATGGCTCTCGCGTACACAAGTTACGTGTGGAAGTAGGAAAATTTTTCCCTAATAGACATGGCAGGGAAAGTATGGCTCTGACCTCTTTAGTGGTCAAATATGCCGATGTTTTTGCCTTACCGGGGGATCCACTTACCGTGACGCCTCACTTCCTGCACGAGATTCGGACATTTGGACCGCCAGTCTACCGCAAATCTTATCCCTTCCCTGAGAAGTATAGAGGTGAGATTAGAGACCTCATTGGGGATATGCTCAGTAAGGGGATCATTCGCCCATCTCGTTCTCCTTACAATGCTCCTATTGTTCCGGTTGTGAAGAAGGACAAAACCCTTCGTCTTTGTCTTGATTTTCGTGCTCTAAATAGACACGTGGTTGATGATAGGTTCCCTCTCCCCCACATCGATTCGATGCTGCGCAGTCTCGGCTCCAGCGTCATCTTCTCTCTGCTTGACTTAAAGCAGGGTTATCTCCAGATCCCATTGATGGAGAGCAGCTGCGAGAAAACGGCATTCTCGACTCCCGAGGGGCATTACGAGTTCACGTCTCTTCCCTTTGGGTTTAAAGGACGCTCCATCCTGTTTTCAAAGGGTGATGAACCAGGTACTAACGGGGCTGTTAGGGGTCAGTGCGATGGTGTACATGGACGATATAATTGTTCTGGGTACGTCCTGGGTCGACCCACCTCAAGAATCTTGAGGATGTCCTTAGGAGGTTGCAAGAAGCAAACCTCTCATTGAGGCTGGAGAAATGTCATTTCTTCCAGAAGGAGGTCGCTTACCTAGGCCATGTAATATCCCAGGAAGGGATAAAGCCCCAGCCAGAGAAAGTCCAAGCCATCAAAGCTTTCCCCCGGCCAACGCGTCGGAAAGAGTTGCTTTCCTTTTTGGGATTGGCGGGATATTACCGCAAATTTATCCCGCACTTCGCGGCCATTTCGTTGCCCCTAATAGATATGACAAAGGGTGACGTCGGAGGGAAGCACAACAATCGTGTGCTTGGTGCATGGACACCTCCTCAGTTGCATGCGTTTGAGTCCCTCAAGCATCATTTGTCATCAACGGTGGTCCTTCCATATCCCAACTTTTCCAAACCGTTCTTACTCACCACCGATGCTAGTGCCTCGGCTATCGGGGGCGTGCTTCAGCAAGAGGGCGAAGGAGGTGCGAGACGTCCACTCTCGTACTTCAGTCGCACGCTGAACACGCATGAGAGACGGTACAGCACCGTGGAGAGAGAAGCGTTAGCGGCAGTGTACGGTCTCACGGTTAACCGCCCACTAATCATGGGCTATCCTGTCCGGTTGATGAGTGATCACAGGCCATTGGTCTGGCTCTTCACTGTTAAGGGCACAAACACTCGGATCCTCCGGTGGCAGATGGCCATCGCCGACTTTGACATCCAGGTCGAGTACATACCTGGGAGACTCAACATTGTTGCGGACGCACTCTCTCGGATACGGGGGGCTGACCACCCTATAGATGACTTCATAGTTTTCGGCCGTAACCACGGATGGCCGAGGGAACTCATGCACAACTACTGAGGAGGATACCATCACCTGGAACCAGGTTGAGATCCGAAAGGATCAGGATACACACCCTGATTGGGGTCGAGTAAAACAGTACCTCAAAGGAGTGACGTCAGAAGTGCCAAAGATCCCGCGCCTAAGAGTGCCAATCGGGGAGTTCCGACTCCTCCCCGACGGACTCCTATATCATGCGCGTAGGAATGCATACCAGTTGGAAGAGCTTCGCCTGGTATGCCCTGATGGAGCAAAGGCGGCAGCGTTACGCATCGCCCATTCCCTTCCGATGGCCGGCCATGGCGGAATCCAAGTTACTCTGGAACGCCTACAGAAGTTTGCATTCTGGCCTAAGATGTCGGAGGATGTGAAGGATTTTATCAAAAAATGCAAAATCTGCATTACTTGCAAACCTTCCTATGACCTCCCAGCTCCACTTAGACAGTTTCCTGACGTGAAAGCTCCATTTGAGAGAGTGCACGTTGACCTCATTGGTCCACTAACCACCACGCTAACTGGTGCGAAGTACATCCTGACCGTAGTCGATGTACTAACCCGCTTCCTGGTCGCTGTACCTATTAATTCAAAGGAAGCGAGGACAGTAGCCCGTGCCTTTCTACAACACGTCCTGGCCATACATGGCGCTCCAAGGCAGGTAATCTCAGATGGCGGTGGTGAATTCATGAACGAGACGTTCAAAGAGGTGATGGTGATGGCAAACATCAGCCACCACAAAATCACCCCTATGCATCCCTCGAGTAATGGTATAGTGGAAAGGGTAAATGGTACAATAATTAAGATATTACGGTCCCTAGTACAGGATAATCAAACCGGCTGGGACCAGATGCTTCCTCTGGCGGTGTTGGCGTACAATTCCGCGTACCATAGAGTCCTCAGAGATTCCCCTCATTTCCTCCTTTTTCACAGAGACCCCGTCCTACCTATAACTGAGTTTACCAGGCCAAGTGCCCCTTGGTACAACGCCGAAAACCTTGCAGCCGAAACAATGGCGTTAGCAAATGCATGTTTCGATAGGTGCCAAAAGTTCATAGAGGCTGCCACTATTGACAGGCACACGAAACGGCCCAGGGCTAGAGTAAAGCAGCTCGCCCTTGGTGATAGAGTGTACGTAACTGCAAAACCTAGACAGGGGGGTGTCAAAGAAACTGCAGCCATTATACCAAGGCCCCTATAGAGTAATCAGAAGGGTGAGCGATGTCATTTATGCCATCAAGCATATCAAGTCGGGACGTGAGTTCTGTGTCCACACGGACCGGATCAAACTCGAGGGCAATCTCTCTGTGTGTGAGAATAAAAACGTACGAAGAGCTTTCCCCACACATGAGCAAGAGGTTACAGACCTACTCCAGAGTAACGAGTCTGACCCCTCCGAGTAATCACTCGTGAGAAGGATTCCAACCTACCATCATGGTAGAGACTTTCTCTTCACACCTGCCGTCATTTGGCAGCGATCAGGTGCATATTTTTCCCCTCGTTCTGAAATATTTCATGTAAATAATGGTTGTTGTATATACATATTTGTTAGGAGTGTGATCCACTCGTACCCCCCCCCCCCTCTTCTGTGCAAAGTTTCTGCCGCTGCTCATTTTTACAGCTCTGCAAAGCATAAGTCGGTAGCAGGCAGCTAAATGCCTTGTGGCATGGAGCGGTTGGAGCTCCACAGCGCGTCGACAGGGTGAAGCAGCATCTTTCACGCACACGCACCAGGTTGACGGGAAGATACAGCCGTGTGACCTCTCCGTGTACGTCCACGTAAGTTGGAACCTGTCATGTCCATACTTTTTTTTCCCTTTTCAGTTGTGCACACATTTCCCCATTTGTGAAAACATCAATATACTTCCTTCGCACCCTGCCTCGGTTGCATGACAGCTAACCCCTCCCCCCTCTGGGACAAGATTCTGCTGTTGTTGTTTTTACAGGTTACCAGTCTCTGCTGGTCGTGGGACGTCGAACACCTCTTAGATGACGAGAGGGCTCAGCACCGCCAAGTGAAGGACACCAACCCCTTCTCATGACAACACCATCGCCTGCAGAGGGGCAGAAGCCCTTGTATCTATATTTCCCCCCTTTTTTTTTTTTTTTTTAATTTTCTTTTCGTTGGTATTTTGCCGCGGAGGGTTTTTTTTTTATCGTAGTGATTGAGGTAACTAGGCGACCCATTTTTGGTGGGCCACCTCTTTACGTCGTACACATCGGTTTTTCCCTCACGCTGAATTGGTATTTGTGTTTCGGCGGCTGTCGCTGCCTTTTGTTGGCAGGGGGAGGGATGTGGTATGAGTAGAACGCATGACTATTTCTATGGTAAGCGTCTCGCGTTGGGTCACGTGTTCCCGCGTTAAGCTGGCGGGGGGACGCGACCTAGCACGACCATTGTTCCCAGATGTGCGTCATCACGTGACCCAGATGCGCGTCATCACGTGACCCAGATGCGCGTCATCACGTGACCCAGATCCTAGCATCTGATTGGAGGACTCGCTACGCTGAACCAGCAGGGCGACTAGCCCGCTCCGGACAATACGCAGATTATCTCTGACTACGCTACCAGGCGGTCGTGGTCAAGCAAGTGTTGGTTCAGGACACGAAAGAGTAAGTGTGATAGCATATTTACAGTGCCGATTAGTTCTCTCCCCATTCAGCCTCCGACACATATCATATTCTGTGCTACAAATAAAGAGCCAACACATTTCTACGTGTTTTAGTCATTGAGCCTAACCATTCGGACACTTTACCATAATATCTGTGTTCTCTGTGAGCATTTGTCTCGTTAGGTTTTCGTGATGTTCCTGGCGTAAGTGGGGTTTTGGGGCTCCAGACGAAAGGTGGTAACTAAAACGTCTGCTCAATTTCATAGTCGTCATGCCAACATAGGTGGATGGGAGGGTTGCACAGTTTCCTTGTTTGCAAGTGAACCTATAGATGACATGCGATTGTTGAGTTGGCTCATTAATTATGTTTGGGCTATTTCGTAGTAACAGGTGGCTGGTTGTCTGGCTTTTATAATATATTGCTACGTTTATTCTCTTATCGGGATTTGTGGGTTTGACATTTCTCTTTATTATTTGTTTTAATATTCTTTCATCCTTGTATGCCGTGGAGAAAAAGGCTCGATAGTATATTTTAATGTCTTCTTTTTTCTCTGTAGTATCTTACTGAGTGTGATACCATTGGTCTATATTTTTTTAGTAATAGTCTCAATATATTTTTTTGTTGAATCCGTTGTTTAAAAGTACTTGTGTGGATCTTACTATTTCTTTGTGAACTTTTGTACATGTGCTGCAGTGAGTAAGAGCTATACGTATATAGGCACTAATGGTGGAATTTAACTACCTTTGTGGACATTCACTTTTCCGTTCATGCAATGGCCTGTGTTTGTAGGTTTGACATGGGTGTCTGTATCGAATTTTTCTTGTTGTTGTTTAACAAGAATGTCAAGGAATGGCATGGATCCTTCTTCGCCATTTTCTATTGTGAAGGTTAAACCGGAGGCATCTTGGAAGTAGTTCTTAATTAATATTGTATCTTCGTTGTATGTAGTCTTTTTATATATATATATATATATATATATATATATATATATACATATATATATGTATGAGTGGATGGGTGGTGAGATAAACACAGGGAACCGTTTAGGGATTTATTCTGACGTTTCGTCCTTACCAGGACTTCTTTAGAGTACATGGTGCGGGGTGCAATTTGGAGTGATGTACTCTGAAGAAATCCTGGTAAGGACGAAACGTCAGAATAAATCCCTAAACGGTTCCCTGTGTTTATCTCACCACCCATTCACTCATCTGTCTTACATATTTCAATATATATATATATATATATATATGTATGTATATATATATATATGTATGTATATATATGTATATATGTATGTATGTATATATATATATATATGTATGTATATATATATACAGTGCTCGACAAGGATGTACGGACGGTTAGCGAGAATGAGTGATGAGGAGTAGGAGAGTTGAGGACTGTTTTTGCTGAAATGCAAAATTTTATCTAAAAAATAGCATATGATTGCCTTATTTGACCTATTTTCTTTAAAATGTGTGATTTCCATGTAATTCGATCAAAGAGAAGTTACGTTTTTATCCTCTACAAAAATACCAACCACAAACCGTCCGACTCACTAGTTGCCGACCTCAACCAAACAATGACGATTTTTGCTCAAATGCACAATTATATATATATATATATATATATATATATATATATATATATACATATATATATATATATATATATATATAAATAGCATATCATTGCATTATATGAACTAATTTCTTTAAAATGTGTGATTTCCATGTAATTTGACGTTTGGGCCAGCATTCTCATCCTTCCCCAGTGTCCAATCCCCCCCCTTCTCCTCCTCCTCCTCCTCTTCCTTCCCCCCCTTTTCTCTCCCCGTTCCATCCTTTCCCCTTATATAATCTCAAGCATTTGTATCTCAACTTGTACTTGAAAAAGCTGTAATAAGCGAAACATTGTACAAATAAAGGGTCCGTCCTCAAATGGTGTATATCTTTTAAGCACACACATATATATATATATATATATATATATATATATATATATATATATGTATATATATATATGTATGTATCTATATATGTATATATATATATATATACAGTATATATATATATATATATATATGTATCTATATATGTATATATATACAGTATATATATATATATATATATATATATATATATATATATATATATATATATATATATATATATATATACATATATCGGGCGGACGTAGTTCGATATTGAGAGCGTTATCAGACTGGTATAGTTCGAGACTCGAACCTGGGACGATGGACCCTGGCTCACCCCCTTGCCCACTGTGCCGCTGCTCTATGGCACAGTGGGCAAGGGGGTGAGCCTGGGTCCATCATCCCAGGTTCGGGTCTCGAACTATACCGGTCTGATATATATATATATATATATATATATATATATATATATATATATATATATGTATATATATATTTATATATGTATATATATATACATACATATATACTGTATATATATACTGTATATATATATATATATATATATATATATATATAGATATATGTATATATATTACAAAGACGGAGCATACCGACAGGAGACCTTTTGGTCCATATATAGGTTGGATACGAAAGAATATATAGTTATAATAAAACAATAAATAAAAACTATAATAATGTAAATAACAAATAAAATACATAAATAAATGCATAGGTATAGTTAAACAATAAACAAACAGGTAAATAGTGAAAAATAATAAATTGACATATAACTAATAATAAATGAAAATCAAACAGACAAATCATAGCAAAACAAAAACAAATAATATGAAATAAATTATAATCATTACTGCATCTTGATCTAAATGATTCTTAAAGCTTCGAACTGAACTACATTGCACTACCTGTGCAGGAAGTTTGTTCCATTCATTAACTACACGGTTGGCGAAGTGGTTTCTACCCACTTCCAAATTGAATCTATTTCCGGACAGTTTGAGACCATTGGTTCTTATCTGATTCTCATTCAATGTGAAAATTTTGTCACTTTTGATGTTGTCAATTCTCTTTAGAATTTTAAAGAACTGTATCAAGTCACCTCTGAGTATACGCTTTTTTGGGAAAACAGATTCATATGTCTTAGTCGATTTTCGTATGATTTGTTTTTGATATTTGGAATCAGCTTTGTGGTTCGCCGTTGTACTTTTTCCAATCTGTCAATGTCTTTAATGAGATTCGGTGACCCTACGGAAACAGCATATTCCAAATGTGGACGAACTAGGGGTTTATATAGCTTGTTGATGAGTGATGGACTTTTGAAGTCAAAAGATCGTGCAATCAGACCTAGAATCTTATTTGCTTTCTCAGAGGTATACACTGCTTGGGTGATTTGAGATCGTTACTAATAATTACGCCGAGATCTTTTTCACTATCCACTTTTGTTAACGAATTTCCAAATAACTTGTAATCGTACTTACTGTTATTTATACCTATGTCCATTACCTTGCATTTACTTGTGTTAAATTTCATTAGCCACTTTTCAGACCATTGCTGTAATTTATCTAAATCTTCTTGAATATGTAATTGGTTTAAGTGATAATTTGCCATTCCGCACAGTTTTGTATCATCAGCAAATTTGGAAACAGTAGATTTTAGTCCATGGTTTTTGTCATTTATATATATACTATGAATAGAAGTGGCCCAAGAACGGAACCCTGAGGAACTCCACTTGTAAAAAATTTCAATCTATAAGTTTTTCCATTTAAAACTGCTCTCTGTTTTCGATCGTTCAACCAATTACTGGTCCAACTTAATAGGCTACCACTTATTCCGTGTAAAGCTAATTTAGTAAGTAGTCTTTCGTGGGGGACGGTATCAAAAGCTTTTGCAAAGTCTAGATATATTAAATCTATATTGTTTCTTTTATCATAATTCGAGATAACTGGGTTGTAGAATTCGAGTAAGTTAGTCAGACAAGAACGTTTCCGTCTGAAACCATGCTGGCTATCATTTATCAAACGGTTACTTTCTAAATGATGTTCCATAGCATCTCTGATGATAGTTTCCATTATTTTTCCTACGATTGAAGTCAAACTTATAGGCCTATAGTTATTTGGTTTCTTTTTGTCACCTTTTTTGAATATGAGAGTAACGTTAGCTTGCTTCCATTCTCTTGGGACATCTCCGGATATGATGGATTTCTTGAAAATAATATCTAATGGAACAACAATCTCATTTTTCATTTCCTTTAAGATTCTTGGATGCCAATCGTCAGGCCCTGGTATTTCATTAACTTTGAGTTTCTCTATACACCTTTTAATTTTTTCTTTTGTTATATTTACCGTAGTAAATTTATCTTAGACTTTTCACAGGTTTCAGTTTGGAGTTCACTTTGAGGTGTTTCGTTTACGAATACCGAGCTAAAATAATTGTTTAAATATTACACATTCCTTCATTTGAATATTCAAGTTGACCGTCAGCAGATAATAGTGGACCAATGTGATTCCTAATAATCTTTTTATCTCTAGTGTAACTAGAATTCTTTGGGATTCTCTTTGGATTCGTCAGCGATATTCATTTCGTATTGTCGTTTTATTTTTTTAGTCTTTTTTAAATCTCTCTGTATTGATACATAACTTTCATTGTCATTAGATGCACCCGAACACTTATATTTCTTATAAGCCTGTCTGTTTTTAGCAATATATATATATATATATATATATATATATATATATATATATATATATATATATATATATATATATATATATTAAGTTTCTATGTCGAGCCACTTTGGGCGAGCCTGATTTGGGGGACGTCTGTCCATAAAAGGAATGTAAGTTTGAATCATCTTAGTGAGCGTATTTTAAAATATTTCAAACATCTGATCTACAGGTCTTTCGTTTAATTTTGCCTCCCAATCTATAAGCAGAAGCTCCTGACGTAGTCCTATGAACTAAGCTTTACTGAAATCGGGTATTTTTAGAAACACAAGTATCTATTCTGAAAAAAATTAGGAGTTTGAATCTAACTAAGTTGTGATCGCTATTTGCAAGTTTCACCGACTTCTACATCAGTTACCATGCTTTCGTGGATAGTGATCAAAAGATCGAGTATATTTCCATATCATGTGGGCTCTTTTTCATGCTGAATTAAGTAATTGTCACCAAGAAAGTTAATCAAGCGACTACCTATATGGGCATGTTCAAAGGTCATCCAATCATTGTCAATAAAATTGAAATCACCCATTATCAATAAATCCCAGTTGCAGAAACTAGACAGTTTCCTGAAATAACAGTTTGTCGTCTGCTAATGATAATATCTTTGCCTATATATTACACCTACATTCATTTTTTGTCCATTTGTTTGGGTTAACTCAACCCACAAACTATCATATGCATCCTGTTTCACTTTCTCTAATTAACAAGCATCAAGCATAAACATTGTTTTTAACGTACAACAGAACACCCCCACCATTCTTGTGGTTTCTATCCTGATGAAAGTGTTTAAATCCCGCAATATTAAATCTAGCTTCGAACTCTGTACCATTTAACCATGTCTCGGTTATTCCTATCATATTGAGATTTTCGTTTTTGACATACGCCTGTATTTCTTGAAATTTGTTCCTAATACTACGAGCATTAAAGTACATGATTTTAAGAAACTCGTGATTATTTCTTTTTGACAAATTTTGAATTTCAATATCATGTCTTACATTATAATTTTGTTTTTTTTATTTATACCTTGCCTATATTATTATTTGGTCCTTCGTTGACATTGAATGCCTCATTAACATTTCTCCCATCAAAATTAACATTTCCCCCATCACGGACATCTGGTCACTCACGGTCTTCCGATCTCTTTTGTACACTTTGTCCCCCTACGTCACCGTGGTTCACACTGGACTCCCATCGTTCATTGACATTATGTCCGGCATCCCTTCCTAAAATTATATTTTGTACTCCAGTGACATTATATCCTACCGTGATATTTTTTCCTCCACTATAATTACATCCCATCCTGATATTTTGTCTTCTACTGTCATTACATTCCATCGTGATACTTTGGCCTTCATTGATATTCTGTCCGGCATCCCTTCCTAAAATTATATTTTGTCCTCCACTGACATTATATCCTAACCATGATATTTTCTCCTTCAGTATCATTACTGATATTTTGTCCTCCACTATCATTAAATCCCATCGTGATATTTTGTCCTCCGCTGTCATTATATTCCATCGTAACATTTTGTCCTATGACATTACATCCTAATATACCATTTCGTCCTCTATGTAACGGGACGGATGTAACGGTATTGTTACGTTGTTCTATCCAACGCCACTTGTAAATACAAAATGTGACGGGTCAGTCACATCATCACGATTTGGGGGGGTTCCACTGCACAAACGCCTCTAAGCTTTTGTTTGTTTATTGTCCTATCCAGTATAATTATATTGTACACTATTACACAGACTTATCACTAGGGCACGTCACTGGCAAAACTCCTCTTCCGAGCCCGTGCATCTCGTTTAAGAAGGTCGGAAGTTCCTTGGTGAGGTGCCACGCTCGTATAACTGAATTATTTATGTGAGCTGGATTTAGTTCGTCACATCTTATATTTTAATTTACATAATTAGTTTATAATTTAGTCTGACAGCCAGACTATAATATATATATCCAGGGGAGGTTCGTCAGTATACGTAATGATGTGTTTATTGCTGTGTGATCGCGTGTGCATGGTGCGACAGGGAATGCCTTGTCAGCGGATTGATGCAGGAAGTGTCAGGCGCCTTATTGTCTGCCGGCTGGTGTGAGTGTGGGAGTGAGTGGAGGTGAGTGGGTTATATGACTGAGTGATATACTCACTTGTGTATGAGGCGTATACATATCGCTCTCCCCCTGGGGTTAGGTGGCTCCCGGCACCTAGGGTACATGGTTTACAAAAGTATATATATATGGGTAATACATCGAGAAAAAAAAAATTCAGAGACACAAAATCCTGTGGGATTATAAATGTGCAGATGGGGGGGTGTTGTTGAAGAGATTCTGAGATCCCAAGGGGGATCATGCACTGTAAATAGGGGTAGTGATGTTGTGTCTCAGAAGTGTAACGTTGTGTCTCACCAGATTACATGTTATATTGGATTTCACATACACTGTTTAATTCACTTTTTAAATGTTATTGTTTTTATAGTTTAACACTATCACTGTTGGGAGTGTTGTTTTTCTAAACACTGTTCTATGGTCAGTTTGGTGTGTCACATTGCACTTGTTTTATTTCATAGTATGGATATATAGTTTCTGTATGAATGTTTATAGTATTTAAGATATTGGGTGAGACACAAGAATAAACTTAATCTAGGTTTACAACAATTTGGGTATGGAGGTGGAAAGGTTTTGGAAGGTGTTACTTCATGCAACAGAACATGATTATTATTATTAGTATAAAGAGAATGATTAAGAGGGAAAGGACTGTGGAGGTATATGGAAGAATCCTATGATGTAAGTCGAATGAGTCCATGATGTATTTACTTTTGGAGGATTAAGGTTATGTCTCAGTGAATGATGATATGTTTATCTGACTCTCGCTAAGATTATATTGGTCGGAAGGAAGTAGAGAAGTTTTATAGATATGTGGAAAAGAGTTCTTATTGGAAATGGGCCATTTTAACCTCCACTGATAGATACATGACGTCCTGCATCTTCAGGGGCGAGAGCTAGAGTGCATGTTTAGTTGCGTCGACGCAGAGTCATGGGATGAGACTTGCGTATTGGTGATTGGTGTGTGTCTGTGATAGGTGGGTTGTGGATGGGAGGTGAGATTGGGTCGAGGTTCAGTTTGACCTTTCTCAACTTCTCTCCATGTATGGTGAAAGTGGTGTGATCAGAAGGATCTGTTAGTAGGAAAACATTGTTAGGGAGTGAACTTGTGACTATGAAGGGGCCTAGGAATTTGGGTTTGAGTTTGTTTGTTCTACCTGAGTCTTTTACCATGACTGTGTCGCCAGGTGCTATGTCAAGTGGAATTGACCGTTTGTGTTGTTTTGTCTTTGTCTTTTCCTGGGCTTCTTTCAGGTTTGCTCTAACTTTTTTGTAAATTGTTTGCATACCTCTTTTGATGCAGTGTGCGAGGTTATCTAGGTTGTATACGGGGGGGGGGGGGTTGGTTGAATATTTGGTAGGGTAGGCGCATTGGTTGGCCGAAAATGATTTCATGTGGGGACATCTTTGTTGCGGAATTGACTGTGCTATTGATACTGGCTTGTACCTGTGGTAGCCAATCTTCCCAAGTGTCCATGAGGTCATTGACCAATGGTCTGAGGATTTCTAGGACCTTGCGATTTGTTCGCTCAGTCAGACCGTTTCCCTGGGGGTGGTATGCAGTGGCAAATGTTTGGTCAATGTTGTAAAGATGTGCTATTTCGCGCATCACTTCATTTTTGAATTCTGAGCCATTGTCAGATAACATTGTGTGTGGTATGTTGTATCTACAAAAGATATTGTTGACCAGGGTTTTGGCTACAGTCTCTGCTGTTTTGTCCTGGAGTGGTATTAAGATTGTGTATTTAGAGAAATACTCAACTGCTGTGAGTACATAATTGGAACCTTGATGGCTCGTTGGCATTTTCAGTAGGTCAATGCCAAGTGTTTCCCATGGCTCAGCAGGGAGTGGGATATCTTTTATGTTGATTTGCTTCAGGTTAGGGCCTCTGAATTGGTTGCAAGTTACACAAGAATCTATGTGTGTGGTTATATCTCTTTTCATGTAAGGCCAATAATATGTGTGCCTAGCAGTGTTTAGTGTCTTATCTCTGCCCGAGTGGCCTCCCATTGCACTGTCGTGCAATATGTGTAGGACCTTGGGGACTTGGGCTCTGGGGATAACAGTAACCTCTCTTGTATTAATGGTTCTCCTTATGACTCCGTCGACCAGATTGAGTTCCTCAATAGGGACAGGTGGTCGGGAGTGTAAGGGGGTTTGTGAGATGAGATGCTGTTTTATTGGAGACCATATTGGGTCTCCGTCAGTTTCATCCCTGAGTTCTTGCATAGGTATGCATGTGGTTTGGGTTATGGGGGTGATGTGAGTTTGTCTGCTCAAGCAGTCTGCCACTACGTTAGCTTTCCCAGCTAAGTATACGATCATGGGATCGTAATCAAGGAGAGTTGTTTTCCATCTAGCAATTCTCCCATGTAAGTCTTTGGAGTTAAAAAGATAGACTAGGGGTTGGTGGTCTGTTAGTATGGTAATCTTGTAGCCTAAAATGAGGTATTTAAAGTGTTTTAGTGCCCATATGATTGCAAGTCCTTCTTTGTGTGTAGTTGAGTAGTTACTTTCAGCTTTATTAAGGACTCTACTTGCGTAGGCTATGGGGTGCTCTTTGCCATTGTTATCTTTCTGTTGTAGGACTGCGCCTATTCCTTTAGAGGAGGCGTCTGTGTAAAGAAAGAATTCTTTCTTCATGTCAGGGAAAACTAGTACAGGGGCTGTGGTGAGTGTATGTTTGAGAGTGTGTTTCTGACCATTGAAATGGCTCGCCTTTCCTTGTGAATTTGGTCAGAGGGGAAGCAATATCAGCAAAGTTTCGGATAAAGTGTCTGTAGTAGGAGGCTAACCCTATGAAACTTCGTGTTTCATTTGCGTTTCTGGGGGTTGGGAAATTGTTTATTGTATCTATTTTATCAGTGGTTGTGTGAATCCCTTTTGCATCCACTTTATGGCCTAGGAAGGTGAGTTCCTTCATGAGGAATCTACATTTCTTTAATTTAATCTTTAATCCCGTATGTTTGAGACGTTTGATGACAATCTCTAAAGTGTTAAGGTGGTCTCTTTCTGTGGGACTATATATAATGAGGTCGTCTAAATAGACGAATAATGAGATTCCTATCATGTCACTGAAAATGCGGGTCATCAACCTTTGTTGGGTTGAGGGGGCATTCTTAAGGCCAAAGGGCATACGTTCAAAATGAAAGTGTCCTTTGTCCGTGGAAAATGCAGTTACGGGTTTTGATTCCTCTGTTAGTTCGACCTGCCAGAAGGCTGACTTGAGGTCTATTGTGGAAAAAAACAGAGTTCCCGTTGCCAATGCATTGTAGTACATCTTGCATGGCGGGGAGGGGGTGTGGGTCAGATTGAGTTAGGTTGTTTATTTTTCTGAAGTCAACAACAGGGCGTAAGGTTCCGTCTTTCTTAGGGACCAAAAAGAGGGGACTGTTCCATGGGGAGTCTGAATGGGAAATTACGCCTTGGTGTATCATCTCGTGTACACTGTCATTGACTTGGGATTTCCTACTGTGGGGTATGCGGTAAGCGGGGGTGTATGAAGGGGGGTGTTTGGGGGAATTTGGATGTGATGTTTGATTATATCACATTTGCCTAGTGATTCGCCTTCTAAGGCGACAGCTGATCTATTCCTCTGTAGGAGAGCTAATAGCTCGTTATGACTTTCTCCGTCAGCTGATGTCGTGATTTGGTCTGGGGGAATAGGGGGGAGGGGTTGTGTTGGTCTTACTTGGTTGATGTGTTGCGGCAGTGGTTCCTGGATAGGGGAATTATGGAGATGGACTGCGCAGATGTTTGTATTCTTCCTGATTTTACGGTGTTGTTCTGAGGTGTTTGTTAACATAGCTAGTGTATGTTTATTTTCTGATATTGTGTCCCAGGAGGACTCAATGGTTATGTTGTTAATCCTGGACGTGTCTGAGTCGATTATGACGTCCTGATGGTCTATTGCACCGGGTATGTATAATGGGACTGTTATTGAATGTCTAGGGGGTATGATGACTGTGTTAGACATCAGTGCCTTTGAGGTGACATAAGGGGGTGGTCGGAAGGAATAGCTGTTAGTGGGATTGGGAGTATTAAAGGAAGGTAGACATGAGAGATGTTGTGTGTCTGAGTCGGGTGTCTCAGGAACTGTTGATTCATTATTTACATCTCGGAAGGAGATTTTGTTAGTCTCAAAGTCTATCTTAGTTTTCCAAATCTTTAATGAGTGTAGTCCTATTATACCTTGTTGATCAAGGCTCCATTCATCAGCTATGTGGAAAGTTGTGAAACCTACTTTGTGATTGTTGACTTCAATATTTAAGTCTATGGTGTCGTGTAGAGGAATTGTGCTCCCTTCTATTAAGAGTCCTTCCATATTGGAAAATTGAATTTGGGGTGGGTCATTTAATGCTTCATACAGAGCTCTTGGGATGATGTTCAGGTTTGTTCCTGTATCAACCATCATGTCAACTTTAAGTTGGTCTAAGCTTACTTCTAGGGTGAGGTATTTGTGTTGTGTATGATATATTCCTATGGTGGTTTGGTGCGTGAGGCTGGTACACGTTCCCCCAATCGTTGTTGAATATTGCGTGTCGTGTGGGAGGGAGCTGTTTGTCGAGGGGTGGTGAATGGTTTGTTAGTTCTCAGATTTGGTTGTTGTTGTGTTTTCTGTAGGTAACACTCTTCGTTGGAGTGAGTTGATGTTTGGTGTAGGTTGCAGTATTTGATTGGATGTGTTGGTGTAGATAGGAGTGGGTGTTTAAAGGGGGGTGGAACTTGTTTGTTTTGATTCTGGTGTGAGGTAGTAGCATGCACTGAGCGTGGGTGTTGTTTTTGCTGTGTCCAACACTGGGCATCTGTGTGGGAAATGGTTCCATGAACTGAGCAAGGGATAGGGTGGTGTTGTACCTGCGTGTGTTGCTTTTGCTGTGTCCAACACTGGGCATCGGTGTGGGAAATGGTTCCATGAACTGAGCAAGGGATAGGGTGGTGTTGTACCTGCGGGTATTGTTGTTGCTGTATGCAGTCTTTCGTGTTGTGACTGTTTGATGAATGGTAGGAGCACCACTTAGAAGGTTGTCCTTGATTGGTGGGAGGGGGTTGCTGTGAGTGAAGGCTATTTAGTCTGGGGAGATGGTTGGGGGTATCTAAGGATACATTGCAAGCATTCATGATATCTAAAATATAGGTATAAGCTAGAGGATTTCTAGTGTCTAGTTCCTTTTTGGAGGCTTCCTTTAAACACTTTGGAGGGAGTTGGGAGAGATAGGAAGCTATTTCAAGGAATGTTAGTAAGTGTTTTGTTGGCATTACATTTTGACCAAATTGATCAGTGTGAGTCCAAGGAGAGTTATTTTCTAGGTCTTCTCTGACCTCTTTCATTCCGTTTGCCACAAAGTCCATAATGTTAGTAATGGAATGTGGTTGGATTCTAGTGTTATTGAGGAAAGTGATTAGAAATGAAATGTTGTTAGGTTGTTTGTTATGAAAGACCTTAAGGAGGTGGCGTTTATATTCCTGATAAGTGATTCCAGATGCAACTAGGGTGTCTAGCATCCTTGCCTTTGAACGGCAAATGTCAGATGGGTTTATTTTCTGACGGCACAAATTTATTTTATCTGTCTCTGAGTATTGTATGTTCTTGGAGAAAAACAGGTCACATGCTGTCAAGAAATCTGTAATGGATAGTCCGCTATCTTGGGAAAAGGTTGGGATTTCTGTGAGGGGGGTTATGGTTTGATAATTGTTAATTATTGTTGGTTGAGGTTGTGGGTAAGGATAAAATTGTGGGTTTGGAGGAAGGTTAGGTGGTGGTTGGTGGTATGGTGTGGAGTGGGTTTGACCAGATGGGGTATGGGGGGAAGGAAGGGGGAAGTTTTGGTACTGTTGCTGAATGGGAGGGGGGTTATTATGTGTTGGGATATGGGGGTTGGATGGATTATGGTTTATAGGAGGTTTTGTTTGCATATTTGGTTGGATGGGAGGAATGGGTGGTTGTGATTGTGAGTGGTGAAAGGGGTCTACTTGAGGAGGCTGGTTGAAAAAAGGTAAGACATCGTTCTCATAAAGGGGAGTTATTGGGGTATCTGCATTAGGATTAGTTTTGTCAGGATTATTTAACTGGTCAGAGGTATTGTCAACCTGTGGACATAGGTAAAAATGGTCTGGTTTGTCATTGCCAATTAAGTCTTCTGTGTGTATTTCCTCTTTGTCACTGGATATGTCATTTTGGTGTTTTTCTTCTCTAGACTTTGAGAAGACGCTATGTAAGCTTTGTTTTAGTTTTGATCTGGTGGCAAAGGCCATGTTGTTAAGTCATGTATTAGTTAATAGTTAGTTTTGATTTGTAATCTAAGAAAAAAAAGGAGCTGTTAAAATATGAATAATAGGTATATAGTAACTAAGGGTATTATGTTATGCTTAGATATGGGAAGGGGGATATAGTAATGGGATTACAAAAATCATAAAAATATATGTGTATATATAAAATAGTAATAAAATGTGGAAATAATATTATATAATAAGGAGTTAATTATTGTGATATTATTCTTATAATAGAATTAATTATGGTTGTTCATAATTTTTTTTTTACAGCAGTAAAGTAGGTTACATTGATAAAAATGTATAAGTTCTATGTAAATATTGAATTTTAAACATATAAGAGCTATTTGTTTAAACAAGAATTACTTAACTAGAAGAATGCATATGAATATCATATTATGTAATAATATTAACTGTTGAATATATATGTATATTTGTAATTGGCAGATTAAAGAGTATTACTTAATGATAATTTTTGGAGAGAAAAAAAAACTTCTAAATGACAATATGCTAATATAAGTGCGAGATTACATAATCGTTGTATGGCTAAGGTGTACGTGCGTTGAGCACGTGGGTATCTAAGGGCGTATAGGTTACCTTAATACCGTGCTTGAAGCGATTGGTATTATGACGTGCAGCTGGAAGTTTGCTGATGTTGTGGTTCTCGGTGGAACGCGACACTCGGATGAGTGGTGGGGGGTGAGCGGATGAGGTGGCTGTTACGCGGGTCAGTGCGCAGCCGGTGTGAGTCCTCTGGGGCGGATGAGGTCAGTGCTCAAGCGAAGGAAGTCCAGAGGGCTCGGTGGAATGATGTTCGCATAGAAAAAAAATGCGAGTATCAGGGGTGGTTTGAGTGGGTAATGTATGGTTATTATTACGGAAATATATTGGTGTTAAATATAAGGATTGATGTTACCTTTATAATGTTGATTTTAGTAGTGGGAGATCAGCCTGTGACGATTGCCCGTGATGAAATAGTGTGAACCAGGTTCTTGTTCTTGAGAGCGTTTTGTTCAGTGCGGTTATTTGTTCGTAGATGTATGTAGTTGGCTAAGAGTGGACGGGTTTGAAGTTCACCGTAGTAGGTACACCGTAGTCTCTTCGAAGTAGTTGGTTGCGGGGGTGCTGCCACCAGTGATGTAACGGGACGGATGTAACGGTATTGTTACGTTGTTCTATCCAACGCCACTTGTAAATACAAAATGTGACGGGTCAGTCACATCATCACGATTTGGGGGGGTTCCACTGCACAAACGCCTCTAAGCTTTTGTTTGTTTATTGTCCTATCCAGTATAATTATATTGTACACTATTACACAGACTTATCACTAGGGCACGTCACTGGCAAAACTCCTCTTCCGAGCCCGTGCATCTCGTTTAAGAAGGTCGGAAGTTCCTTGGTGAGGTGCCACGCTCGTATAACTGAATTATTTATGTGAGCTGGATTTAGTTCGTCACATCTTATATTTTAATTTACATAATTAGTTTATAATTTAGTCTGACAGCCAGACTATAATATATATATCCAGGGGAGGTTCGTCAGTATACGTAATGATGTGTTTATTGCTGTGTGATCGCGTGTGCATGGTGCGACAGGGAATGCCTTGTCAGCGGATTGATGCAGGAAGTGTCAGGCGCCTTATTGTCTGCCGGCTGGTGTGAGTGTGGGAGTGAGTGGAGGTGAGTGGGTTATATGACTGAGTGATATACTCACTTGTGTATGAGGCGTATACACTCTACCAAAATTATATAAAAAATATATTTTGTCCTATACTGGCATATTATTCTACATCAATGCTATACTCTACTCTGTTTTCCAACGTATATTATATTTTCCCCTCCCTTTGGGATTCTACCCTAAAAAAGGAACTAGCTCATTACAAATTCCAACAATGAGGTTTGTAAGAACATCTTTGCCTCTGCATATATATATATTTATATATATACACATATGTATATATATATATATATATATATGTATATATATATATATATATATATATATATATGCAATAAAAACTCTAGGACCGTGTGTTCACAAATGTAAGTAACCACTAGGAAAAGTAAACTAACGAAGCAGAGCGCTGTCGTATACTTACATCGTCAGTGCAGATACAGAGAAGGAATTCCGTCTTTGTATCTGCAATGAAGATGTAATTATACGAAAGCGCTCTGCTTCGTTAGTTTACTTTTCCTAGTGGTTATTTACGCATATATATATATATATATATATATATATATATATATACAGATATATATATATATACATATATATATACAGATATATACATGTATATATATATATATATATATGTATACATGTGTATATGTATATATATATACATATATATATATATATGTGTGTGTGTGTGTGTGTGTGTGTGTGTGTGTGTGTGTGTGTGTGTGTGTGTGTGTGTGTGTGTGTGTGTGTGTGTGTGTGTGTGTGTGTGTGTGTGTGTGTGTGTGTGTGTGTGTGTGTGTGTGTGTGTGTGTGTGTGTGTGTGTGTGTGTGTGTGTGTGTGTGTGTGTGTGTGTGTGTGTGTGAATCAATCAATCAATCAATCAATCAGATCAGCCATCCTGAGTCTACTGCTGAACAAAAGCCTCCTTCATAGCATTTCATGAAATCACACGATCGTGCCATCCTCTGCCACGTCACTCTTGCAAGCTTATCAATCTCGTCTCTCCACCTTCTGTCTGGTCTCCCTCTTCCACGCTTCCTATCTCGCGGCGTCCACTCAGTTACACACTTGCTCCATCGCTCATCAGTCGTTCGCACTAACTTATATACCCAATTACGAAGGATTACAAAGGCGGAGCATACCGACAGGAGAACTTATGGTCCATATCTAGGTCGGATGCGGGAAAAAGATCATAATGATAATAAATGAAAAAATAAAAACCATAATAATATAAATAACAAGTAAAATTCATAAATAAATGCATAGGTATGGTTGAATAATAAACAACAGGTAAATAGAAAATAATAATAAATTGACATATAACTGATAATACATGAGAATTAAACAGACAAATGATAACAAAACAAAAACAAATAATATAAAATAAATGATAATCATTACAGCATCTTGCTTACATGTTTATCTAAATGATTCTTAAAGCTTCGAACTGAACTATATTGCACTGGCTCTGCAGGAAGTTTGTTCCATTCATTAACTACACGGTTGGCGAATTTGTTTCCACCCACTTCCAAATATAATCAAGTCCAGACAGTTTGAGACCATTGTTTCTTGTCTGATTCTCATTCAGTGTGAAAATTTTGTATCAAGCCACCTCCGAGTCTACGCTTTTTCAGGAAAAAACATATTCATATGTTTTAGTCGATTTTCGTATGATTTATTTTGGATATTTGGAATCAGTTTTGTGGCTCGCCATTGCACTTTCTCCAGTCTGTCAATGTCTTTAATGAGATCCGGTGACCTTACGGAAATAGCATATTCCAAATGTGGACGAACTAAGGATTTATATAGCTTGTTAATGAGTGTTGGACTTTTGAAGTCAAAAGATCGCGCAATCAGTTCTAGAATCTTATTTGCTTGCTCAGAGGATGAAATACACTGCTTGGATGATTTGAGATTGTTATTGATAATTACGCCGAGATCTTTTTCACTATTCACTTTTGTTAACGAATTTTCAAATAACTTGTAATCGTACTTACTGTTATTTCTACCTATGTGCATTACCTTGCATTTACTTGTATTAAATTTTATTTGCCACTTTTCAGACCATTGCTGTAATTTATCTAAATCTTCTTGAATATGTGATTGGTTTAAGTGATAATTTGCCATTACGCACATTTTTGTATCATCAGTAAATTTGGAAACAATAGATTTTAGTCCATAGTATATATACTATGAATAGAAGTGTCCCAAGAACAGAACCCTGAGGAACCCCATTTGTGTGAAGCTAATTTAGTAAGTAGTCTTTAGTGGGGGACTGTATCAAAAGCTTTTGCAAAGTCTAGATATATTAAATCTATATTGTTTCTTTTGTCATAATTCGAGATAACTGTTTCGTAGAATTCGAGTAAGTTAGTCAGGCAAGAACGTTTCCGTCTGAAACCATGCTGGCTATCATTTATCAAACGGTTACTTTCTAAATGATGTTCCATAGCATCTCTGATGATAGTTTCCATTACTTTTCCTACGATTGAAGTCAAGCTTATAGGCCTATAGTTATTTGGTTTCTTTTTGTCACCTTTTTCGAATATGGGAGTAACGTTAGCTAGCTTCCATTCTTATGGGACATCTCCGGATATGATGGATTTCTTGAAAATCATTTCTAATGGAACAACAATCTCATTTTTCATTTCCTTTAAGATTCTTTCTATGCCAACCGTCAGGCCCTGGTGTTTTATTAACTTTGAGTTTATCTATACACTTTTTTTTTTTTTTTTTACCGTATTAAGTTTACCCTAGACATTTCACAGGTTTCAGCTTGGAGTTCACTTTGAGGTGTTTTGTTTACAAATACCGAGCTAAAATAATTGTTTAAAGTATTGTACATTCCTTCATTTGAATATTCAAGTTGACCGTCAGCAGATAATAGTGGGCCGATGTGATTCCTAATAATCTTTTGATCTTTAATGTAACTATAGAATTCTTTGGGATTCTCTTTGGATATATCAGCGATATTCATTTCATATCGTCGTTCCGTTTTTTTTTGTCTTTTTTAAATCTCTCTGTATTATTACATAACTTTCATTGTCATTAGATGCACCCGAACACTTATATTTCTTATCAGCCTGTCTCTTTTTAGCAATAATTTTTTCAGTTTCTTTGTCGAGCTACTTAGGGCGAGCCTGATTTGGGGGACGTCTGTCCTTAAAAGGGATGTAAGTATGAATCGTCTTAGTGAGCGTATTATGAAATATTTCCCACATCTGATCTATAGGTCTTTCGCTTAATTTTGCCTACCAATTTGTGAGCTGGAGATCCTGACGAAGTCGTATGAACTGAGCTTTACTGAAATCGGGTATTTTAGAAACACAAGTATTTATTCTAAAAATATTTAGGAGTTTGAAATGAACTTCCTCTCTTTACTGCCTCCACTACATCTTTCACTCCACTCTGCTGTCTCACCAAACTTGCTCTCTTTCGGTCTCTCAGTGTTATTCCCATCATCGATCTTTCCATTCTTCTCTGTGTAGTCCTTAGCTCTGCTTCCATCGCCCTCGTCAGCTTCCAAGTCTCACACTTGTAGATTATTGCTGGTAGAATGCATTGATTGTAAACTTTACGTTTGGAACATAAAGATGAGCTTCTCAGGATTTTATAATACTTACCAAACAGTTTCCAACCAATTGTAATGCGTCTTTTTATTTCATTATCATGATATTTCGTCACCTTCAACACCTGGCCCAAATAATTATACTACTTCTTCAAGACTTTCACCATCGATTATAATCTCTTTTGATCTTTCATGTTGAACATTACTATGCTTTTACTCATATTAATTTTTAAACCTACTTTGAGGCTTTCTTTGTTTAGATCACTCAACGTGTCTTGCAAGTCTTCTGTTCTTTCTAAAATAAGAATAATGTCATCCGCAAACTTTAGGTGGTTCAAATATTCGCCATTGGTATTCAAACCTTACTTTTCCCAACTCAATCCTCTGAAAATGTCTTTCAAACAAGCTGTAAATTAATTGTGTGAAATTGTATCGCCTTGTCGTACTCCTTTCTCGATCTTGATCTTTTCTGTATCTTTATGTAGTCGAATTATAGCGGTACCTTTCGCATAAATTTTTTCTAACCGTTTTACGATCTGTTCGTTTGTACCCTGTTTGCGTAGCGAGTTTAGTATTGCTATTTGTTCTTCCGAGTCAAAGACCTTCTCGTAATCTACAAAAGCTTAAACACAGAAGTATATTGTATTCCGTCGTTTTCTCGATTAGTTGGTTTATCGCCTGCAAATGGTCTAGAGTCGAATATACGCTCCAAAAGCCTGCCTGTTCCCTCGGTTGTTTTCCATCTAAAACTTTACTTAGTATATATGTAAGGATCTTGGAGAATAATTTATATACGTTTGATAGCAAGCTAATCGGTCGATAGTTACTAAGGTCCTTCTGGGCTATTTTTATGAAGAAAAATCAATATAGCATTGCACCACGTATCAGGGACACTGGGTGTACAACTCAGCTAATTTAGTATGAACTAATTTCCCTGCGTCTTTCAACAGATCTATTGATATACCATCTTCCCCAGGGGCTTTCCCTCGTTTCATAGGTTTTAGAGCAAATTCTATTTCTTCCTTTGTAATCTCTGGTACGCTACTAACGTCTGCACATGAATTTACTGACTCAACTACGGTCTTCGACGAGTAAAGCTCTTGGTAAAATTCTTCTTCTCTTTTTAATATTTTATCTCTACATTTAATGATTTCTCCATTTCTATCTTTCAAACATATCATTTGCTGTCTTATAAAGCATGTTTGCGCTCGGTCACTTTAATACTTATACCTTTCTGAATAATTTTCTCTATTTCATCCATATATCACTTTCTTTTCTCTAATCTCTGCCCTTTGTTGAGAAGCTTGTTTAGTTCTGTTCTTTCTATTTCATCTTTCCTGCTTTTAATCTGCCGTTCTTCTTTTTTTTTAATGAGGTCATTTGTAGCTTTGGAGTATTTGTTTTCTTTAATAATTTTTTGTACTTCCTACTTTCTCCGCCGATTTCCTAATGATATTCACTAAATTCAAATTGATATTTTCCACGGTGTCCTCGTTAGTTCTTAGAGCTTCGAATCTATTTCTAATTTCTAACTGAAATTTCTTATTAACCTTTGCGAGACCTATTTTCTCTTTTAAAACTAGTTTATTTCTCTTGGCTCTGAAATTAAATTTAGCTGTACAACCTACCATTCTATGGTCACTACCTATGTTGACATTATTTATCACCGTAACATTGCTATCGCTTTTGCTCTCATCTCCTAATATGAAGTCTATTTCGTTCTTTGTTCTTCCATTTGGACTTCTCCACGTCAATTTACGACCTACACGCTTTTGGAAGAAAGTGTTCGTTATCCTCATATTGTAGCTCTCTGCAAAATTTACTAACATCTCGCCTCTGTCATTTCTTTCACCTACTCCAAACTTCCCAATGTACGTTTCATCTCCAATCTTCTTCCCCCACTTTAGCATTAAAGTCGCCTATTACCAATGTGCACTTACTTTTTTCTTGATCCATTACTTGACTTAAATCATCATAGAACATCTCAATTTCATCGTCTGAACTCTGTGAAGTTGGTGCATATACCTGAACTATTTTTAGAGTGTATCTTTTGCCCAGCCTAATCATAATCCAAGCTACCCTCTCCGATAAACTACTGAATTTAACTACGTTACCAGCAACCTCTCGTTTTATCAAGAATCCTACTTCACTAGATCTCTGTTTGTCCTTACCTCTATAACAGAACAAGTGGTGACCATCTTGTGATTGTATCAGCTTTTCTTCCGCTCTTCCGACTTCGCTAACTCCTACGATGTCCCACTTGATGTTGTCTAATTCTTCCATTAAACTCTCCAGTCGATGGTCTTCTGAGGGACTTCTTATGTTGTAAATATAGATCTTCATTTTCATCATGTTGTTTACTGTCCAAGCATTGGATCTGCTTAGACAGTGCTTACTCACATTCGGTGGCACACTGCCCCGTAAAATCACGAGGCAATGCGGTTAGAACTTTAGGAAACGATGATCGAACAGGAACGCCCAATTGTTTTTAGGGGGGGGGGGGGGGTGTGATATTCATATTTTGTACTGGGGTGGTAAATGAAACAATCAATAATGGAACAATGCAATATTTTGTATTAGTTACAAGCACTACAAAAACAAGCGTGCGGTCGCTTTGTAAGCAGAATCAAGACTGGCTCCAAGCGACGTCAAGCTCAGACTTGGCGGGAAAAACATATACGCTTAAATGAACACTTGGTTCTCACAATAATATATAAAATATATGATAAATAAACGATATTAAAGATATGTATGTACAACACACAAAGAATATTCTATGCCACCATTACATAGCTCGGCCACCACCACTCGGTGACCCCACGGAGCAAACAAAAAGAAATGACCAGGCAAGACAAAAGCAAACATAACACAGTCCACACACATACAAAGGTGAATACAAAAGTGTGGAAAAGAATAACATTAGCACACCCTAATACACAAACAAGAATACAAGAATATAGACATCAGAATCACATACAACATAATGAAGGTACATAAGAAACACATACAACAAAATGAAATAATAACTGGCGCCGGTTAACCAAAATACAAAAGACAGCAATTGCCGGACGTCTGGGACATGACACTTAATAGCTAAACAAGAGGTACACACACAAATCAATACACTTAACAGAGAGAGAGAAAAAAAGACACAAAGTACAGGTCAAGACAAACATAATTAACAACATAAACACTGTACATATTCAGTTATGAAGACACAGGACCCCTTGAACGGAGATTATAATTATGAGGGGCTGATACAGGAATAGTTTGTACAGTGGGCCTTGGAGGAGGCCGGGTAAACGCCGGTATGGGCACCTGAGTGACCTTAAGTCTGTCCACATGCACCACTTCGCTCAGTCCCTGTGAAGGATCAAAGACCCTGAATTTGTTGGGATGCAACTTCTCAGTAACCAAAAAGGGGCCTGTAAATTTACAATTCAACTTAGATTGGCGGTCAGGCATGCTCTTATAAACATGATCACCAACAACGATGGTAACAGGCTTTGCACGAATATGTTGGTGTTTCAACATTTCGGCCTTGGAAACATCAAGTTTTTCTTTCACAGAGTCATAAATGGCATGCAACGTGTGACTCTGGAGTTGACTATAGTCATCAAAATTGTAGAGGGGACGAGCAGGGCTGTCAATCACATCATAAGGGAGCCGTTTTCCAACTCCATAGATGACAAAAGGAGGCGTTTTGCCCGTAGAAACATTAATGGTGCTATTAATACAAGCACTGACATGGGGAAGCCAATCTTCCCAAGATTCATGAAAGTTACTAGCAACGTGTCTGAGTATATATAAAATTTTCCTATTCGTCCTTTAAACAAGACCATTGGAAGCCGGATGGTAAACAGTCACGAATGTTTGTGTGATGCCGCAACATTCACAAATACTTGCCAAAACCTCGTTCCTAAATTCAGTACCATTGTCACTTAGAAGCACCGAAGGAGTAGTGTATGGACACAAAACATGAGAAACTAAAGCATGGGCTACAACTGGTGCAGACTTGTTACGTAAGGGAGCTAATATTACAAAACGACTAAAGTGGTCCACACACAGAAAGACATACACAGAACCTTGAGTGCTACGAGGCAGTTGCAAAAGGTCTATAGCCACAGTCTGAAAAGGGCGAGAAGGGTACTCTAAGATGGGAGCAGTGCGCGTAGAACCTTTGTTCTGGGCACAAGAACTACACCGGGCTACATGAGAGGTAATGTATAGTCGTATTTTAGGCCAATAATACTTCTTACGCGCCATAGCCAGAGTTTTGTCACGACCTGGGTGACCAGCCTGAGGGGCACCATTAGCAAGGAACAAAACAACGGGAACTAGAGACTCAGGGATCACTAGCTGTGCTACATGCTGCTCAAACACTTCAACATTACGAATGAGAACTTTGTCCTGCAAGGAAAATTGGGACAGAGGTACCGGTAAAGCTGGTAAGGTGGTATCATCACCGGACTCCAAAGCATAAATGACAGCAGATCAAACAGGGTCTTCACGCTGGGCTTTGGCTAGATTCTTCAGGGAGAAGTTGTCAATTACTGTAACAGCAGCAACAGGGATATTACGTGAAAGTGCATCAGCAACGTTGTTTGCACACCCTGGGATATGTTTAAGGGTTGGATTGAATTCCTTAATCGTGAGGAGCCATCTGGCTAGGCGGCCTGAAAGATTTTTGTCCTTGAAAAGCTGAGTGACAGCAGTGTGGTCCGTGTAGACAGTAATAGGATATCCAAAAATGATATCACGGAAATGCTTTAAAGCCCACACCACTGCTTATTAATTAAGAATGCGACTAGCATATGCAATAACATGAGGTCTACATCCATCTACTTATTGCATGAGTACAGCTCCAATGCCTGTACCAGAAACATCTTTA
The DNA here is from genome assembly GCF_046742065.1 of Oratosquilla oratoria. NCBI lineage: Eukaryota > Metazoa > Arthropoda > Malacostraca > Stomatopoda > Squillidae > Oratosquilla > Oratosquilla oratoria. The sequence continues at coordinate 50,452,584 of NC_134790.1, read as the reverse complement.
CAAATAGTAAAGGGGAGATTATAATCTGGGAAGGCTAACACAGGCGCTTCAGTAAGTGAAAGCTTCAAGGAATCAAAACTTTCCTGATGAACATCACGCCACTGGAAGGAAGAGTCCTTCTTGAGAAGGCGAGTGAGAGGGGAAGCAATTGAAGCAAAGTCTTTAATGAATGCACGATAGTATCCTGCAAGTTCAAGGAAGGAACGTACATGTTCAACTGACTTCGGTATAGGGAAGTCCCTCACCGCCTTGATTTTATCACCTGTAGTGTGGATACCATGTTTGTCTACAACATGACCTAGGAATTGGATACTAGACATGAAAAAGGAACACTTGAGTAAATTGAGTTTCAACCCAGCTTCAGGAAAACGTTGCAAGACCATGGACAATTTAGTAAAGTGGCTTTCCATATCTTTGAAAACTAAAATTAAATGATCCAGGTAAACAAAAAGGCCATCCCCCACTAAGCCATGAAAAATGGAGTTAACCAAGCGCTGGCAAGTCAAGGGAGCATTCCGCAAACCCATGGGGCAACGAAGCCATTCATAATGTCCACTGGGAGTCGAGAAGACCATGACTTTACGAGACTTCTTCTCCAGTGGTATCTGCCAAAAACCGGCTTTTAAATCTAAGGTGGTGAATACCGTATTACCAGTGCCAATGGACTGGAGAAGGTCACTTAAGATAGGCAAAGGGTAATGGTCAGGAACAGTGACCTCGTTAACTCGCCTGTAATCAATAACTGGATGAAAAATTCCGTCTTTCTTGGGCACCAGGAGAAGAGGCGAGTTCCACTCTGAGTGGGCCTCCTGTACAACACCTTCACGCAATAAGTCGTCAACCAAGGATTGGGCTATAAGCCGACGAGAGTGAGGTAACCTGTAAGAGGGGACGTAAACAGGACGAGCACCTGGCCGAAAATAAATTCTATGAACCACACGATATGTAACAACTAATGGATCACCAGGCAAAGCCAAAGCTTGACGATGGGTAACTAACAGCTCAATGAGACGAGGCGTCTCACCAGGAAAATCAATCTCGCCTACAAATGTGGCACACTCAGAAGTTAAACGAGCAGGGTCACGTGTTGGAGGAAACTATAGTACAGAAGCTGCTATGATAGGCGAGTCCTGGAAAGTAATAATGTCAACCACATCAAAGGAGCCTAACTGGCTGCCAGGAGAGAGAGCAATAGGAACAGCCGTGACGTTTGTTACCATCGCCGTGGTAACATGACCCTCGCGAATAGTGGAGAGAGTTCCTTCTAATGCAAGGCGACGAATACGAACAGAGTCAGATAGAGAGAGAACGTCAGACCCTATCGTGGCACCTGAAACTCGCACCGGAACTCGAACTGAACTTGAAGGTCCAATAAGATGCTCCCCTATAACAACAGCAGCACAAGGAAAAGTAGGGTTAAAGCGCTTGGAAGCTGGTGAGGGCAAATGTGCGGACTTATCAAGCACAGGAGAATCACAAACAGAAACTGGCCAATCTGATGCAGGGATAACAAAATTGTAGAAAGTCACTACACGGCGACTAGGAAAAATATCTGCCATGAGCTGTAAGAGCATCAATACCCAAAAGACAGTCACACATAAGGGCAATACCAGAAACAACAACGAAAGTGACATGGAAAATTGTAGCATGCGAGGGAAACTGTAAGGGAGAACAAGCAAGGGAGAATCTTGCACAGAATGCAAATTATTACAAAAGGGAGATAAAGAGAGATTGTACAATTCCCGGAGAGCAAAATAAGCCTTTCTACTTATGAGACTACATTCTACACCAGTAACTACAGTGACTGAAATAGGCGTATCCCTTGTAAGAAACTGGAAGGTAAGTAATTGGGAAGACTCAACAGCTACTAATTTGAGACCGAACATTACTGGTCAAATCTTTGGGTTATGAAACAAGCGCTGGTGAAAATGGGACTGACGAGGCTGATGAGAAGTCTCATCTCTAAGTTTCAAAGCCATGAAACATTGATCAGTCGAGTGTTTACAATGACCATGGATATGGCAGTAACTGAGTTCATCCTGTGGCTCTACTCTAGAAAGGTCATGCGTTATATTAGAAGAAACATTAGATACACTCCTGCGAACAGGGGACTGTCTTGACTTGTGTATCTGGCGCCTACGGTGGTAACAAAAATTGCTTGAATGACCACACCTGTTACAAAAGGTACATGTAAGGATAGGGTGGAGGGGGGGTAATTGTAGATTGAGGGGAGCTATGAGTAGGAACTGTAGAGTGAGAGGGCTTAGGAGAACAAGGGACATTGGCATGTTGAAGAGCATTACTAATACACAAAGAACTAGAAGGCACTTCCCCAAGTTTACAGGAAAGCCTTGTTGCAAAAGATAATAGAGTTTCATCAGTCTTATAGCTGAGAGAAGATGCAGCTCTTCTCTCAGAAGGCACAAAAAAAGGACGTAAAGCAAAAATTCCAAAATTAGGCGGAACCTATCTGAAATGATAGTGCCATTATCTACCCAGTCTGAATGTGAGAGTAAATCGAAGGCGTCAACAACAATTATACTGGCCTGGGCTTGAGCACGCCTGTAGTCAAGAGTAACCAGTCGGGATACGAGGGTATCAGCCAGTTTAAAACACCATTGAAAAAAATTGCCATCAGGGGTATCTGAAAAAAAATCGAATGAAATTAGACCTAAAGATGTCATAATTATAATCCAAAGACTTGGGATCAAGGCCCGATGCAGAGAGCATCTCTGACGCTAGTGAATCAGGTACAAGTTGTGACCTCAGAAAAGATATCTTTTCAGACCCAGTCGAGAACATTTTATTTTACTATAGCATCCTCGCATTGGCAAGAAAAAAAAAATCTATAGTCCTTATAATGGGGGTCCTCCCCTGAAAATTTAATAACAGAAGGTTCTTGGTGTAATAAAGTTAAAGTATGAGCCATTGCTTCAGATGGTTTTTGGGGATTGATAAAACATGATACCTTTGGTTTAGACATATTAGAAGGGGGGCAAGATAACTGCACTCCACTACGTAATAACGTCAAAATCAAAACAAAGAAAATATAGTTAATAATGGTGATCGCAATGAATACACTCCTCGAATCGGAAGAATAGATCACCTGAAAGAACGTAGGTAATAATATTCGCTCTAATACACAAACCAAGAGCGTTATTAATACAAAATATATGAGTCACAATTAAGCTACGTAATTACCACAATTCTCTAACAACTTTAAATAAGGAAAACCGTTACCGCACAGGGGTAACTATACAAGAACTTAAGGAAAAGGGATTATGACGTCACAACATGGCCACCGTGAACGCCAACTAATTTGTCCATCTTGCCAGATAAAGAACCATTGACCAATTATTTCATTATAATCAGAAAACAATATGACCTATCATGAATAAACAAGAATCATGTACAAGCCTGAATAATGCACTGGCAAAGGAGACGAAAGTCACTATGGAAATCAACGAACGATGATCACCGGCCGATGTGAAGACTGCGTAGGTGTAAATTTGTCTGTCCAAAATCCTTCACCATCCAGGGTTCAAATTACAGTTGATACACACAGGAACATAAGACAATCCAGTGATAATCACAGACGATGCCGACGCCAACGGGAAGAGCACGCGGGAAAAACATCACCTTGTGCACTCAGAGAAAAATGTTCCTGCGCCTAATTACGCACACAATGTTCAAGGGAAAGGTATGAATAGTTCTATTGTTACTGAAAAAATCACCTGGCTGAAAAAAAGGGAGAAAAGCACAACCGCCAACAACGCAATATCACTGGCCGGCAAATTTTTCAAAGTTCACAACGAATACGAGCGTTCTGCACAAAATTCAATACACACAATACAATTAAACACTGAATTATTTTTCCGCTGTCACCGTATGTACTGGGCTGGCCAATGAAACAATCAATAATGCAACAATGCAAAATATTGTATTAGTTACAAGCACTACAAAAACAAGTGTGCGGTCGCTTCGTAAGCAAAATCAAGACTGGCTCCAAGCGACGCCAAGCTCAGACTTGGCGAGAAAAACATATACGTTTAAATGAACACTTGGTTCTCACAATAATATAGAAAATATATAATAAATAAACAATATTACAAATACATATGTATGTCACAGATCACTTGTGACTCGTAAAATTTGGCTGAATTATACATAAACAACTCGTTAACTAATACATAAATTACAGTTTGAAGAAACTAAGTGGTTTGCGAGAGTATCACCAATTTGCGTAATTGAAGTTCGAAACTCTGAAGCATCAAATACCAAGACTTGGAAACTCTGAAGCTTCAAACCTCCGAAACTTCGAAACTCAAACTCCGAAGCCCGAAGAGTAGAGGAAGGGAGAATGACCAGAATGGACAGTCAAGAATCGACACAGCTGGTGAAAGATTCTGACATAAATGGCGCCCAACGTGGGGCCTTCTTGTGCGTTATTCACACTCTGGCAGTAAAACTTTTATAGTAACCTTGAAAGTTAATTACAGAAATGTGAGAGCCATGTCCGTGCAGGAATTGACGAGTGAGGCGGAAACCCTGAGGTATACGGATACTGAGGAAATCCGGGAGTACGTCCGAAAACGGCAACAGCATCTACGGGACGACAGAGCGCAGGAACGAGAGTTCGAGAAACTAAAGTTGGAACATGAAAAGGAGAAGTTGGAACATGAAAAGGAGAAACGGCTGCATGAGAAGGAGATGCTACAGCTCAAACTTTCCCAACCTTAGACCGATGGTACCAGCTCTCCAGGTGTCAACCCCGTTGCTCACACCCAGTTCTCTACACACCGGCTCAACATTCCAAAGTATTGACAGGTTCCAGATGGTGGCGACTACGTACAAATTGAGCGAAGATGTTAAGAATGTTGAGTTTATGAACCTCTTCGACGGGAAGCCTCTCGACATCATCCACCGTCTTGACTCCTCAATGCGGGATTATGAAGGTATGAAGAAGGCATTATTTCTAGCTTATGGTAAGACATTGGAGGATGCGCGTGACCAATATCAGCGAGCTATGTTGCAGGATAAGGAGACGGTAGCCCAGTTCTGCGCTCGATTGAAGAGTTACTTGGACCATTGGATGGAAAAGGACGAGACTCCGCAGACTGTCGAGGGTCTGCGCGACTTGATGCTGCGCACCCAGCTCGAAAGGTCGTGTCCCACGGAGCTGGTGGCTAAATTCAAGACACAGAAAGTCAAGGACCTCCAGCAAATGACTGACCTGGCCGACGCACATTTCGCAGCTTACGGGTACCACACGAGGAAGCAACTTCACAAGAAGTTGCCTCCAACTGTTCATTCTCAGACACCACAATGGTCTAACACGCAAGCCCAACACCACACTAAGTTACCACAGTCATCTCCACAGCAGTCGAAACCACAAAGATTTACTCAATCCTTTTATCCTCAGAGCCAACCACAGCAAGTGAGGAACCAGCCCTACTCTCAAGGTGGCTGGAAAGGTCACAAGGGTCAGAAGAATCAGCGCGCTGCAGCAGCAGCAGTACACCACGGAGGAGCACCTGAGGAATATTTCCAAAAAGTTGCTCAACAAGGAGAGTGTGTCACTGCTGGTTCTGTGTCGACTTCCCAACACGCGTACTTGTCTGCTTTATTAAGTTCCAGTCTCAGAGGTACAGGGCTCCTGGTACAGTCTGGCAAGGTAAATGGTGTTACTACAGAAGTTTTAAGGGACAACGGATAGACGGAATGTTGTGCCAAGGAGAGGCTTGTAACGCCTGACAGCTACACCGGAAATTATGTAGCCGTAGTCTTATCAACGGGACTCGGGTGATTTGTCCCTTAGCTACGGTTGAAGTGGTTAGTCCTTTCTACACCGGACGAGCCATCGCCACAGTCATGGAGGAGGTGGTAGCAAACTCGGTTATTGGAAACATTCCTGGAGCCAAGAAATTTTGCTCACACGCAGCCACCGCCCAAACCTGTGCAGCGGCGGTTACCAGAGAAGCCGCCAGAGCAACCAACCAGGTAAAACCTTTGATACTTTCATCTGTTTCAGATCTTGCAAATAGTGAGGACGTAGTTGCCGAGCAAACGACCGATCCCACACTTGCCATGGTTCGTAAGAAGGTTCTAGAGGGACATTGTAGAACTTCTCGGGGAACGGAAACCAGATTCCTTAAGAAAAGGGGAAGACTTTATCGCAGTACGGTGTATCCAAGCGGGGACTCGAGACTACAGTTCGTCGTTCCAGAGATGTACCGCTTGGCAGTGTTTAAGCTGGGTCATCATGCTGCACTAGGTGGACACATGGGAGTACAGAAAACTCAGGATAGAATTCAGTCTCAATTTTTCTGGCCTGGGATAGGCAGAGAGATAGTGAGGATGGTGAGGTCATGTGACGTATGTCAGAAGACTACAGATCGCGGCCGAGTGAAGCCTGCACCACTCGGACCATTGCCTCTGATCTCTGAGCCATTCCAGCGAGTGGCTGTGGACATCGTTGGACCTATCATTCCAAGGGCAGCTGACGGAGCCAAATACATCCTTACCTGCGTGGACTTCGCGACGAGATGGCCTGAAGCGGTACCCCTTCGCAATATTGAAACCATAACTGTCGCCGAAGCAATGTTCGAAATCTTTTGTCGCGTGGGCATTCCTAAGCAAGTGTTGTCCGACCGGGGGAGCCAGTTCACTTCAGTCATGATGGAAGAGTTGCTGAGGCTATTGGCTGTAAAAGGACTCAGGACTACCCCTTGGTACCCTCAAGAAGATGCTGAAGCGGATGGCAGCAGAACAACCTAAGGGATGGCCACGATTTATCGCCCCTCTACTATTCGCCTACCGCGAAGTACCCCAAGCTTCACTACAGTTCTCGCCATTTGATTTAGTCTACGGCAGGTCAGTTCGTGGTCCTCTGCAAGTACTGCGAGAACTCTGGGACGAAGAAGAGCCTGACCACGCAGTGAAGACAACTTATGCATATGTGCTGGACTTGGCCGAACGACTACGAGAGACCTGTGAAGTAGCAAAGCAAGAGCTACTGAAAGCTAAGGAAGTTCAGAAGGCGTACTACGACAAGAAAACTAAGCTGAGGATCCTCGAGGAAGGAGACCAGTGCCTCCTCCTTCTACCCACCGCGCACAACAAGTTGCTGTCGCAATGACAAGGACCTTTTGAAGTAGTCAAACGTCTCAATGACTTGAACTACTTGGTGCAAGTGGGACCAGACCAAAAGAGGTTCCACATCAATATGCTGAAGAAATATTACACACCTCAAGTTACATGTTCGGCAATTGGTCAAGAATGTTTGCTGAATAGGGGAGATCGTGTGCTATCACCTGAACAGTGCGAGTGTTTGCAGCTTGTCGAAGGCCAGTTTAAGCAGTCTTAGATGGTCTCTGCTGCCGTGGTTATACCAGAGATTGAGGAATTGACAGATTGCGCACCCCTTACCCCTGAAGCTATCCAAGGCGAAACGGTGGAGGATGTGCAAGTACCTCCGAGGCTTGGTCCAGAGCAGAAGAGACGTATAAATTCTATTCTCCAGCGACATTCTGCAGTGTTCTCCGATAAGCCTGGAGTCGCCAAGGTGGATTGCCACGAAATACGGCTGACGAGCAGCGTACCAGTCAGATTGAAGCCATACCCGATACCCATTCGTCTGGTGGATGCAGTCAAGAAGGAGATAGACAACATGGAAGCTGCAGGCATCATAGAGAAGTCATCGTCTCCCTACTGCAGTCCTATAGTCGTTGTACGCAAGAAGGATGGAGGTGTACGAATCTGTGGAGATTACCGCGGAGTAAATGCAGTAACCCAGGTGGATGTAGAGCCAATGAGTAATCAGCAGGAAATATTTGCAAAGGCCGCCAACTCAAAAATCTTTTCAAAGATGGATTTGGCGAAAGGATTCTTCCAGATTCCACTGGAGGAGAGAAGCAAACAGGTCACGGCAGTCGCAACACCCAACGGACTTTACCAGTTCAAAGTACTACCTTTTGGACTTACCAATTTCCCAGCAGTTTTTAACCGTGCCATGCGTCAAGTTCTGCACGGCATCCATGGAGTGGAAGCTTTTGTGGACGATATACTCATCCACTCTTCTACCTTCGAGGAACATCTGGAGATCCTGGAGAAGGTACTTAAGAGACTTAGTTAAGTGAATATGACAGTCAAGCCGTCTAAATGCGAACTTTTCCAACAGGAAGTACAGTTCCTGGGACATACCTTAGGCGAAGGACGAGGTGGATGCCAGGATAGCAAGATAATAAAGATCAAGAATGCATCTCAGCCGACCACGAAGAAACAGGTTCGATCGTTCTTGGGACTTGTGGGCTACTACCGCAGGTTCATTCCGAATTTTGCTGTCCTCGCCT
>NC_134790.1:50426733-50429233 GCF_046742065.1 Oratosquilla oratoria | reverse complement strand
GAGAAAAATATTTAGAACACCAGTTTTAATGCGTCCTGTGTGAGCTGAGAATTAATGGATAAAGTCCCTGTTGGTGCGTTTCAAAAGATTACAAAGGCGGAGCATGCCGACAGGAGACCTTTTGAACCATATATAGGTCAGATGCGAAAAGAAAATCATATTAATAATAAAATAATAAATAAAAACTATAATAATGTAAATAACAAATAAAATACATAAATAAATGCATAAGTATAGTTAAATGATAAACAAACAGGTAAATAGTAAATAATAATAAATTGACATATAACTAATAATAAATGAAAATCAGATAGACAAATTATAACAAAAAAAAAATAATAATATAACATAAATTATAATCATTACAGCATCTTAGGTATTTATCTAAATGATTCTTAAAGCTTCGAACTGAACCATATTGCACTACCTGTGCAGGAAGTTTATTCCATTCATTAACTACACGGTTGGCAAAGTTGTTTCTACCCACTTCCAAATTGAATCTATTTCCGGACAGTTTGAGACCATTGTTTCTTGTCTGATTCTCATTCAATGTGAAAATTTTGTCACTTTTGATGTTGTCAATTCCCTTTAAAATCTTAAAGACCTGTATAAAGTCACCTCTGAGTCTACGTTTTTTTAGGGAAAACAGATTCATATGTTTTAGTCGATTTTAGTATGATTTATTTTTGATATTTTGAATAAGTTTTTTGTCTCGCCTTTGTACTTTTTCCAGTCTGTCAATGTCTTTAATGAGATTCCGTGACCATACGGAAACAGCCTATTCCAAATGTGGACGAACTAACGATTTATATAGCTTGTTAATGAGTGATGGATTTTTGAAATCAAAAGATCGCGCAATCAGTCCCAGAATCTTATTTGCTTTCTCAGAGGCTGAAATACATTGCTTGGATGATTTGAGGTCGTTACTGATAATTACGCCGAGATCTTTTTCACTATCCACTTTTGTTAACGAATTTCCAAATAACTTGTAATCGTACTTACTGTTATTTTTACCTATGTGCATTACCTTGCATTTACTTGTGTTAAATTTCATTAGCCACTTTTCAGACCATTGCTGTAATTTATCTAAATCTTCTTGAATATCTAATTGGTTTGAGTGATCATTTGCCACTCCGCACAGTTTTGTATCATCAGCAAATTTGGAAACAGTAGATTTTAGTCCATGGTCTATATCATTTATATATATTATGAATAGAAGTGTCCTAAGAACGGAACCCTGAGGAACTCCACTTGTAAAAAATTTCCATCTAGAAGTTTGTCCATTTAAAACAACTCTCTGTTTTCGACCATTCAACCAATTACTAGTCCAACCTAATAGGCTACCACTTATTCCGTGTAATCTAATTTAGTAAGTAGTCTTTCGTATGGGACGGTATCAAAAGCTTTTGCAAAGTCTAGATATATTAAATCTGTATTGTTTCTTTTGTCATAATTCGAGATAACTGTATTATAGAATTCGAGTAAGTTAGTCACGCAAGAACGTTTCCGTCTGAAACCATGCTGGCTATCATTTATCAAACGGTTACTTTCGAAATTATGTTCGATAGCATCTATGATGATAGTTTCCATTATTTTTCCTACGATTGAAGTCAAACTTATAGGCCTATAGTTATTTGGTTTCTTTTTGTCACCTTTTTTTGAATATGGGAGTAACGTTAGCTAGCTTCCATTCTCTTTGGACATCTCCGGATATGATGGATTTCTTGAAAATAATTTCTAATAGAACAACAATCTCATTTTTCATTTCTTTTAAGATTCTTGGATGCCAACCGTCAGGCCCTGGTGTTTTATTAACTTTGAGTTTGTCTATACACCTTTTAATTTTTTCTTTTGTTATATTTACCGTAGTGAGTAAGTTTACCCCAGACTTTTCACAGGTTTCAGTTTGGAATTCACTTCGAGGTGTTTGGAATTCACTTTGAGGTGTTTCGTTTACGAATACCGAGCTAAAATAATTGTTTAAGATATTGCACATTCCTTCATTTGAATATTCAAATTGACCGTCAGCAAATAATAGTGGACCAATGTGATTCCTAACAACCTTTTTATCTCTAATGTAACTATAGAATTCTTTGGAATTCTCTTTGGATTTATCAGCGATGTTCATTTCGTATTGTCGTTTTCTTTTTCTTTTTGTCTTTTTTAAATCTCTCTGTATTGATACATAACTTTCATAGTCATTAGATGCACCCAAGCACTTATATTTCTTATAAGCCTGTCTCTTTTTAGCAATACTTTTTTCAGTTTCTTTGTCGAGCCACTTTGGGCGAGCCTGATTTGGGGGACGTCTGTCCTTAAAAGGAATGTAAGTTTGAATCATCTTAGTGAGCGTATTTTGAAATATTTCCCACATCTGATCTACAGGTCTTTCGTTTAATTTTGCCTCCCAATCTGTAAGCTGAAGCTCCTGACGTAGTCCTATGAACTGAGCTTTACTGAAATCGGGTATTTTAGAAACGCAAGTATCTATTCTAAAATT
>NC_134790.1:50414233-50421733 GCF_046742065.1 Oratosquilla oratoria | reverse complement strand
ACACACACACACACACACACACACACACACACACACACACATTTTAAATTTATATATATATATATATATATATGTATATATATATATATATATATATATATATATATATATTCAACAAGAACCCACTGTGTTGTATAAGAAGAAATGAAATAGATGATATCCATATATTTCGATCACGGACTGTGATCCTCTTCAGTGGAATACAGAGTAGTGGACCAAAAGGCATGTCTTATGTACAGAGAAAGAAGAAGGAACATGGGTAGCACTCAAGTAGCGTCTAATGCTTTGCGGGGCAAGTCACCCGCCTTCACCAAAGATGATAATAATTTGTTGACTGACCATTGTCCATTTGAAATATTAAAATTAGGAAATTTATCTATCAAGGATGATTCTATTATTTTTCTTTTAAAACTGCACTTTGAATTAAGAATAATTTTTGCCTCGTTTCAATCCATACGATGGCCTTCCTTGTCTACGTGTTGGAAGACAATGGAATTTTGTTGTGCATATTTGACTGAATTTTTGTGTTCTTTCATCCTAGTGTGTAAATATCTACCTGTTTGTCCCCAATATACATTATTACAATCCGAGCACGGAAGTTAATAAACACCTTGATGTATTTCTTCTCTAGGTCTTTGATGTACATTAACTATTTTCTTAGACAAATTATTGGGAAAACTAAAAACAAAGTTTATGTCTTTCTGTGGTAGAAATTGCGAAATATCATTTAAGGACTTATTATAAGGCAATTTGATACAGTTTTTGTCCCAAACGAAATTCTTACTGGAATGGGAAGTGGATCCAAAGTGACTAGTTTTGGCTTTGCTTAGGTGCTCTATTTAAAAACCAATCAGGATACCCTATTCTTTTTAATCGATTCTTGACGGTTGTTATCTCCATTTCCAAATAATGTGGACTACATAATCTGAGTGCCCTCAAGAAAAGACCTGAGGCAATACTATATTCAATTTTATCAGGATGGTGGCTGAAAAAGTGTATATAACTCCCCGTATGTTTGGGTTTTCTGTACACTGTAAAAGACAAATGATCCTGATGTCGTGTTAATAGAATATCTAGAAATGGCAGTCTATTATCCACCTCACATTCAACTTTAAATTCTATATTAGTGGTTAAGTTGTTCAGTTGTTCAAAGAAAGCATTGAAAGATCCCCACTCATCATCCCAAATCGTAAAGATGTAGTCCGCGTACCTGTACCAAAATATACCTTGTGGCTTAATGTCCTGTAAAAGTACTGTCTCGAAATACTCCATATATAAGTTAGCTAACACTGGGGAGAGATTGGATCCCGTTGAACAACCGAACTGTTGTTTATAATATTGATCTTTAAATGAGAAAGTATTTGTGTTAGCACATAATTCCGTTAATTTAATGATTTTGCTGACAAAGATTGCAAGTTGATCCCGATAATGTTGTAATTTTGTTTCTAAGAAAGCCAAAACCTCAGCTACGTTGATGCAGGTAAACAAAGATTCTACATCAAGACTTAGTAATTTTCTCTGCCCCGGTAAATGATGACTCTTGATCTTACTTATGAAATCTCCTGAATGTTTTATATGTGAGTCGGAAAAACACCCTACAAATTGTGACAAAATGTTCATGAGCCATTTTGATGTCTTACTCGTACAAGAGTTTCTATTTGAAATAATGGGTCTTAGAGAACACTTTCTTTATGAATTTTTGGAGTCCATAAAAATTAGGTAGCTGTGGGTTTATGACAAATAAATTATTATTAAAAAATTCTTTTCCCACGATATTGAATTCCGAGGCAGTATTTCTGAGATGGTTTTTTGTTAGTTTTTCATAAGTTTTAGTATCCTTTAAAAGATCAAAAGCTTTGCTTTCATAATCCAACTGGTTGAGAATAACTATTTTCCCCCCCTTATCTGCACGGGAAATGATGACATCTTTACGATTCGTGAGGCTGTCTACTGCTAGTGTATACCGCTTTGGCAACCCACATTCTTCTTTAAAACAATCCACTATACCTTGTATTAGAATCTCTTTTAAACACAATAACTCTTTGTCATAATCATTTGACGCCAAATACCTATCAAATTCCATCCTGATAAAATTAAATATAGTATTGCCTCAGGTCTTTTCCTGAGGGCACTCAGATTATGTAGTCCACATTATTTGGAAATGGAGATAACAACCATCAGGAATCAATTAAAAAGAATAGGGTATCCTGATTGGTTTTTAAATAGAGCCCTAAGCAAAGCCAAAACTAGTCACTTTGGATCCACTTCCCATTCCAGTAAGAATTTCGTTTGGGACAAAAACTGTATCAAATTGCCTTATAATAAGTCCTTAAATGATATTTCGCAATTTCTACCACAGAAAGACATAAACTTTGTTTTTAGTTTTCCCAATAATTTGTCTAAGAAAATAGTTAATGTACATCAAAGACCTAGAGAAGAAATACATCAAGGTGTTTATAAACTTCCATGCTCGGATTGTAATAATGTATATTGGGGACAAACAGGTAGAGATTTACACACCAGGATGAAAGAACACAAAAATTCAGTCAAATATGTGTAACAAAATTCCGCTGTCTTCCAACAAGTAGACAAGGAAGGTCATCGTATGGATTGGAACGAGGCAAAATTTATTTTTAATTCAAAGTACAGTTTTAAAAGGAAAATAATAGAATCATCCTTGATAAATAAATTTCCTAATTTTAACATTTCAAATGGACAATGGTCACCAGACTGCATTACTACCTGGGCAGTCAACAAATTAGATTATTACCATCTTTGGTGAAGGCGGGTGACTTGCCCCGCAAAGCATTAGACGCTACCTGAGTTCTACCCATGTTCCTTCTTCTTTCTCTGTATATAAGACATGCCTTTTGTTCCACTACTCTGTATTCCACTGAAGAGGATCACAGTCCGTGATCGAAATATATGGATATCATCTATTTCATTTCTTCTTATCCAACACAGTAGGTTCTTTTTGAATTTTACGAATGTGTTACAACATTACCTTATAGTTATATATATATATATATATATATATATATATATCTATATATAAATATATATATATATATATATTTATATATATATATATATATATACATATGTATATAAAAATATATATATATATATATATATATATATAAGAAAGAGCAGAAGACTTGCAAGATATGCTGAGCGATCTAAACAAGGAAAGAATCAAAGTAGGTTTCAAAATGAATAAGAAAAACACCAAAGTAATGCTCAACACGAAACTTCAAAGCAAAGAGATTGTAATTGATGATGAGAGTCTTGAGGAACTTGAAGAGTATAATCATTTATGTCAGATGATGAAGGTGATGAAAGATCATGATAATGAAATAAAAAGACGCGTTACAATAGGTTGGAAAATGTTTGGTAGGTATAATAAAATCCTGAGGGGCTCTCTACCTTTATGTTTGAAATGTAAAGTTTATAACCAATGCATTCTGCCAGCAATAATATCTACGGGTGTGAGACTTGGAAGTTGACAAGGGATATGGAAACAAAGCTAAGGACTGCACAGAGGAGAATTGAGAGATCAATGATGGGAATAACACTGAGAGACCGAAAGAGAGCAAGTTGGGTGAGAGAGCAGAATAGAGTGAAAGATATTGTGGAGGAAGTAAAAGAGAGGAAGTGGAATTGGGCAGGTAAGTTGGTGCGAACGACTGATGAGCGATGGAGCAAGTGTGTTATTGAGTGGACGTCACGAGATAGGAAGCGTGGAAAAGGGAGACAAGACAGAAGATGGAGAGACGAGATCGAGAAGTTTGCAGGAGTGACATGGCAGAGGATGGCGCGGTCGTGTGAATCATGGAATGCCATGAAGGAAGCCTTTGTTCAGCAGTGGACCCAGGATGGCTGATATATATATATATATATATATATATATATATATATATATATATATATATATATATATATATATATATCACAACTAACACCACAGTCGGACGAAAGAAAAAGTAGCGTAAGCGGAACTATATATTTCGATTGCTACCTGCAATCCTCTTCAGTAGTACAAAGTGGCAGGGAGGAGGCTATCTTAAGTAGCAACCTCTTACAAAAGAAAGGGAACATGAGAAAATAAAAACATCACTGCCCCAACCCTAGTTGACCTGAGGCTGACACGAGGTCGGGTCAGGGGGAGGGGGAGGAAGCTTGTTGACAATATTTTTGGTGATGAATAGTCCTGAAATGATGTCTGGGGTCCATTGACCCTTGGAAATATTCATCGTGGGCAGATAATCAATTAATGTTGATTCCACCATTTTCCTTCTGAACCCACACCCTGATTTATAAATGAGATCAGATTTCTCCCAGTCCATCCGGTGATTAAATTTATTAACGTGTTGAAACACTGCTGAATTTATTTGGCCATATCTAATCGACCTTTTGTGTTCATTTAATCTTGTCGGTAGGTCTCTTCCCGTCTGGCCAATGTATGAAAGGTTACAATCTTTACATGGAAGGGAGTAAACACCTGGGATATGTTCTTCCTTCAACCTCTGGTGAACATTAACAACTTTTTTATTAATAGTATTAGGGTAGTTATGAATTAAATTTACTTTCTCTTTGGGAAGAAACTTGGACAATTGACTCTTCCCAAAGAGAAAGTAAATTTAATTCATAACTACCCTAATACTATTAATAAAAAAGTTGTTAATGTTCACCAGAGGTTGAAGGAAGAACATATCCCAGGTGTTTACTCCCTTCCATGTAAAGATTGTAACCTTTCATACATTGGCCAGACGGGAAGAGACCTACCGACAAGATTAAATGAACACAAAAGGTCGATTAGATATGGCCAAATAAATTCAGCAGTGTTTCAACACGTTAATAAATTTAATCACCGGATGGACTGGGAGAAATCTGATCTCATTTATAAATCAGGGTGTGGGTTCAGAAGGAAAATGGTGGAATCAACATTAATTGATTATCTGCCCACGATGAATATTTCCAAGGGTCAATGGACCCCAGACATCATTTCAGGACTATTCATCACCAAAAATATTGTCAACAAGCTTCCTCCCCCTCCCCCTGACCCGACCTCGTGTCAGCCTCAGGTCAACTAGGGTTGGGGCAGTGATGTTTTTATTTTCTCATGTTCCCTTTCTTTTGTAAGAGGTTGCTACTTAAGATAGCCTCCTCCCTGCCACTTTGTACTACTGAAGAGGATTGCAGGTAGCAATCGAAATATATAGTTCCGCTTACGCTACTTTTTCTTTCGTCCGACTGTGGTGTTAGTTGTGATTTATAAATGTGTTACTACATTTCTCACCTGTGATATATGTATATATATATATGTGTATATATATATATATATATATATATATATATATATATATATATGGGGGGGGGGTCTGTGTGTATATATACATTTTTATTGACCACAATACACTTTAATTCTAAGCTATCAACATCGAGGGAGACTCGAGGAGGCCAACATGCAGAAATTAAAACGCAGTACGGCCAAGGACTCTAACATGGGCCAGCACGTGGCAAGTGTTAGTGACGTAGCCGACTGCACCATCGGAGCCATGGCGCAATCGGCTAAATCATTAATAATTGTCACATGCTAGCCCAGGTTCGAGTCCTTGGCCGTACCCACGTTTCAATTTCTGTATATGGGCCTCCTCGAGTCTCCCTCGATATTGATGGCTTAGAATTAAAGTGTATTGTGGTTGCTAAAAATGTATATTTCTTCACTGGGATCCATTCAGTGTTGTATATATATATACATATACATACATATATACATACATACATATATATGTATATATATATATATATATATATATAAACGCACGCACATATGCATACACAAAAATAAAATGTATGAGCGCGTGTACTGTTGTACCTGCCTTGTTATGTATATATGTGTTAATTTTGTCCTTGTTTGTATAGCTCGAGCTTGGACATGGTGCATCTTATACCTAACAAGAACAGATCTAATGCGTTTAGTGAATGGCGCTTATACGCTCAAAACAAAATTTCACACATATTGTTGCGACTGTTATGGCTCTACTACTCGTCCATTAAATATATATATATATATATATATATATATATATATATATACATATATATATGTATATATATTTACCGCTTAAATCCTACTTTATTTCACATTCTGACTAACTATGCATAATCTGTATTCACTTTCCACATATTCCACCACCTCTTTCACACAATTTGCACCTTTACCGTCGAATGTCGGCACATGCATCATAAACCAGGAAATTACAACAAATTTACAGTTTCCATGTCTCTTATGCATATATTCACCTCCAATTACATTTCATTTGATGGTCCGGAGCTTGTACTTCACAATAGATTGTCTATACATTATTTCTATATTAAAAACAAACTCTTTAGCTATTCTAGAAATGATGGCGAATTAGAGGTTGAATCTCATCCCTTTACCCATAACAATGCAATCGACCATCGTAACAGGCATTCGCTATTCTACGTAACTCTGAGCATCATTCCTTCAATAAAGAATAACAACCCCCTCAGGTACGTCCTACACCTTTACTACATAAAGGCCTTTCTACTAAATGTACTCTTTTAGCACAATTTTAGGATTAATTCTTTTGTTTTTTCATAATTTGGCTCTCGGTCTCAAGGTTATTGATAACGACATTACCATGCAGTCCCTGGACAGAGATGGTAAATCCTGACCCGCAGGCCTATGAACAGGGGGCAAGGTCTCAACCCCAGCGCCTATTCCCATTAATATTTGGAAGCCTTTGAGACGGGACCTCCCTGAACATCTCGCCATATAGCCAGTACACGAGGTAATTCCATTGTTCATATGATCAACTCGTAATGGGCAGATGATCTCAAGGGTGACAGAAATATGGCGAGCTAAAATGAAATTGGGAAATGCCTTAAGAACCAACTTTCCCATTTAGCTTGGACACATATTCAGCCAGATTAATTAAGTTTCCTTTGATTCACCCCCTCTTGCTTAACCATGGATTTATTTACTTGTCTTTCATCTTACCATCACAAAGACTTGTCCTACCGGCTTGGCGTTGACGTTAGGTTTTTCTAATTAACAGCTCTGATGACGCATTTCAGTTTAATTATGTGCAGTTATGTTCTTGACCATTTTCTAGTGAACCAAAGAAAAGATTTGATGCGGTGAATAAAGCCACAAGGGAACGTGGCCTCCTAAAAAAATGGAAAGGCTAACTGGGAGCAGACATGTGTGATCAACATCGTCGCAAGCCTGTTACAGAACAGGCGCTTATACATCGAGATGGGTGGAAAGAAAAGACGATGACTATGCCAGAAGAACAGAGTGCCACATGGTTCAATCCTGGAACCAGTGGTCTTCAATATTTACACAAATGAGCTGTCATCGTGCCCTACCACTCGTAGGTTCATCTATGCAGACAACCTGCGTTATGCATAGCTACCTAGGCAAAGTCATTTGAAACAATAGAAAGAAGATTAAAAGCTAATTTTGAAACC
>NC_134790.1:50399233-50404233 GCF_046742065.1 Oratosquilla oratoria | reverse complement strand
TATCACCCTAAACGAGCGTCACGACATCCTGCCTGCATCCAAGCTTACCCAACTCAGCTTCTGCTGACTTCACCAGAACACAGGATGCCCCCGCAAATCCCTGACTCATCATCAGGCAATACCAACATTGCGACACTCTTCCCCACCCACGTACATATACTAAGTCAGACAACACCTTACCATCCACTTCCCCTCTTTCTCAACACACAATTTCTCACCAAATGCAAAATTATAACCTTTCCAGTGGAGAGTATGATTATTTCAACAATTATACCTGGTGCACTTCCAGGCCAAGATATAATGGTGTCTCTTGATGTCTGTAGGAGAAATAACCTCAATATGCCTGCTGGATACAGTTACACAGAAGAAAGAGGCAATAATCTTACAAGATAACATCTCACATACCCCAGTTAAACTAAACAAACACACAAATAGATACAGCTAAATTATACATAAACACCATCCAGGAAACATACACCACTCCTATGAACATCATCACCACCAGATCAAACTCCACCCCAATCCCTCTCAAAGATATCCCAGTTATAGACTTCAAACAAGCCAGAACTAATCTTAGGAATATTCTTCAATCCCATCGTGAGGCAGTGCCCTTGAACAATGAACCACTGGAACAAAAAATCTTTGGTTAAACACCATATGCACATACCACCACACACACACACACCATCTATACCCCAGCCTACATAATTCTTCAGAGCATAAAGAATCTCGTCTCAAACAATATAGACGAGATGCTGGAACAAGGATATCATCAGACACTCTCAATCCCCGTGGAACTCCCCACTTTTCCTAGTTCCTAAAAAGGATGGATCCTTTAGACCAGTCATAGGTTTCCATAAAGTAAACACTAACACCACTCCAGACCACATGCCAATGCCTGTCATCGCAGATGTTCCTCAATCACTGAGTCAAGGAAACAAGGTTTTCTCAACCCTAGACCTCAAATCTGCCTTTAGGCAGAGTCGAAAAGTCGAAAGAGGACACAGCTTGTAATACTGACAAAAGTCATTTCGAATTTAATCGAATGCACTTTGGATGAAAGAATACCCCTACACTACAAATACTCATAAATAACCTTTTTTCAAAGACAAGTTAGGCAAATCCTTTTTTGCCTATCTAAACGAACTACTAATATTCTCCCCTACTGGCAAGATCAGAGCCATTGCTGAATTCCCTACCCCAAAGGACGAGAACCAACTCCGTTCTTTTGTTGGCATGGCTACCCATTACAGATATTTGAAAGAAATTTTGCAGATTTAGTTGTCCCACTTACCAAATTTACCACACGTAAGAACGTACCTTTCAAATGGGACTCTAAAGAATAAGAACTTTTCCAGAAAATAAAGACAGCACTTTAGAGGGCATCCACACTCGCTTTCCTTGACTTCACAAAGGATTTCTTTCTGTTCACGGATGCATCCACCCTTGGGATAGGTGTGGTCCTATAACAAATATACCTAAACGGGAAATAAAGAGCGATGGCGTACGCAAACCGCGTATTGAACCCTGCAGAGCGTAACTACTCCACCACCCACTTGGAAGCTCTAGCTGTAGTGTGGACTCTAAAACATTTCCGGGAACTCATCCTGGGTCACAAAATCACAGTCATGACAGACCAACAACCTTTAACAGAGTTTTTCAAAGGAAAAAAAATATATAAGATAAGATAGCAAGGTGGCACATAACCATTTTAGAATTCAACTCAGAAATTACCTACATAAAAGGTAAGACAAACGTCTTGGCAGACGCACCTAGCCGAAACCCCCTGATCGCAACAGTCCCAACCACCCACTGCATTTTCCCTCAGGAACTCCGAGAAGAACAAAGAAAAGACCCAAATTGATCACATGTAATCCTCTACCTAGAAACGGTAGCCACCGTAAAAACCATCCTACCCCCTGTACCCCTCCGAGAATTACATCAAAATGATGGAATTCTTAAAAGAGGCCCTACTACCCCAAACCAAACAGTAATTCAAAACTCACTGATTCCAAGAATCCTCCTAATGGTTCACGATAGCCCATTTGCAGGCCACCCAGGCAGGGATAAATGCCTAGCTAACAGCAGAGGGGCATACTACTGGCCCAAGATTGTCACCGACATCACCCGTCACTCTGAACACTGCACTACTTGTAACCAACTTCGTGGACCAGACCCTAAACCACTCCAAATTGGAAAAGTACCCTTCCCCTCAGAACCATGGTATACTATGGGCAATGATCCTTTAAAACTACCCCCAAGCCGCCAAGGTTACCAAAACGGCCCAAGCCTTAGTCGACCATGTGTTCTGTAAGTATAACATTCCTCGTCAAATCCTTTCGGATAACGGATCCGAGTTCAAGAACGAAGTCCTCCAAAACTTAGTCAAATTATATCACATCAAGAGATTATGCGCCACAGTGTATCACGCACAAGGAAACGGACTTGTAGAAAGAACAAACAGAAATATCCTCAAAGTCCTCCGTCCCCTACAATAATGCCTTTGCGACACGTGGGAAGACTGGCTCCCACAAGTGCAGGCCAGCATTAATGACTCTAAACTCAGCAACGAAGAACTCTCCCCACTTTATACTCTTCGGCCAACCCCTCTGTGTGCCTTATGACATACTGGAAAAACGCCTTCCCCCCCTTTACACCATAGAAGATTACGCAGAGTGCGTAGAACTCGCCATGCACTTGATCCACAAAGAAGTAAAAAAGAACCTTGAACAAGAGACACAACAAACTCGAATCAAACAACATAAGCACTCTCAATCCTTGTCCCTCGTTCCTGGTGATGTTGTCAGGCTTAGATACCACAATAGATCAAAGAAACTTAAACCAAAGTTATTTGTCCCCCTAGTAGTAACAGAAACGCTAAACAACAACAACTACTACCTTATTTACCCGTCAGACAACATCCTTATCACAGCACATGGAGAAAAACTGAAGCCAAGCAAATCAACATTCGACGTAAAATCCATCCTAGACAGACACGGCTTCTTACCAAACCAACCTCCATCCACAACCACAAAACCTCAACCCCCTACCCTCCATATGACATTACGCTCCAAGGGATAACTCTCTATAACAACCCAGATTCTCCTCCCCTTAGAGGGCAGAACGTCATGCTCACTGGAGTGGGAAGTGATCACGATCTCTATCCATCAAAAATTTCCCTAACTATATAATATCTCTTCACGTCCTTCAGGATCGTGTTCACCTGGCAGAATCATACTCACAACAAGAAATATTCAAACGAAAACACATCCAGAAAGAAGATACCTAACCACACTAACACTTCCAGGACACCCCTACCTCTCATCCTCGTATGCCTACTCGAAGCCTTCTCTGGTGATAACCTACCGAGGACGATCCTAGGAGCAATTGTCGCTCCTCCAGGACAGGTAATGATCATTTGAGACACAACCACAGTAAATATGGAATTCGACATCACGAAACTACACTCAGACCTAAAGTCAATACGTAAACTTACGAATACATTATCAAATCACTTCCATGCCACCTTCAAACACCCCAGTCCCGAAACAAACTCAACAAAATCAAGAGACAACATGTTTTACTCAATCTCCGACAAACTAAATAACACTACTCCTCCAACTCTCCACAACTGAACGGAATAACATGATATGAAATCATAACTCAGAATACCACTATGCCTCCTTCAGACATAAAAGAGGACTCATGAATTTCATGGGCTCCCTTTCTAAGTCCCTGTTTGGCATTGCCACCGAAGATGACATAACAAGCGTCTACCTCACCATAGACAAAATGGCTTCCAGACTTAATAAGATGGGAAAGCTTGTTCTACTAAACGCCTAAAACTCACGGCACTTGTCAGGCTCCTCCTTATTTGTAGATTAGTATATGTCTGCGCATTGAAACGCTCTGGACAGGAAGTTTGAACCCCAAATATATGCATTACTATTAAGTCTTAACCACATTTCAACAATTATACTCCATATGTAACCTATGGGAAAACTGAACCTCAAATGTATATATTTTATACATTAGTATTAAGTCTTAACCATATTTCAACAATTATACTCCATATGTAACCCATGGGAAAACTGAACCCCAAATGTATATATTACAAAGGATTACAAAGGCGGAGCATGCCGACAGGAGACCTTTTGATCCATATCTAGGTCGGATGTGAAAAAAAAATCATATTAATAATAAAATAATAAATAAAAACTATAATAATGTAAATAACAAATACAATACATAAATAAATGCATAGGTATAGTGAAATAATAAACAAACAGGTAAATAGTAAATAGTAATAAATTGACATATAACTAATAATAAATGAAAATCAGACAGACAAATGATAACAAAACAAAAACAAATAATATAAGATAAATTACAATCATTACAGCATCTTACTTAGATATTTATCTAAATTATTCTTAAAGCTTCGAACTGAACTACATTGCACTACCTGTGCAGGAAGTTTATTCCATTCATTAACTACATGGTTGGCAAAGTTGTTTCTACCCACTTTCAAATTGAATTTTTTTCCGGACAGTTTGAGACCATTGTTTCTTGTCTGATTCTCATTCAATGTGAAAATTTTGTCACCTTTGATGTTGTCAATCCCCTTTAAAATCTTAAAGACCTGTATCAAGTCACCTCTGAGTCTACGCTTTTTTAGGAAAAACAGATTCATTAGTATTAAGTCTTAACCATATTTCACCAATTATTCTCCATATGTAACCCATGGGAAAACTGAGCCCCAAATGTATATATCTTATACATTAGTATTAAGTCTTAACCATATTTCAACAATTATACTCAATATGTAGCCCTATGAAAAATAACTCACCAAGAGATGTTAGAGCCCTTCAAACCTTTGATCTTATTACCACTACAACTACCCGACTTTCAGAAACGAGTCATAAACCAGAATATTTTTTTCCTTGCATGTGTTAACTTACAGGAAACAACCCCGTTAAACCTTGATGATTCCAAAGTGC
>NC_134790.1:50381733-50396733 GCF_046742065.1 Oratosquilla oratoria | reverse complement strand
AACTAACACCCCTTGGTGAGCAATGGGTATGCCAAGATACCTATTCAACCACACCCAACAAATTATGGCAATTCAAACCTCCTTCTCAACACCTACCAAGGTACACAACAAGTATCGCCTCATACTCACAATATATGTATATATATATATATATATATATATATATATATATATATATATATATATGTATATATATATACATATATATATACATATACACAACAGGTATCGCCTCATACTCACAATATATATATATATATGTATATATATATATATATATGTATGTACGTATGTATGTATGTATGTATGTATGTATGTATGTACGTATGTATTTGTACAACAATGAATGGGTCCCAGTTATTAGAGATATATTTTAACAACCACAATGCACCTTAATTCTAAGTCATCAACATCGGGAGACCCAATGGAGGCCACAGCCAGAAATTGAAATGTGGTACTGCCGAGGGCTCGAACTCAGTTATCACATAACAAGTGACGCAGTGACTTACCATGTGGCCTCCATTAGGCTTCCCGATGTTGATGGCTTAGAATTGAAGTGCATCGTGATTGTTAAAATGTATATATATATATGTATATATATATATATATATATATATATGTATGTATGTATGTATGTACGTACGTATGTATTTTTAACAATACCGTCGCCGCTCTTCATTCGAGGTGACGGGGGTCACCTCTCGCAAGGAGGGAGTTATTATGCAACCATTATCTATAACCCCACATATTGCAACAACACTCATGGAAAATTACATCGCAACATACATACGAACATATATACACACACGCCCCTAAGATCTTCCTTCACGTGATCAAACCGTGAAGTACCCCTGATTCCTAAAGATCTTTTTACTCATACATACTACACTTCGCAATTTAGATTAATAACTATAATAATTAACCCTTCTTAGGTAAAGTGGGGTCAGACAGACCCCATATTTTTTTGTGTTTTACTTTTAATATACTAATATATTACATATATATATGTACTCCCATACCTTCTTGATCAGTGGAGTAGTTTAATGGGGTGATAGGGTCATTCCTGAATCTTGCTCTATATAAGCTTTATAGAGCTTTTGAGCCCGTTTGACCCCACTTTACCTGAGGTGTGAGTAGCGTGGGGTCTGTCAGACCCCCCTTTACCTGAGGTGTGAGTAGCGTGGGGTTTGTCAGACCCCACTTTACCTGAGGTTTGTTTATGTCATATAAATGTTTTATCATTTATACTTATGGGTAAATAATAATTTCTTCTTTTTTATCAACAGAAAAACATACATCCGAGTTTGATTTAATTTATTTATTTAATTTACTTAATTTATTTATCTAATTTATTCCATTTTCCCTCTTTTGATCACATTAACTTTTATCACAATGTTTAATTTCTGTTCTGATAATGTGAGTTTCTTTTCATATCATGGTCACACTATACTCATATTATCATAAAACATGACATTCCGCCACATTTTATTTGATTGATTTATCCTTCCCCTCTTTTGTTCAAATTTAATTTATATCACATATTTTGTATCACATATAAATGCTTAATATTTTCTGTTCTGTTAATATGTTTCTTCTCATAACAAGATCACACTATTCTCATATCATCATAAAATGTGACATCTCGCCACATTTCAGGACACCTCAGTCACTCTATTCCCACACATACAGCTGTAATTTATTCCATCCTTCCCCTCTTTTTGTTCAAATTTAATTTGTATCACATATTTTGTATCCCATATAAATGTTTAATATTTTCTGTTCTGTTAATAATATGTTTCTTCTCACACTATTCTCATATCATCATAAGATGTGACATCTCGCCACATTTTAGGACACCTCAGCCACTCTATTCCCACACATGCATCCGAGTTTGATTTAATTTATTCAATTTATTTATTTGATTTATTCCATTTTCCCTCTTTTGATCACATTAACTTATATCACAATGTTTAATTTCTTTTCATATCATGGTCACGCTATACTCATATTATCATAAAACATGACATTCCGCCACATTATATTTGATTAATTTATCCTTCCCCTCTTTTGTTCAAATTTAATTTGTATCACATATTTTGTATCACATATAAATGCTTAATATTTTCTGTTCTGTTAATATGTTTCTTCTCACAACAAGATCACACTATTCTCATATCATCATAAAATGTGACATCTCGCCACATTTCAGGACACCTCAGTCACTCTATCCCCACACATACAGCTGTAATTTTACTCCATCCTTCTCCTCTTTTTGTTCAAATTTAATTTGTATCACATATTTTGTATCCCATATAAATGTTTAATATTTTCTGTTCTGTTAATAATATGTTTCTTCTCACACTATTCTTATATCATCATACGATGTGACATCTCGCCACATTTTAGGACACCTCAGCCACTCTATTCCCACACATGCATCCGAGTTTGATTTAATTTATTCAATTCATTTATTTGATTTATTCCATTTTCCCTCTTTTGATCACATTAACTTTTATCACAATGTTTAATTTCTTTTCATATCATGGTCACGCTATACTCATATTATCATAAAACATGACATTCCGCCACATTATATTTGATTAATTTATCCTTCCCCTCTTTTGTTCAAATTTAATTTGTATCACATATTTTGTATCACATATAAATGCTTAATATTTTCTGTTCTGTTAATGTTTCTTCTCACAACAAGATCACACTATTCTCATATCATCATAAAATGTGACATCTCACCACATTTCAGGACACCTCAGTCACTCTATTCCCACACATACAGCTGTAATTTATTCCATCCTTCCCCTCTTTTTGTTCAAATTTAATTTGTATCCCATATTTTGTATCCCATATAAATGTTTAATATTTTCTGTTCTGTTAATAATATGTTTCTTCTCACACTATTCTCATATCATAAGATGTGACACCTCGCCACATTTTAGGACACCTCAGCCACTATTCCCACACATGCATCCTAGTTTGATTTAATTTATTCAATTTATTTATTTGATTTATTCCATTTTCCCTCTTTTGATCACATTAACTTTTATCACAATGTTTAATTTCTTTTCATATCATGGTCACGCTATACTCATATTATCATAAAACATGACATTCCGCCACATTTTATTTGATTAATTTATCCTTCCCCTCTTTTGTTCAAATTTAATTTGTATCACATATTTTGTATCACATATAAATGCTTAATATTTTCTGTTCTGTTAATATGTTTCTTCTCACAACAAGATCACACTATTCTCATATTATCATAAAATGTGACATCTCGCCACATTTTGGACACCTCAGCCACTCTATTCCCACACATACAGCTATAATTTATTCCATCTTTCCCCTCTTTGTTCAAATTTAATTTGTATCACATATTTTATATCACATATATATGTTTAATATTTTCTGTTCTGTTAATAATATGTTTCTTCTCACACTATTCTCATATCATCATAAAATGTGACATCTCGCCACATTTTAGGACACCTCAGCCACTCTATTTCCACACATACAACTGAACATGCCCCATCAGCAAGCGGATACCTCTTCTGTGAGAAAGCGATGTGCCTTGTGTGACCGGAAGTCTGACAGGAAGACCAAGAACTACTGCCTACACTGCAAAAGACCAGTGTGTCAGGATCATTCAACCCCCATCTGCGATGACTGCAATTAGATTCTTCAGTATCACAAATTCCACTTTCAGTATATCCAATAAAATATGTTCTTCATTATCACTAGCATTATGTATGAATTTCTCGACTCATTACCTCTCAAGAAAACTCAAAACCCTCTAAGACCACAAACATCCGTCAACGAAGGATGGGGTTTTGCTGAGTCAGGGTAGGAGTGCTTAGAGCCATAAAAACTTATAAATAAAAATTTTAGATACCATTAAAAACTTATAGATTGTTTGCTGGACCTAGTATCAACCTTCCCTGAAAATTTCATTAAAACCAGTCCATAATTTTTGCGTAAAATTGGTCAAAGTCAAAATAATTACCTCGTTCTTTTTCTTCAGATTTCATGGTTTATGAAACACATTTATTATTCATTTGTTGTAGCTCTGCTTTTCCTTAAAGATAGTTGGGACATTGGTCTCTACAAAATGTTGATGACCAACCACTTCATGTTTCATGTTTTCAGTCAAGCACCCTCTGAAGTCAGCAATATCTTATTTTTCATATTTTTTTGTAATTTTCATTAAAATATATGTCTAACAATTATAGTCACTTTTAAGCATGTAAATGGAAGAATATAAGTTGAAGTACATATGTTTTGATTTCTATGCCAATAAATGCAGTAGAAGAATTTTATTTTATTTTTTGTGTTTGGGGTCTGTCAGACCCCGCTTTACCTGAATTGTTTGTCAAAAAGACCTTTACCTGTTAAGGGTTAAATCACAAGAAACAATTACACATCCTTATAATGACAATGCTATGTTATATGCTAATGTCCAAAACTAGTATCATTAGAATAAAATGTAAATTATTTGTGAGATTGGAAACTCCTCAAGATGCCCTGTCGGTATTTTTACCATACGAAAACAGGGAGCACCAGGGAGCTGGCAGTCAGTAGGTGTAATTCAGATCGGGTAGGGGTGCTGTTGTAATAATGGGTTAATAGACTAATTAAGAGCTCCTCATTCTTTTATTTCACCCACCTTAAGAAGAGGTACCAAGGCCAAATTTCCGCAAATTATAAGGTTTACCAAATTTTTTCGATGACACAATATTATAGAGGCAGATTTTGATACCCTGAAAAACAACAAATCTCTTATTGAGAACCATTAGAATAAGAGTATAGAACACATAAAATTAAAACCTATTGTCCCAATGGTTTCTAGATTCCTGTGCGCAATTTGAGCAATACATATACGACCGCTAGCTTGCTAGTCTTGTGGCGGATTTGACTATAGAATTGTTTTTAGATATGGAGAAAGTTGAACTCTTATTTTCTGTTGCACACTGTACAGCAGATGTTCTTTAGGTTTTCAACTTCTCGATCACAAATAAATGCTATGGCCAAATTTCTACGAATTATAAGATTTACCCCTTTTCTCGACGGCCTACCATTTTATTGTGGCACGTTTTGAATCCCTGAAAAAATAAAATATATCTTATTGAGAATCGTTAGAATAAGCAAAAAGAGAATATAATATTAAACCTAAAGTCCTTCTGATTCCTAGAGACCCTGTAAGCAATTTGAGCAATATATATACGACCCCCAGCTTACTAGGCTTGTCGTTGATTTGACTATAGGATTATTCTTAGATATGGAGAAAGTAGAACACTTATTTTCCGTTGCATCCCTGAAAAAAGAACACATCTCTTATTGAGAATCGTTAGAATTATAGAAAAGAAAACATAAAATTAAAACCTACATCTACACTTATTTTCCGTTGCACACTGTACAGCAGACGTTCTCAAATTTTCAACCTCTCGATCATGACTAAATACTATGGCCAAATTTCCGCAAGTTATATGATTTACCATTTTTTTTAGACGACCTACAATATTATTGAGGCATATTTTGAATCCCTGAAAAAAGAACACATCTCTTATTGAGAATCGTTAGAATTATAGAAAAGAAAACAAAATTAAAACCTACATCTATTCTTTACGAGGTAAAATTTCCTGGGGTAGTCCCGGAAAGTGCGCATTGAAATAAACTTTGTTGTGAAGGGATCAAGATAGTTTTACATGACCCAAGGAAGAACCTTGAACTAATCCGATTGAAATTATCTACCACTGCTACCACAGCAAACTCTCCAAGGCGGAATGGTATTAAAATTTTGTTTGCAAGCAATTGGTTCAGGTTCGTTGGTTGTCCTTGAGCATGCATGACAGTCTTGCTGATAATAAATATGCTCAGTGGTTAGTCCTATACTTTTTATTTTTATTTTTAGCCGTCATCTGTTGTGCCGGGTGGCTAGACATGATTGTCCTTCCTGAGCATGCATGACTGTCGATATTTTGGAATATAACAACATAAGAACATAAGAATGAAGGAGACTGCAAGAGACCATAAGGCCAACACTAGGCAGCTCCGTATCCATCACCACCTGTCATCCCCATCCATAAAGTTGTCTAATCGTTTCTAAAAACAACTGATAGTTTCAGCGCTTACTACATGGTTACTAGGTTAATTCCATTCGTCGACCACCCAATTAGTAAAACAATTCTTGCCTGTTTCTTTTTTAAATCTAAATTTGTCCAGTTTATAAGCATTACTGCGAGTCCTGCCCTGTTGTTTTAATATGATGACCTTGTTTGCATCACCCTTGTTATAACCCTTGATCCACTTGAACATCTCTATTAGATCACAATGCACTTTGCGTCTTTACAGAGAGTGTAAGTTAAGGTGCCTAAGCCTCTTCGTAAGGCAAATTTCTGAGTCCATGTATCATTTTGGTCAATCTTCTCTGTACTAATTCTTGTGAATTGATATCCATTTTGTAGGACGGAGACCAAAAATGTACCGCATAGTCAAGGATGGGTCTAACTATTGCTAGATAGAGTTTAATAATTACCTCTGCACTTCTATTCGTTACCGTCCTAGCAATGAAACCTAATGCTCTGTTAACTTTATTCCTGGCGCTAATGCACTGTTTCCTGGTTTTAAGGTCCGGTTTCACTAGAACTCCCAAGTCTCGCACTCAGTTTTCTCTAAAAGCGTGTTATCTAAGCTGTATCTATTTTCGGGGTTGTGTAGCCCTACGTTTAACACGCTACACTTAGAGATATTGAAGTTAATTTGCCATTTCACCGACCATGTGAACAATTTGTTAAGATCATCCTGCAGAATCTCTGGTTCGTCTCCTGACCTAATAAGGCGTCCTATTTTAGTGTCGCTCGCAATCACTATCTATCCCATAGTCTAGGTCGTTTATGTACATAATGAACAACAAGGGACCCAAAACCTTGCCCTGGGGAACCCCACTAGTAACATTGCCCCACTTAGATTTTACTTCATTTATGGTGACCCGCTGTTTTCTGTTACTAATCCAAGCTCTAATCCATTCTAACACTATTCCTCCTATGCCATGGGCTTTGATTTTATATAGTAGTCTCTGATGTGGCACCTTGTCAAACGATTTGCTAAGTCAAGGTAAATAACATCGTAATTATCATTGTTATATGACGCCTAATATACTTTAGTGTAAAAGGATAGAAGATTAGTCACACATGACTTACCCCTGGAGAAGCCATGATGTGAATCACAAATTAAATTATGTCTTTCGATGTGTTCTCTGAGTCTATTTACTATTATTGGTTCAAGCATTTTTTCCTATAACCGATGTCAAACAGATTGGTCTGTAGTTGCATATAGGCGATCTATCTCCCTTCTTAAAAAAAAAGGAACAACGTTTGCCTGCCTCCAAGCAGTAGGCACAAAACCAGTGTCTACTGATTTATCAAATATTTCAGTTAACTGGTCGCAGATTTCAAATTTACACTCCTTTGGCTTTCTCGGAAAAATTTCGTCTGGACCCGGGGATTTTGTAGTTTTAAGTCTTTCAATCTGCTTGACTACTTCTACTTTACTAATGTTGATATTAGATAGACTACTTTCTTCGTCCCCTCTGAAAATCTGATCGCAGTCAGGTACTTTATCTAACCTCTCATTAGTACACACCGATAGAAAATAAATGTTAAGCTCCTCACTTATCTTTTCCTCCGATTCTATCATGACATTTTCATCGTTTTTAATTGGTCCTAATCTTTCTTTATTTTTTGTTCTATAGAGATGAAAGAAACCTTTTGAGCTGGATCTTGCTTGAATAGTAACCTTAATTTCATAATTACGTTTTGCTGTACGTGTTTTCTTTTTAACCAGCTTTGCCATTTCGTTATATATTGATCTAAGGTGTGTTTCCCCGTTTTTTATTTTATATGTAAAGTCCTCTTTTCATTCCGATCTCATGTTTCAATCTGTTTGTCATCCATTTGGGAGTATTACTATTTTTCCGTATTGACTTCAGGGTGATAAATGTAATTTGTGCATTAATAATTAAATCAGTTAGATTGCTATATATTTCATCCAAATTGCTGACCTGTTTGTTGAGCCCTCGCCCCCAAATGACCTGACCTAAGGTATGCATATTACCCTCCGTGACCCGACCCCTGGCCATGACCTGACCCCCGGTGACATACCGAGACTCGACAATGTCCCAAAGTCCGCAATGTCCGCATGACATTTCATATTCAATTTCAAATAGGTTTTTATATTGTCAAAGTTTGCTCTTCTGAAGTCTGGTACTTGGACGTTATTCGTACTTTGTAATTCTTCCCAAATAATATTAAATCTTATTTCTTGATGATCACTAGAGCCTAGACTATCTCCCATTTTTACGTTACTCATTAGGTGCTCATTATTAGTTAAAACTAAGTCCAGAGTATTTTCTCCCATCGTAGGATTGGTAATCACTTGTTTTAGGGAAATTATCCTGCACCACATCTAGGAATTTCTTTGTTTCCTGGTCTCCTATTAAATTTTCCCAGTCAATGTTTCTATAATTAAAATCTCCCATGATCACAAAGTTTTTGTACTAGGACGCTCTGTGAATTTCGTGAATCAGAAGATCAGTCTGATCAATGCTGAGGTTAGGAGGTCTATACAAGACGCTAATGATAAATTTCTTATTCTTGCCTATAATCTCTACCCAAATTGATTCCGTACAGTCCTCTTCCTTAATCGAATTGATGATAATACTGTTTATTGTATCTTTAACGAAAAGTGCTACATCTCCCCCACTCCTGCCAACCCTATCCTTATGAAACAACTTATATTCTTCTATTTCGATTTCCGGAAGGAAATGTTTATCAGCCATGTTGATCCAGAACTCAGTAATAGCTATAATATCGAAGTTCTCTACGCATGCTTTACCTAGCAGCAAATAAATTTTGTTAATTATGCTTCTGCTATTTGTATAGTAAATTTTAAGTTGATCTTCCCTCCACCTGCTTTGGTGATTCTTTTCCCAGTCTCTCTCTAACTTGTTTCTATTGCCTAAACTATATTCCGATATCCCCCCCCCCTACTTACACGTAATCTACTCGAAAAAAAACTGTAGGATGCCTACTTCTCGCTCAAGGGATTCAGTAAGGAACCGAAATCCTCTGGGCGACAAGTGCACCCCGTTCCTTGTATATAGATGATTCCTACCGTAAAAGCGGTCCCAGTTGTCGACAAATGCCCATCCATTGGCCTTACAATGTTTTGCCAGCCTGGAATTCATTGCAATAGCCCTTGAATGCCACATACCTCCAACTCTATTCCTCGGAA
This sequence comes from Oratosquilla oratoria, assembly GCF_046742065.1. Taxonomy (NCBI): domain Eukaryota; kingdom Metazoa; phylum Arthropoda; class Malacostraca; order Stomatopoda; family Squillidae; genus Oratosquilla; species Oratosquilla oratoria. The sequence goes on along the minus strand of NC_134790.1, from coordinate 50,387,427 downwards.
GGATTCCACATACAACAGGAACACCTCCCCTATTTCTAATATTGTCTATCGCATCCCGGAACTGTGCAAACAATTCCTTACTCCCTAACTTACCTATATCATTGCCCCGGCACTTAAGCAAACTACAAGGTCCTTACCTTCTCCTACTAAACACTCTTCAATCCTATCTCTAATATCTCCTATCCCCGCGCCGGAAAAACACACCTGCGTCCTATGTTTCCTATCTTTATCGCAGAAAGGCCTGTCTAAGTACCTCACTTGACTGTCTCCATCAACCAAAATCTTACCTGTGGGCAGGGTCCAGCGTCTGCCCTTCCCTTCTTCTACTGAATTTCATTCTTCCTGCAGATTCGCTAGTATTTGAAACGAGTTCTTGCAATCGGGTGGGGCTGGTGAGGACTTTTTTCCACTATTCCACATCTTATTTTTTGCCGTTTTCCATCCAAGCTCATGGCTAGTTTTGTTTTCCATATTTAGGGCCTTCGAGCGGAGAACTCGATTTTCCTCTTTAAGGTACTTTACAGCATCCTCCAAGGTTTCAATTCTACTAAGTAGAGATTGTACCTCATCGGCGCTGAACACGGTAACACAACCACTCGCCATATCACTAATTGAAGCAGCTACCCGGTTGACCTGACCTGAGTGACGACTACTGCTCAAGTCTAACTTTGATGCTCCTGTTGATAATGAATATGCTCAGTGGTTGGTCCTTTTTTTCTAAATTTCAACCATTACCTGTTGTGAGGGGTGGCTAGATATGACTTAAGATCCTTTGCTTTTAAAGCCATCTCGCATTGACTCTAGTGGACCTCGATTCCCCAGTCATATCGCTTCTCGACTTCAGACGCCGGCGCCCTATTCTGTTCGACTACCATGCTCCCCATGCATAAAGAGACGATGGTTTTGTGGTATTTTCAACTTACATAAAAATAAATCAATTGCTACTGTGGAAAGATGGTTTCGAAGGTGTGCGTGTTTGTGACCATGTTTAATTAATAAAACGAGCCTGAGTGGTTCATTGCTGAGTAAGCATATCTTGACCAAGCATAGCTGGATGGAACATGTCTGGAATGAGTAAATCGCGAATGTCTCAACACTTCTGTTATACTCGACCTTTCACCTTTAGTTATTAGGTATGTTGAAGCAAATTTTACAGAATCTGCTAAAGTCTTTCGTAAATATTTTGTCGCTCACTGTGCAAAGCGGACTCTATTTTTAGAAGAAGCTCTCGTATTTCAACAATTGATACTTAAACAGTTGGCGTCACAAGTATACTCGTCTATCTGCGTTATAAGCGCTGATGCTGAAGGCAATGTTGCTACAAGTGCTAAGAACGATTTATTTGACATTTTCGGATACACGTTTAATGTTTCATGTATATATTTTTGGATCTCCATTGTACTGTGTGACTGTTTTGTTTTGCATAACTGGGGACCGAGTTCGAATCTAACAGCTACCGAAAACTGTTATTTTCCCTGGCAATCGGAATGCATAGAGCCAAAATGACGTCTTTGAGCACGGCTCAGCGCTTCCTAGCGTAAGTTCCTCCAGTATGAAGTATTTTTTACAATACATTAATGTGAATGTTAAACCTACCAAGAACAGTGGGTAACGTTCACTCCTCAGATACGGAAGACTTGGATTCGAACCTTGACGAGTGCTAATGTCTTTCAGAGGATATGTCGATCCGGCAGTGCATCAGTGAGTCTCAACTCAACAAGATTCATGTAGCATCTGCACAATGAAAAATGTAAATAGTGAATCCATCTTCGTCGGATCCCAGTTTGTTGTTATTTTGTTATTAGACAAATACTTATTCCCTTCATTACAAGAGCTTATGGTAAATTACGCTGAGAGGCGATTAGCTTTGGCCGAATATGTATCCTTCGTCACATGTGCTCAGACAGCGAGGGTAGATAACACTCACAAATATCAATTACTTTGAAATATGATGCAATGCCCCAATATATTCAATGAACTCGACACGATATTGTCCCCAAAGACAGAAGCACTGATGAGTTATCAACAAATCATATAGATATTTAGCTTCTTATGTTGCAATTTTTTTTAACAGGTTTCAATTCAATAATATTTTAACCTTCACACTCCCAAGGCCATCTAGATAAGATTGCCCGGCTTCAGCCCGATCCTGGAGTATAAGGTCGGACTGAAGAACCTAGATAAATTGAACACAAAAATTGAAGCTTTTCTGAACTCCAGAACGCCGGTGGAACATAGTGCGAAGGCGTTCCTTCCTGTGAAGAGAAAAAGAATAAGTATACACATAAACAAATCTCATTATATTTGTAATAATGTAGCCCGAAGGCTGAGCTTTTCTAAAATTATAAAAATGTAACAAAACATCCACTAGAATGTGGGCTGGAAAATATGTAGTAAGTATATAAATGATTTATAAAGAGCGGCGGTGAAATGCAGTTAGTAATGACTCGGTAGGGGAGGATAGGGTACCCACGTTGGTGGGGGGAAGAGGTAAATGGATGAGTGGGCGTGGAGTCACATTGCAAAATAAAAAGACGAACCAGTAGGCAAAGGAAAATAATTTTGTGGGTGTCCTTTAGTGATGAAGCGATGGGTTATAATATAGAGAAACAAAACACACATTAGAACTACATTGCAAGATGATTTATCTTATGTGTTTTCGAAAAGAAAGGAAAAACGTGCGTATGTACTAAAACTTACAGGACGCAACATGGGCAAAAGAAATGAGAACATAAAAAAAGCAAATAAGAGGGGGGCCTGCACGAACGGTGGTAATTGAAGCTTGCCAGTGAACCTGAAAGGAATTCTGTCAAAACAGAATGAACCACTGAATCAGCCACCCACAATAAAAAAAAAAAAACAATGTCCTTTGGAAAAACATTCGTCTTCATTGAGAGAATAAGGCGAAAGGCCAATCTCTATGATGGGGAACAAAAGTTATTCTAGTTCTTCTATTCTTCTGTGCGGTAAAATGGACACAAACATAAGTAATGTTTACTTAAGCTTTAAGATATCTGAGGTTGAGTGGGAGTCCTAGTGGGGACAAGGCCCCTAGGGACGTGTCACACGTCCTGGGAGTGGAAACGGACCGCAACTAAGAAGGAGCCTGCTATAGAAAGCGGTTTTTTTTTAATGAGGGCAACTGTTAACGGAGGCAGCGACCGTTACCGAAGGCGTTGGCCGCTAATGAATGTGGCGGTTAATGAAATAGTAGTCTGTTTACGTGGCAGAGACGAGGCACACATTCGCAGGTGTTGGATGTCAAGGCAGAGAATCTCTGGAAAATCCAAGGTCATTGAATACAAGAGGTGTTGAAAGGAAAAATACGAACACAAAGCAATCATCCAAACTGGAAGCTCATGCAAAATATATCTACAAAACACACGGCAGGCGCACGTAAACGTTCAAAACGTGGGGAAAAAAATTAAGGTGTGCAGCCAAAAAGCAGTCATAAAATAAAAACAAAGAACAATTATAAGAATGATGGTCATATGGATGTGAAGTCATTGTTCATGTGCACATAACAGAGAAAAGATATATATCTTAAAAGTAAATTAAGACGATTGTATTAATACCCAAAGAGTGAATTAAAGGAAAGCACATTCTCAAGAACACATTCTCACATTTGCGTAGATAATATTCAACAGGAAACTACAGAACAGGACATTCGAGTAGAGGCTCTTACAATGACAGTAAAAGCAGGAAACATACAAAGTAAAAAAGTGCAAATCTCCAGCACTGATGTTGTGATAAACCCATTCTTTTAGAATAAAAAATCCAATCAGGAAAGAAATGCACAAAAGCCGTGAAAGACAACATGCGAACACACAAAAACAAATGCTTACAGTTAACGCACAGTGACCAATCTATAGACTTACGAAATATGCACAAAAAGACAAAACGATATAGGAAAGGACAACGGCTTGAAGTATAAAAAAAAAAGTTTCTCATGTCGGGAGGAATCCTGAATCTAAAAAAGAACATTATAGGATATATTTTTTTTTTTTTTTAGAATAAATGTAGGTACATTTCGTGCAATTGACATAGACATACGAAAAGCAGCATATAAGGCAAAAGACAGCACTCGCACGCATATACACACACAAGCACATACGCATACACACACATACACACACATACACACGCACACACACACACACATACACACACACACACACACACACACACACACACACACACACACACACACACACACACACACAAGACTGGAAAAAAACCTAATATTGTACCAATAGATAAGGAAAGGGATGAAGAAAATCCAACAAATTATAGACTGGTATCCATTACAAGCACAATTGCAAAAATATGCGAAAGAGTTATTAAAAGTAAACGGGCTAAACACTTGGAAGAGAACAAAATACTAAACCTCAACCAATTTGGATTTAGAAGTGAAAGATCATGTACTACAAACTTAATATGCTTTTACTCAAGATTGGTAGATATGATACAAGAAAGAGATGGCTGGGCAGACTGTGCCTTCCTGGACCTACAAAAGGATTTTGATAAAGTACCACACAAAAAACTACTATGAAAAATTTAAACAATAAGCGAAACACATGAAAAATGATTGGAATGAATGAAAGACATCTTGAAAAGAAGAAAAATGAGATGGTACTCAGAGAAAATAACTCAAATAGGGTAAATATATTAAGTGGAGTCCCCCAAGGCTCCGTGTTGGCTCCGATGATATTTGCTGCTTATATAAACGACATGGATGAAGGAATTGAATGTTATATAAACTTCTTTGCAGATGATGCGAAACTATTGAGGAGAGTAAGTAAAGAAGATTGCAAATCTTTTCAAGAAGATCTGGACAAAGTCTGGAAATGAAGTAAAAAGAACAAAGTGAATTTCAACCTTAAGAAATGTAGTATAATGGAATTTGGAAAAAAGCAAAAATAGAGTATTCGGTCAATACAAAATTGGAACAAAGTAAGTTACAAAAATAAACTCAGAAAGAGACCTAGGAGTAATTATCTCAAACGACATGACACAAGACAAACATGTAAACAAAATAGTTTGAGAAACCTATAATTTAATAAGATCAATGAAAGTGGTAAAGAGAACAATATTTACACAGAGAAGACCAAAATTAGAATATGCAGCGTCACTATGGACACCCAGTACAATAGAAAACAAAAAGAAACTAGAAAGAATTCAAAGAGCATTGACGAAGATGGCACCAACGCTTAGCAAGTTGAAATAAGAACAAAGATTGAACAAACTAAATTTACTAACTCTGGAGCAAATAAGAGAAAGAGGTGATTTAATTACCATCTACAGAATAATGAAAGGAATGGAAATCCTTGATAGGGATGATCTACTTAAATGGGACAGAAGAAACACAAAATGACACGAGAAGAAACTTAATAAGGACAGCTACAGAAGAGATTTGAAAAAGAACAGCTTTCCACACTGAGTAATAGATACATGGAATAGATTGAAAGAGAAAACAGTGAGTGCTAGAATTATACGTCATTTTAAGAAAGAACTGGATACGGAAAGATACAACTGCGGGTCCTTACGAGCATAGCTCTTCTTCCGCAAAATACAACTAGGTAAATACAACTAGGTAAATACAACTACGTAAACACACACACACACACACACACACACACACACACACACACACACACACACACACACACACACACACACACACACACACACACA
>NC_134790.1:50356733-50371733 GCF_046742065.1 Oratosquilla oratoria | reverse complement strand
TCGCTTTCTCAGAGGCTGAAATACACTGTTTGGGTGATTTGAGGTCGTTACTGATAATTACGCCAAGATCTTTTTCACTATCCACTTTTGTTAACGAATTTCCAAATAACTTGTAATCGTACTTACTGTTATTTTTACCTATGTGCATTACCTTGCATTTACTTGTGTTAAATTTCATTAGCCACTTTTCAGACCATTGCTGTAATTTATCTAAATCTTCTTGAATATCTAATTAGTTTGAGTGATCATTTGCCACTCCGTACAGTTTTGTATCATCAGCAAATTTGGAAACAGTAGATTTTAGTCCATGAATAGAAGTGGCCCAAGAACGGAACCCTGAGGAACTCCACTTGCAACACTTTTCCATCCAGAGGTTTTTCCATTTAAAACAACTCTCTGTTTTCGACCATTCAACCAATTACTAGTCCAACCTAATAGGCTACCACTTATTCCATGCAAAGCTAATTTAGTAATTAGTCTTTCGTGTGGGACAGTATCAAAAGCCTTTGCAAAGTCCAGATACATTAAATCTATATTGTTTCTTTTATCATAATTTGAGACGACTGTGCTGTAGAATTTAAGTAAATTAGTCAGGCAAGAACGTTTCCGTCTGAAACCATGCTGGCTATCATTTATCAAACAGTTACTTTCTAAATGATGTTCGATAGCATCTCTGATGATAGTTTCCATTATTTTTCCTACGATTGAAGTCAAACTTATAGGCCTATAGTTATTTGGTTTCTTTTTGTCACCTTTTTTGAATATGGGAGTAACGTTAGCTAGCTTCCATTCTCTTGGGACATCTCCGGATATGATGGATTTCTTGAAAATAATTTCTAATGGAACAACAATCTCATTTTTCATTTCCTTTAAGATTTTTGGATGCCAACCGTCAGGCCCTGGTGTTTTATTAACTTTGAGTTTGTCTATACACCTTTTAATTTTTTCTTTTGTTATATTTACCGTAGTGAGTAAGTTTACCCCAGACTTTTCACAGGTTTCAGTTTGGAATTCATTTTGAGGTGTTTCGTTTACGAATATCGAGCTAAAATTATTGTTTAGGATATTACACATTACTTCATTTGAATATTCAAGTTGACCGTCAGCAGATAATAGTGGACCAATGTGATTCCTAACAACCTTTTTATCTCTAATGTAACTATAGAATTCTTTGGAATTCTCTTTGGATTTATCAGCGATGTTCATTTCGTATTGTCGTTTTCTTTTTCTTATTGTCTTTTTTAAATCTCTCTGTATTGATACATAACTTTCATAGTCATTAGATGCACCCGAGCACTTATATTTCTTATAAGCCTGTCTCTTTTTAGCAATACTTTTTTCAGTTTCCTTGTCGAGCCACTTTGGGGGAGCCTGATTTGGGGGACGTCTGTCCTTAAAAGGAATGTAAGTTTGAATCATCTTAGTGAGCGTATTTTGAAATATTTCCCACATCTGATCTACAGGTCTTTCGTTTAATTTTGCCTCCCAATCTGTAAGCTGAAGCTCCTGACGTAGTCCTATGAACTGAGCTTTACTGAAATCGGGTATCTTAGAAACACAAGTATCTATTCTAAAATTGTTTAGGAGTTTGAATCTAAGATGTGATCGCTATTTGCAACAGATTCACCGACTTCTACATCAGTTACCATGCTTTCGCGGCTAGTGATCAAAAGATCGAGTAAGTTTCCATATCTTGTGGGCTCTTTTACATGCTGAATTAAGTAATTGTCACCAAGAAAATCAATCAAGCGACTACCTATTTGGCCATGTTCAAGGGTCATCCAATCAATGTCAGTAAAGTTGAAATCACCCATTATCAATAAATCCCGGCCCCATATATATTCATATATATATATATATATATATACATATATATATATATATATATATGTATATATATACACACACACACATATATATATATATATATATATATATATATATATATATATATATATATATATATATTGTTACGGGTTGCTTGAAATATGCCGAAGTACTCCATGACTCAGGAGTAGTGGCCAGGTGTATTAGGGGTGGAAACTAATAGTTTACGAAAGCACGAAACAGCCTTAACAACGTAGGTTTGTAATGGCTCTCTGATTAAATTTTTACACTCGTAAAGGGAAGTGGAGAAGTCTAATACCATAAAAACATTTAATATTCACCATCACCGATGCATTTAAATATATCCCGAGCGATGACAAATATTATATAAAGAGATACAATGGAATAAAACATATACGAAAAAGGTAAACACTAGGGAAATGTTCCCAAACACACAGTGAATACATAACAAGAAATACAAAAAGAAAAGGGGGGGGGATTCCACTTCTACCAGGTACAAGATTGGCTACTTACACTAGTTGTAGAAGGAACGAGGCTTGTCCTGGGAGAGAAGGCCGATGGTTGGACGGATGGTGAAACAGGCTGGAACTGAGCGTATGGAGACCTTGAAGAAGCCACGGGTCTTGGATATTTGGAGCAAGTCCCGGGGAGTGAGTCTGGGTTCCGATGGGGGTGACCACACCTTACGTAGTGGGCCGAAGTGGGCAAAGATATGGCGTTGGCTTCGTCTGCTTCGAGCCCGGCTTGGAACAGGGTCGAATCAACAACCCATTAAAACTAGTAGCAAGTTGTTGACTTGAATGAGGGGGGGTTGGTAGGTTTCTTAAGAGAGCCGTTGAATAGTAGTGGTTCGAGGGGTTCACAGAAAAAAATTACGGTGGTGACCAGTGACTATAACATCCCCCTTCCAGAAGTCCAACCTAAAGGGGTGGACCTGGGCTAGAGGTCCATTAGTCACTGGGAGCTGTTTGGGCGTCTGCTCTTCTGAAGAGAGTGTCTGCCAGGATGTTGTCTTCACACTTGATGTGACTCATCCGGAAGTTAAAAGTTGGAGCTGGAGAGCCCACTAAAGAATGCGTTGGTTGGTGAGTCTGGTTTTTCAATGAAAATGAGAGGGGTATGGTCACTATAGATAAGGGTCTGGTGTATCCAGGATAGCTTAAATAACACTCAAAGTGCTTGAGGCAGAGACGAGGGCCAAGGTTTCTTTTTCCACCGTAGAGTAGGAGCGTTGAAAGGGCAGTAATTTGCCTGAGTAGTAGCTAACCGGTTGGAGAGTGGGAGAGTGGTCGTCGTCTTGGAGAAGGACACCTCCTATCCTTTCCCCGAAGGTGTCTATTTGGAGGAAGAAGGGGCGTGAGTAGTAGGGAGTCCTAAGTACGGACTCGGTGCTCAGAAAACGTTGGAGGGCTTCAAAGGTGTCTTGGCAGGCGGGGGACCAGAAAAACTTCTCTTTAGGGCTGGTCAGGGCTGTGACGGTAGAACCCTGTCATTCCCAAGAACCTTCGGAGCGATTTCCGGTTGACTGGGACAGGGAAGATGAGGATGGCCTGGATGTTGGCCATCTAAGGTCGGAACATCCCGCGGCCAACCACATACCCTAAGTAGGTGATCTAGAAGGGAGTTTAGTCTGGTGAGATGGTCTTCCCATGAATCTGCCAAAAAAGAATATCGTCAAGATAGGCAAAAGTGTTGTCTAATCCAAAGATGGTATGATTGGTGGCCGCTGAAAGGTGGCGGGAGCGTTACACAGGCCAAAAGGGAGGACCAGGTACTTATGCAAGCTAAGAGAGGTTACGAAGGAGGAGAGAGTTTGGGCTTCAGGTGTCAGTTTGATTTGGTAGTACCCCTTGATTAGGTCTATCTTGGGGATGAAACGGGACTTCCTTACCCGGTCGACTAGAGCGTCGATACGGGTTTAACCCATTACATCCCAAGTTTTTTTGGTAAGGAATTTCCACGGTTTTCTGTAATCTAAGTAATGTGAAGGATTATGAGAGACAATATATAGTAGTTATAATGCTTTATTTCTTGCAGTAAGCTTATAAGAAGCTGTCCTCAAATGAAAACACTGGGATGATATTATAGCTTCGTATAATAATAAGCTGTTAACAAAGGATACTATAAAGAAAAATATTTTCTCTTCCTGTGTGTTTGATGCTGAAAACTTGTAAAAATAACTTATATTCTGAAAAACCCAATGCAAATAAACTGAGTCATGAAAGCCAATATATTATTTTGCATTCACTTTTTGTGATAAGGGGCAAAACATTCTAAACAGATTACTTTTAGTCGGTGTTTTAATTGATCAATATACTGGTTCACCGTCTGTTGAGATGTTGAGGGGCCTCTTGATACCACTGTCCTTAAGGACCTTAAAGGGTCCTCTTATTTGGCGACCGTACGGCAGTTCGAGGGGAGAAAACCCTAACGAGGACTGTACGGTTTCCATTACGGCAAATAACATGAAGGGTAGTCCCTCATCCTAATTAGAAGGTGAATTTAAGCAGAATTTTCGAAGCATGGCTTTGAGTGTCTGATGGAACAGTTTAAGGGCGTCCTGAGTTTCAGGATGATAAACGGTGGATAGGGTTTGGGTAATGCCTAATTCTTCTAGTACACTAGTAAAAAGGTCATTGATGAAGTTTGTTCCTCTGTCAGATTGGATCTCTATGGATAGACCTACTTGAATTAAAAAGTTTAACAAGGTGTTTGCTATGATTAGAGCATTAATTTTCTTCAGAGGAAAAGCTTCAGGGTACCTAATTACCGGATACATTACAGTGAGGATTTATTGGTTTCCGTTCTTTGTCTTGGGCCATAGCCCCACACAATCGATGATGACTTTTTTAAATGGTTCACCAGAGACGGGGATGGGGTTCAGAGGAGCTGGTGGGATTTTCTGGTTGGGTTTTCCCACCATCTTGCAGCTATGGCAGGTCCTAACGTAATCAGTGACGGTCTTCTTTAGACCGGGACAGAAAGTGCTCATTGATTCGATCGTAGGTCTTGCAAATACTATATGTCCTCCAGAACCATCTTGAGCAACCTGTGTGATACTGGGTTAGATAGAACAAGGGATGACAATTTGGTGTCGTTCGGCTCAAGTAACGAGATTAGAACGGGAAAGGGGTTTGGGTATTCTCATTAGGATTCCCTTTTGGTAGTAGAATCCAGGGAAGTGGTCAACTCCCTCTAGGGAACTGGCTGCTACTCTATGAAAGTTTTGGAGGGTGGTATTCTCGGTAGGTTTTCAGAGGATATGATTTGGTTAAAAAGATCAAATGTAATGGGCAGTGGGGGTCTACAGGACAATTTTGTGAGCGGGTGACCGCATGCAGAGGAAAATTTTCAGGATGTAAGTTGTATTCTACCAGAGTAGGGCTTAGGTCACATGGAGGATTTACTATTTCAGGCGGAGGGACTACTAGGGAGCCGGCGAGATCGTTACCAAGGATAAGATCAACGCCTAGTATAGGAAGGGGTTTGTGCCAGATTCCGATCTCCACTTCATTTCGAAATAATTTACTCTTGAGGAATACATTGATCAATTTTGTGGACTGAACTGAGGACAGATCACTTATGGTTACTTTGGGTCCAGTGATTCGGGTCCCAATCTCGGGTAGAGCAGCTTTTATGATAATGGAGAATAGTAATGGTGAGAAAAGGACCGTATCGTGAGAGGGCGATTTCACCTTGAGATTTGAAATCTTGGAAAGGATCTTTCTGGGATTGAGAACCAGCCCAATGTGGGACATGGGTCTTGGAGGGTCTTGTGAGTTAGATAGACTTTTCCTTGAGGGAGATTGACTTTGACGTTTATATGATTCTTTTTGCTGGTTAGTGAATGAGGAGGTTCTACAGCCTGGAGCTTGACATCAAGAAATATGGTGACCAGGTTTCTTACAGTAACTATACGATACATTCCGTGCTTAGCTCTCGTCGAGTACGGACCTACACCTGGAGGTGTGAAACTGTCGCTACAACACAGTGCTTAGTGGTTACTAACGAGCTGTCCCTGGTAACCAAACGAGCAGTTACGACGATCGCTGGGCATAGCGGCCCACGCCTTTCACCATGGCTGGAGCGAGTGGAGGTTAGGAACTTGGAAACAATTTAGAGGAAGAAAGAACTGCAATAGCATTATTGAAACGTGACTTGCATCTAACTGATAACGAGTCGGATATGGAAATGCAAAAGCCAACACCTGTAGATGGAGCGGATAAGAAATGGCAGGAGGTAGTCAACAAGAGAAACAAGAGGCGACGACAGTTAGCACGCCAAAACAGCGGAAGTGATAGTGAAAATGCCCGACACAAGAAGCTGAATATATATTTATGTGCTAGAAAATAAACCTTAATGCAAGAAAAGAATCAGCAATTCAGTGTGACAAGAGTGGAACAGACGAACATAGTAAGTACAGAAAGGAAGAAATTGTACTTTTTCCAAGTGATACGCAGCTAACGTTTCACGAACAATTGTTATGGGCCGCTACACTAGGAAGGGAGTGCAAATAACTCAAACCATTTCTCAAAGAAGGGAGTAACAGATACATGACTGTGGAAGGAGATGAGGCAGTGCAGATACTAACTACCGTAGGATTTAATAATGTCATTATGAAAGTACCTGGCCCTATCAAGAAACTCACCAAAGTAATAGTATTCATGTACCCTGTTATACTAGAACCTAACTTCCTATTGGATGATGAACACTTTGTTTGGGCTAAACGTCGTGAGGTAAAAGGTGAAAAAAAAAAATCAAGTGATTGCTCATATGAAGGGAGATGTACCCGAAAAGGTATTTATATCTGGTATTGGATATAGAAAGGTAGCAAAATTTATAGATTAGACAGTGTTGTGTTACAAGTGTTCAAAGTGGGGACATATGGCATGGAAATGTCAGAGCGACTTTCGGTGTCGATACTGTGGAGGCAAACATAATTCCCTGGAATGTGGTAGCAAAATAAAAAATGGGCAATATGTTACTCCGCGGTGCTGCAACTGTTCTGGCTAACATAATGCCACTCCGTGCTATGCAAAAAGAGACCACAGCTGCGCACAGTGCAATTCCAAAGTACAAGGGATGAATAACCTAGTAAACGAAAAGAGCTGCGGCTAGTTGAAGAACCCCCACCACCGCCGCCCGAAAACGCATAAGAGGAAAAGGATGGAACAAATTGAAAAACTGCCAACGAATACGGAACTACATCGGGTGTCATTCCGATGGCACCTGAAAGTGTTAAGGTGCCAGGAGAACTGCGGGATATTGTCGACTTAGTACGACAAGTACAACAGAGAATTCGCACACTGCGGAAGATGGTAGAGGAAACTAAAAAGACCATGACTGAACGACATGAAAAACACAGCGAAGGTGCAAGACAAACTAGTGAAGTGAGAAATACTTCAGATTGAAAGAACACCACGGCAACTTCGTTATGGGGTCATGGAAAATCTTATGTGAGAGATGAAATAATACTCAAGTGGGCCAGTATACCTGAAACATTGCATGACAAAATATTGAAACAGATAAAATGTATAATTGATGCTTGTATAAATGAAAACACAAAGGTAGATGGGGGTAATAAATGATGTGTGATAAGAGTTTAGATATCCTAAATTGGAATGTGGATGATCTACGCTCAAGAGCCATTGATATACATGCTTATCTTATGTTATACGATATAGATGTTATAGCCTTCCAGGAAACAGGTACTGAGGGTACTATATTAAAACTACAACATTATTTGAGCTAATACCTAGCAGCAGATAGACAGAATAATATTAGAGGTCTATTAACATACATAAAAAAGACATAACATCTGAATTGCTATTCTATGATATAAGAAGTGAAATAGAAACTCTAATTGTTAAGATCTATACTGAAAGAAATACAATACACATTGTCAACATGTATGTGCATCCACAAAAATTTGACAGTGATGATATGCCAGAGTGCTTATTTAATTATGCATGTTTACTAGTTGGTGATATCAATGCTAGACATGAACGACTCTGTACGATGGGTGTCAACAACGTTAATAGTTGAAGATGGTTACACTTTTTAGAATAACTGGATGATATCAATATACCAGGTTATAATGAATCTACTCACTTACATGGAGGGAGGTTAGACTATGATGTGCTTTTCAATATGTTTTGTTTTTCAGCAAATGCTAATGTAGTTAGTAACCTTGTAAGTGATCATTTTACATTGTCAGTTAATATTCAAATTGACAAAATACAGAGGAATGGACAGAGACAAAGGTACAAATTGCCAGAAAGCAAAAATAACGAACTAATGGCAACTATACAAAAACGGTATGCTGGGTATAAAATACAAAATACAGATTTTTTTCGGGACCTATTGGAGGCCGTCTATCCTGTACTAACAAGATGTAATTTTAAAGAGGTGAGCAGAGGAAAACCTAATTATGCTAATGATAAGATTGTTCAAGGATGGAACAAACTACTTAAAAAAGCACATAAAGACTGGAGTGCAAATCAAAACAATGAGAGCATTAAAGCAGCACTGGTAGAAACTGCGAAAATATGTACAGAAAACAAACAAGAAATAAGAAATAAATAATGGATGGATTTTTTATGAAACATGAGCAAAACAAAATATCTAGGGGATATATTGAAACAGGTAAATAAAGTTAGGGGAATTCATTGTAAGAAAAGTTCCTTTCCCGATGCTAAAGAGAAAGCTAATGAACTCATCATGAAATGGTCTAAATCTACTAGTCTAAATGAACTACCACCACAAGTACAGACATCGTTAAAAGAAAGTAGCAGCTTTAGAAAATATATTGTACAGTGTCAGATTACACTACCCGCTGATACGTGTGTACCCATAACACGCGATGAATTACTCAATGCTCTAAAATATGGAAAATCAACAGCACCAAGAAATGATGGAATAACCTATGATATCGTTAATTGCTTGGCTAGAATCAAGAATGGACCGCTATAAGATCTAATTAATATGTCACATGAAACGGGTTATTTACCCCAGGAATGGAAAAAAGCTATAATTGTACCGGTTCCAAAGAACAATGGCGACTTTCGTCCAATATCTATGACGTCCCGCTTCTGTAAAACTATGGAAAGGGTAATACTAAATAGATTGTCATACAATATTGAAGGGTTACTATTGCCAAACATGTATGGCTTCATACAAGGAAAAAGCACTGCTAACTGTGTAATGAACTGCTTAAATAGTCCTGAGGCTACATGTAGAGTATTCATAGATATAAAAGGAGCATTTGACCGGGCAAATAAAGAGGTCATATTAGAAGAACTTGTAAATTTGGGAATCAATGGGAAACTACTTAAATTGATACAAAACTATAAGAGTGATAGAAAGGCAAGGGTATGGCTACAAGGGTCATACTCTATAGAAAAAGAAACAAGGAAGTGTTTTGAGTCCTACTCTATTTAATATATTAATGAACGTCATAGCAAAATATGAGTTTCCCAGCGGCACTTAGGCTATCATATATGCAGATGACATTCTAATGCAATGCAAAGATATGAGAATACTGCAAGAAGCCCTAAATGACCTTGGCGCACTTTGCTGTAAGATGGGCTTAGTAATCTGTAATGAGAAAACCAAAATTCAAATTCAAAATAATAAGCAGTTTGACTTAGTTTAGAACCATACTAATTTAGAAAAAGTTGATGTATACAAATACTTAGGGATGTACACAGGATACACATCACACAGTAAAGTGCGTGAAATAAACAGCTTAAGAAATTCCTGCAAAAGGCTCTTAAGGCTCTGGCATGGAAGGGTAACGGAGCAGGAATCCCTGTCCTAAGAGCGGTATACATTAGTACAATTCGTTCATTGATTGACTATGCGGCACCAGTTCTACTAATGTACAGTAAAAAACAAATACATATGCTTGAATTCATTCAAAATGAAGCAATGAGGATTATATTGGGTTGCCAAAGAAACGTTATAATTGATATTATGAGAATGGAGCTGAATCTACCCAGTATTGAGTACAGAATCAAAGAATTGACTATAGCTGCTGCCCTTAGACATGTTCGGAGACAGCCTAACTCTACATTAACTATTGCATTGCAATACTTTAGTGTAGCAAAAAGAAATGTATCTAAATTTGCAAGAACACTATATTTAGTAATGTTCGAATACGGGGTTCTATCATACTGCGAACATCCACAAGAAAATAAAAGGTTTAAACCCTGGCAGGAAAGCTACATCACAGTAGATATTGTACAACTCGGAAGAAAGACGATTGGCATCAGGAATATCTAAGGCAGATTTTTTTTTAAGAAGATTGATGAACTCTCTAAAAAGAATTCTGTACACATATGCTGCGATGGGTCTATCTTGAATAATGAGCGAGCAGGATGTGGAGTATTTATCAGAGATTACTCATGTAATGGTAGTTATATTGATGAAACAGTTAGCAGAAGACTTGGTCACAATATATCATCCACGCAGGCTGAGTTACATGCCATCCATGAAGGATCAGTATTTGTAAAAACGATGGATAAAGACATATATGTACGTGTAGATAGTAGAAGTTCTTTAGAAGCTCTTCGAAGTAAACAAAATTATAACCATGTAATAAACGCATGTAAACAGATTGTTATAGGATTACAAGAAACGAATTGTCATGTGCGATTTATATGGATATCCTTATATGTGGGAATCCACTTCAATGAAATGGCCGACTAATTGGCTAGAAATGCAACGAAACGACCACATGTAGACACAGAAAGTATTACCAGCATAAAGATGATAAAGACTGAGATGAGAAAGAAGAGAGAGCAAGGGGTACAAATACAACTGAATGAGGTTATTGTACATAGTTAAAGCTTGCAGCATTACCTATATGTATTGCAAAATAGTAAAGTAACCTATGGGCAAAAATTATCATATGTAGATACAGTCATAATGAGGATGAGAATGGAGTATAAATATTACTGACAGGTAACTGGAAGGAATGGGGAGAGCTGTCAGATATGTCAGGAAAGAAATGCGCATACATTACAACATTATTTTTTAGAATGTGAACCTATACGACCTTATAGAAACAACTCTATAACATCTGTTAAAGAACAGATATGTTGAATATTGAATAATGATATTGTAAAGAAGATTCTTAAACTCTATGAAAATAATTGCGCCACGATTGTAATACTTTTTGAACATAAACTGTGGTTGAGGGTGAAGAACAGTATACTGTCTACATCCTTTTGATGTAAATTATCAATATTTTTTTTCAATCCAATTCAATTCAATTACAGTAGCTACAGGTATCGGAGGAAGGAGGGATATAAAAGAACTTCTCATTAAACCGCTTATCATCCTGAGACACGAGGGAATCTCCTGATGACTTTACACATGGACGCTCGCGTTTTGATCCCAACCTATGCACAACCATAAATTGATCGGCCTACAGGGCGGCCTCATTCAAGTCTAGTGCATCCTTGTCAGTGATATACATCATTACTTGAAATGGAATTCTTCGTTTGAACTCCTCAATGACCATCAAGATTACAAATTGATCATACGTATAAATTTTACGGGAGGAGAGCCATTGCTTGAAGAGCTTTAGCTTTTCGGCAGCAAATTCTACATATGTTGAAGTTGAGGTTTTACAAGTTTCTAAATTTTTGCCCATAGGATTCTATGGTAACTTAATAGGTATTAAGGATACTGGTTTTTACTGTTATAAGAGATGACTGTTAAAGACCTTGGTGGCGGTTCCTACTAGTTTACTTTGAATAAACCATATCCACTCTTCCTCGGGGCATTTGAGGTGTACTGCAAGTCTTTCGAACTATCGAAAGAAGTACTGTACTCTGGTTCTGACTCGTCAGAAGTGGGGATAGAGGCTATGTTGTGGTGTAGTTGAACGGAAATCTTGGTCTCTCTATTATATTGAGCTAATTCTATCTCGAGTCTCTGTTCGCGTTCTTTCATCTCGTTCATTTTTTCATCTCACGTTCATGTTCTTTCATCTTATGTTCATGCTCGCGCCGAAATTTACGCTCTTCTCGCTCATATTCAATTCTCTCTCTTTCTAACTTAAGTCTCTCTAGTTCTAAGGAAACTATTGATGTATTCGTGTAGTCAGGGGTAGGGTGGATAATACTAGGATCTGGTGAGGTGTTTAGTGTTTGGTCGTGTGTGGCTGTATCTGCTGTTTCTACTTCCGTGTCTGATTCTACATTACGTCCTGTGGTCCCACTAGTGCCGGGAAGTAGTTGATAGGCGTCAACATCTAAGACTTCCATGCTAATTAGGCGATTTGGGACAATGCTTTTAAGATCTGTCTTCTTAAGAGAAGGAGGGACTTTGGGCCAAAGCTCGCCAGTCTCTCAGTTTGAGATCATCTGCTAGTTGATCCACAGAGGGATTCTCTGAGAAAGTGTCGATTTTGAATACCATTTTGAATGGTGGGTTAATTGATTATGTAAGAGAATAATCATGAAAATTCCACTACAATGAATTACGTTAACCCAACTCTTGAACTTAACAAGGAATAAACGGGACGTTATTCAATATTCGGTTAGAAGTGGAATCAGTGGGCTTGAAGAACGCAGGTCAGAAAACAATTGTTCTAATGTATGCTAGTTAGAATACCAGCGCCTAGGACTACCCAACCATAACTACAGATAGCCTGCATAGAGAGAGTTCGCTTTGAACGAGGATCGTTGTTCTCCCATTCGGGCGCCGAGCCGTGGGGGTGAACAACCGATCTGGATTCTAATTAGCACGACTTACTGTGCGAGTATAGGACACTTTGGAAATTGCTGAGCAAGCAAAGTCCTTATAAAAATACTAGGAAAATTTCTACGAGAGTCATGAGATTTGACTGAGGGCTTACAGTAAGTATAGAAGTTCTCCCTTGGAACCATAAAGTAAAAAGGTGGCTTGACCGGACATATGAATATCGAGTAGTTCTTTCATCACAAAAGAAAATAGCTATAGTTATAGTAGAAAATTGGTTATTTGTTGGAACGACAAGCATGATAATATTTATCTGTATCGTGATGGTTACTACGAGAAGAAATTGATAGACTTCTGAGAAAAAAATCCAAGTTAGTTAATTTACGTATGGTAAACTAATCCGTAGACAGGCCCCCATTTTTGTTACGGGCTTACTTAAAATGTGCCTAAGTACTCCAGGACTCGGGAGTGGTGGCCAGATCTATATGGGGTGGAAACTGATAGCTTACGAAGGCACGAAGCAGCCGTAACAATGCTAAATGCCAAGTGACTTTGTTAGGAATAATTTTAGGCAAAATATCTCTTTCAAAAAATTCCATATACAAGTTGTTTAAAACAGGAGATAAAGAATTCCCCATTCCCATTCCAAACTTTTGCATATAAAATTTACCATTACATTGAAATTTTGAATCTAATACGCATAACTTAATGATACTGATTATTGTGTGGACCGGCAGAGGCATATCATATTTCTTCAATTCATCTTCTAAATATATTAATAAATCTAAAATGGGAACTGGCTAAGATATGTTGACGATATATTGTGTATGTGGTCTATTGACCAATCTTTAGACAATTTTTTATTAAAGTTAAATAGTTTGGTACCATCAATTAAATTTACAAAATAAATTGAACAGAACAATGGTTTGCCATTTTTGGATGTTATGATTTATAGATTTGGTAATAAGTTTGAATTAGATGTTTACAGGAAACCAACTAATGTCCCTTCTTATATTCATTATTATTCTTATCACCATCTTAAGACTAAAGTATCAGTATTCACCTCAATGTTTCTAAGGGCCTTTAGAGTTTGTTGCCCAGAATTTTTAGATCAAGAAATTGAAACCATTTATTACATTGGTGATAAATTAAAATATCCAAAACACTTAATTGACGTAGCTCAAAACACAACAAAGAAATCTTTTTATAGTCTTACTGATAATCATCAATTCAGTTTTAAGAATATTTTAACCCTCCCTTTTCATCAAAATGTTTTAAGTTTAACTCGTACTTTTAATAAATTTGGTGTCCAAGTTGTCTTTAAGAATAACAACACTGTTAAAAACAGGTTGATTAAAAATTCACCTGCTTGTAATGAAGGCTGTGTTTATAGTATCCCTTGCAAAAATTTTAACTTTAATTATATTGGACAAACAGGCAAGGATTTAGAATTGAGAATAAACCAACATATATATAACATCAGAACAGGGCAAGTTTCAAGTGGGTTGTCTTTGCATTTAAGGGATTTTAATCATTGCATTGATTGGAATAACACAAATAAAATTATCTTAAGTAAGGACATTTAGGAGTGGAATATCATAGAATCATGTTATATAAAAGCTTCATTTGAAAACAACATGAATATGAGTATGATAATGTATAAATTAGAAAACTTTGTAACATATAAAAATTTTGACAGTAGCCGGGTCAAAACGTCCGGCAGTGCTGAGAGAGTGAGGCCACTACAAAGGATTACAAAGGATTACAAAGGCGGAGCATGCCGACAGGAGACCTTTTGATCCATATCTAGGTCGGATGTGAAAAAAATAATCATATTAATGATAAAATAATAAATAAAAACTATAATAATGTAAATAACAAACACAATACATAAATAAATGCATAGGTATAGTTAAATAATAAACAAACAGGTAAATAGTAAATAATAATAAATTGACATATAACTAATAATAAATGAAAATCAGACAGACAAATTATAACAAAACAAAAAAAAATAATATAAGATAAATTATAATCATTACAGCATCTTACTTAGGTATTTATCTAAATGATTCTTAAAGCTTCGAACTGAACTACATTGCACTACCTGTGCAGGAAGTTTATTCCATTCATTAACTACACGGTTGGCAAAGTTGTTTCTACCCACTTCCAAATTGAATCTATTTCCGGACAGTTTGAGACCATTGTCTCCTGTCTGATTCTCATTCAGTTTGAAAATTTTGTCACTTTTGATGTTGTCAATTCCCTTTAAAATCTTAAAGACCTGTATCAAGTCACCTCTGAGTCTACGCTTTTTTAGGGAAAACAGATTCATGTGTTTTAGTCGATTTTCGTATGATTTATCTTTGATATTTGGAATCAGTTTTGTGGCTCGCCGTTGTACTTTTTCCAGTCTGCCAATGTCTTTAATGAGATTCGGTG
>NC_134790.1:50336733-50349233 GCF_046742065.1 Oratosquilla oratoria | reverse complement strand
TTGGACCCATTCCGCCTGAAGTCTCATAGGTTATCGGAGTTAAAGAGCCTACTACTGTTATTACTGTAACTACCACCACCACTACGAAATGCTGCTGCTACTACTACTACTAGTTTTTTTTTTTTTTTTTTTTTTTTTTTTAAATACGACCTCCATCCTCGTGGAACCGTGTGGTGAAAGCAGCAGGATCTGTCTCCCACAGACAGTTCATTGACCTTTCTCTCGCCAATGACTGTGGTCGACGACCCTTTTATTTATCTACTTATTTATTATTATTATTTTTTTTTTAATAATGCCTAATACAAAAGTTCATTTACCCTACTGTCAACCACCGTCAGCTCAAAATCTAGGTTTTGTATATGTGCTGATTTGGGCGGTGGGGACCTGGTACTTCTCAGGCATAGGAGGGCTGATCTTAGGAGTGAGAATGACAGTTTACATATCATCAATGAAACGATGCTGCTTTTTTGTTGTTGTTTCTTTTCAGCCATTATCTCTGCCACCCGAGCGTAAAATGCCTTTGCTCTAGGACCCATCCCACCTGAAGTCGTAAAGGTTATAGGAGTGAATTAGCCCTGGTCTACATTCTATATACGCTCTTCGTACATCCTGATCTTCTCATACTCGTTCCGGGAGTGGGATGCCTCAATAGTTAGGTTGTTGTAACAGGGGGCCATCGGATCAAATATTTGCATGTCAAAGAAAGCCAATTGTCCACGTGTCCAGAAACCTCTTGCGCTGACATCCACTCTTGCTTCATCTGATATGTTGGACGTGCAGTATCTGAAGTTCTCATCTCCTAGTGGGAGCAATGTTGGTTCGGTAGTCACATCCTTGCACACCTCCTGAAGTACTTGGGCAGTGAGATCTCTTACCTCACTATGTCGCATGCAAATAAATCCACCCTGCTTGCATATCATCGCATGGTCTGGAGTAAACTGTACATCACAGGAGCATCTGTTAGGCAGCCCTCCCAATAGCCATCCATATCTTAGGGCAATGGCATCCGTGAATTCTCTTTTGTTTAAGGTGAATCCCTTTGTCCTGATTGGTAGTGCTGTCAGCCAATTGGACGCCCTAACTTCCTGCGCCATTGTTATTATTATTATTTTTTTATACAACTCGATAGCCGAGCTAGAAGTGCTTGAAGTTCCAACTTCTGCCTCTCCTCCCTTCCCTTTGAAATGTTTCTTCTAATTTCTCTGATTTCCTCCATGTTAGTCTCCTTCCGTTGATCTTGTGACACGATGTTGTTTGTCAAGGAGGACGTGAGTTTCATGGAGTTTTGGTGTTCTATGTCGGCGAGGTTTAGCAGGTTGGAGATACCTAGCCCTCCCATTCTAGGTGGAAGTTCAATAAGTTTTCTTTCCTCTTCATTTATTGTCCGTCCGTTGGTGATTGCCGGTGTTAGCTCGTTTCTGATGGTTTCTTCAAGGGGTCTTAGTAGGTCGGTGATGTTTCGTACCGTCCTTAATATGTAGTTCCACTTATGTTTAACACCACATATGAACGCGGCATATGCCGCCTGCGGTTCGGTCTTTGCAAAGTTGGCTAGTTGCCTAACTTCCGCAACCCATTCGTTAACTTTCTTTTCAACATATTCCTTTTTAAAGGATTCTGAGCCGATCACTGCACCGAGATGTCTTTCCCCCTCTTTTGTTACCTTCACTTCACTGTTCTCAAAAAGGATTTTGGCATTGTCAAAGTACTCTGGCTTCACTATGAGGACAGACTTCTTTGCATTCGGAATGTAACCCAAGCCCGGGTCGTGTGCCAACACTAGATCCCACCACTTTTTTAAGTCAGCTACTTTTCCTGCCCCCGTGAGATCATCTGTATATGCTACCTGTTTGACCATGGTGTCCTCATGTTGTATCTTCTGCTGCAGGTGCATAAGACCGAGCGCGTACATTACCATGGCCACCGGATCTCCCTGAGTGGTTCCATCCGCGGATTTGATGATCTCCACTTTCGTTTCTTTTTTTCTCAACCCTGTTGGTGACAAATAGGTTTGCAGGTTCTCTGTATGTGTTCTCCACATACCTGGCCAATACTGGGCATTTAATTTTCATGTGTATAGTAGCCTCTCTATTTAAGTTCTTGAATGCGTTTGATGCATCGACTAATAGGACTGCCTCGCAGCCTGATTCCTCGATTACCTTTCTCATGGTGTGGACTGCTGCCTCGGAACCCGCCTGTTGCCCCGCGCACACCTGCAGGTTGCCAGCTGCTTCTCGCACCTTGTCCTTCCCGACTTCCATGATGGTTTTTCCTATTTTTCTTCTCAACACCTCGCCTATACCAATCGGACGACAGTCAGGTTTCCTATCCAGCTGAATAAGTCTGCACGCTGTGTATGCCTCCAGGTGCTGACAGTCCTTAGTCGCCAGTTTCTTCGCCAAACCAGCGATAGGCTCCTGCAACCCCCCGCTGACGTTCCAAATAGGTTGTCACTAAGGAGACATTTCTATCCAGTCGCATCTAAACCCGATGGTCCCGCCGCTCCCTGGGTGTGTAGAGCAAGGTTCCAGATCCTTTCTCTTGTGATGCTGTCAAAGACTACCTCGTGGGGTGGGAGGTAGTCACCACTGAATTTAGAGTCCAGGGTTGCTGGTCTTGCTTTTGGATGTTTTTCTTTCAGGTAGCGGAACTGTGTGGTGGAAGCAGTCAGGATTTGTCTCCCATAGACACAGTTCATTGCCCCCTCTCTTGTCAATGACTGTGATCGACTACCCTATTATATTATATATTGTTTAACTTTAATTAAGTCACGTGTTCAGACACGAAAAAAAATCTTATCATCCAGTGAACTCATGATGGACACATGATCAAGAAAGATGCCTAATATCACCAACCACTCACATAACCACTATACTCTCAGTTATGGTATACATAGATGCGTGACTCAACACCAAACACAATCATACACTTTAATAAACAAAATGTAATTCGCATCCACGACTTAGACAGCTATGTAATGTATGCAAAGGCGATATGGATAGAAGCCTGCCATCTATGTAGTTAGAAATGATAGGTCAGTACTTTGACTTGAGACGCCCAAACCTGACCATGGACCGGCAGTCTTACAGAGACAGTGCTTGCAACCAGTCACTCTTACATCTGTAATCCCGTTGATTAATATACTCAAAAGGATTGTGACTCCCAAATAAATAGACTTGCGTCCTCTGTTGATGAGTGCCTTATCTCGCAGACTACAGTTATTTTTAACCTCGCATTTAGCCCCCTATTACCAATCAAGTTCAGGTATCAGTCTACCCCACTAACCCACCTCACACCAATCAAAGTTAGGCGGCAGGTCTCTAAATCACCCCTTATAACACTATTGAAGGCCAGGCATGTAACTCAAATGTCACTCAATCGCCAATCCATAACCACCATACTCTCTCTACGTTATCTAATGACATACCGACCTAAATTTAGCACTGGAATTTTCAATTTCATGGGCTCCATTTCCAAAGACCTAGTTGGCACGGCAACAGAAGATTTGGACAACGTCCAAAATTAGACAGACAGCATGGCAGCCAATCTTTACAAACTGGATAGGATTGTCGAGAACGAGTCAATAAATGCACGGAATCGAGTTTAGTCGGTGGACACGCTCATCAACAGATTTGCACAATTACACAAGTTCTCACTCACATACTCCTCCAGACTTCGCGAGCTATAAATCCTTACCTTTTACTCCATTGCACCAAACGACTTATACAAACATCTGGACATCATCCACTCCAACGCCTCCATGTCATACAGGAAACAACAAAACCACCACTAAAGTCCTCCATTTAGAACGGCTGAACTCAGTACTCACCCTAGCGCACAAAAAGTACAAATGAGAGAGTCATTCTCACCACAACACCTGCATCACTATTACCCACTACTTGAGACCACGTTAGGAATGGATGCTGTCTATGTTCACATACCCCTAGACTCATAAAAGAGATTCCTTGGATGGCATGTCTATCCCTTTCCCTACACCTTTATTTGCACAATAATCTCACTCTACTTTCAACCCTCCAACATAATTAAATCGGTAGATGGACGGTGGGTATCACACATCCCTACCTCAGAATTCCTCCAATGCAAATCCGATGTATTGAACTATCATGTGTGCCCTACCTTTGTATTCCGTTTCCACCCTATTACTAAATCATAATCCTGATAACACTACGTTGGACAGATGCCATTTCAAGACTTCAACTGAGGATGACATCCACCATATCCATACTAACAAGGAACACTTTATATTCTTTCCCAGCACCACTTCAGTCTCATTTATTTGTAAGGACTAGCCTTCCTCGGTACAACGTAGGATCAAAGAGACAATCTCCATTGTAGGTTCATGACAAATCTTCTCCAGAGATACTAGCCTTTACCCTAGCCATCATCACAACATCCTGACCTATAACTTCAGCACGACATTGATTCCTATAACCACCCTCCTGGACCCCCTATCCCCCCGAGGGCACTGTCCTTACCAATGAAAAAACAAAGTTATGTTACATGGCTAAACCATACGTCCTCTAACCTACTGAACGCTCCCCCCCCCCAGCCAATACATCCGTATTTTTCTCTGTCACTGAACTCATTTACCTCATATTCCTAGTCCTCCTTTGCAATAGGTTGCTGTATGTCTACATTATAAACAAAGTTTCTAGACCACCACGCACCCACCCTAGTGAAAAGATCATAGACGGAAACTCCTACGGTGACTCCTTTCTCATTTACCCGATCTTTGTTCTTGCTATCCTGCAGTTTTAAGGACGTTCCCCTTGCTAGCCATGTCTTCTTACATAACGTGTATAACCATTTTTTGACAATTCGATCCTCACTACCTCCAGGATGGTATGCTAGCGTATCATATTATGTATTCCCTTGCGATATGCACTTATATCAACTGTTGCATTATTATAAACCAATATATTAAACTTTACTACCTATTATACTCAAAATCGTTATCCATATATATATATATATATATATGTGTGTGTGTGTGTGTGTGTGTGTGTGTGTGTGTGTGTGTGTGTGTGTGTGTATATATATATATATATATATATATATATATATATATATATATATATATATATATATTGAGGTGTGAAGAAAGAATGAGTGGTAGGGTGGTGAGTTTAAACGCCAAGAATCTGAACAAAGACGACATCGTGCATTACTACTCCGCAAACCACAACAAAATAAAAAGTGGAATCGTTATAGGTTTCTTCCTGAGAGCGTTTTGAATATGTGGTGAGGAAGTTTCCCAGGAAGAAATTAATTACATTTTTGATATTTTCAAAAAATTATGTTACCCAGTAGCCTTTCTATATAGAAACAAGGAAAAGGCGTTACAAATAAGAAGTAGGGGTGGCAAAAGTAAAGAGGCTAGTGATGAGAACCGTACCTAACTCCAAGTGCTCAAATGTCATAGAACAAAATCTCAACAAGGCAGGCCTAAAACTGGCATATAGCACGGGAATAGAAATAGGCGACGTTGTGAGAAATAAAGTTAAAGACAAAGTCAAAGATGAAGATAACTGTTTAGTTTACAGAATTCCATGTAAAATCTGTCCCACGAGTTACTATGGCGAAACTAGCAGAGGAATTCAGAAGCGGACGATGGAACATAAAAATGACGTCAAAGCCAACTGGACCTCCAACTCATTAGTGGTACATATCGACAACTTTGGCCACCTGCCGGATTGGGAAAAAACAGAGGTGCTCCATAATGGACTTGACAAAAAGCAAATGAGGACAATTGAGGCAGCGTAAATTACTTCACTCCTATGTAGTAATCATTGGGACGGTTTTGTCGATTTGGCGAAGGTATCAAGTAGCCTAATTATCCACGAGGCCAGACGGAAGCGAGATGACAGCAGCATTGAATGGGGAGAAACGGGGTGAGCTGTGTGAATATATAAGTTGTCATTGTCTTATTTGTGTACACTCTGAAGAAGTCCTAGTTGGACGAAACGTCAGTAATAAAACTTCAACGGATTATTGGCGTCTAAACTCACCACCCTACCACTCATAAATATATATATATATATGTATATATATATATATATATATATATATATATATATATATATATATATATCATCCATTGCATGTATTTTTTTTTCTAGTGGTACTTCACTTAGGGGTGGTAGGTTATTAAGTGTGATGCAAATAATTAAGATAACAAACATCATTTGCATTATATGTATATATGGATCTTGCCACCCCCTTTCATTTAAATTTCTATCATGTGACACGAGTCACCTTTCGGAAAGGAGAAAGCCATATGTAACCACATAAGGAAACACTCACGCATCACCATGATTAACACTAACCTCACGTGTTCAGACACAAGAAAAAACTCCTATCATGCAATGAGCTCATGATAGACACATGATCAAGGTAGATGCCTAATATCACCAACCACTCACATAACCGCTATGCTCACAGTAATGATATACATAGATGCGTAACTCAACACCAAACACTTTATTAACAAAATTTAATTCGCAGCCACGGCTTAGACAATGATGTAATGTATGAAAATGTGATATGGATGCAAGGCATCTATGTAGTTAGAAGTGCTAGGTCAGCACTTTGGCCTGAGACGCCCAAGCTTAGCCGAGGACCGACAGTCTTACAGAGAGTGCTTGAAACCAATCACTCTTACATCTAAAACCCCTTTGGCTAATTCACTCAAAAGGACTTCGGTGATATCTCTCCACACGAGGATACACCACTTGTGTTTAACACCATATATAAATGCGGCATATGTCGCCTGCGGTTCAGTTTTTGCGAAGTTAGCTGGTAGCCTAAATTCGGACACCCATTCGCTAACATCGTCTTTGATACATTGCTTTTTAGAATATTTGGAACCAATAATTGCACTGAGGTGTCTTTTCCCCGCTCTAGTTACCTTCACTTCACCGTCTTTAAAGAGACTTTTGGCTTTCTCAAAATACTCTGGCTTCACTATGAGGTCAGACTTTTTTGCATTCGGAATATAACCCAAGTGTGGACTTTGTGTCTGCACCAAATTCCCCGCTACTTTCCCTGCCCCGTGAGATCATCTGCATATGCTACCTGTTTAACCTTGTATTTTATGCTGTATCTTCTGCTGCGGGTGCATACTTTCAGGACCGTACGCCATGGCCACCATGTCTCCCTGAGTAGTACCTTCTGATGATTGGATAACCTCCACTTTTGTTGCTGAAGGTGTTAGATGCATCGATTGCTTGGCAGTCTGGATCCTCAGATATCCTCCTTATGGCGTGAATCGCTGCCTTGCATCCTGCTTGTTGCCCCGCTCACACTTGGAGATTACATACCTCTTCTCGAACCTCGTCCTTCGCGACCTCCATGATCTATTTCCCTAATATTCATTTCAGCACCTCTCCTATATTTACTGGACGACATCCAGGCTCCTTTTCCACTGGGATAAGTCTGCATGTCCCAAATAGGCTGGTGCTGAGGAGAAAATTCCATCCAGACGCATTTGTGTCCGTTGGTCCTCTGCTCCCTTGTTGTAGAAAGCATGGTTCCAGATCCTTTCTCTCATGATGTGCTCAAACATCACTTCGTGGGTTGGATGATAGTCACCATTGACTTTGATTTCTAGTATTGCGGGTCTTGCTTTAAGATGTTTTTTTTTTTCATATTCTTCAGTGTTTCCTCGCTTATGGGTAGAACTCCTGGGTTTTTGTCCTCCCCCGCGAGCGACTTCATGATAGGTGCAACATTTTCATGCCTCATCTTGTCCGCAAAACTCCTGCCTCTGTCTTCTGGTCATTTCCTTCTGTTGGTGCCATTGTGGAGTCTATCTTGAATGGCCTCTCCCTCCATCATTAGTTATTCCACTTTCCTTTTCCTCCAATGCTCCATTCGTCTTTGCAATGCCTGAATATTCTACGAGTGCCTTGACTTTCTGTGGGTTCTCTAACACGTAAGGTGTGGCAGGAAAGCCTGCGTTTTGAATACTATCGGAGCATGGGGAGATGACTTTATATATGTTCTTATTATGCAGGTCATCTACTTTATTAGATCTTTTGTTGCATCGCATTTAGGCGGGGTAATATAAGGATGTTTTTGAAGGAAGTTAAAAGAGAAAGAGGAGACGAATCAAGTAGAGAAGAAAAGGCAAAAGGTACAGATGGAGAGATGATAATGGAAGAGAAGGCAGTGAGAGGGAGGTGGGCAGAGTATTTTAGGGAGTTGCTAATGTGAAGGAGGATAGGGAGGGAAAGGTAGTTGCACTGGGAAGCGCTAAGAAAATGAGTCATGAGTGAGGAAAATGGAGGAGAAATAGGGAAGGGTGAAGTGAAAGCAGCTGTTAAGATGATGAGAGCAGGTAAGGCACCTGGGTTGGATGGATGCCATGCAGAATGTGTGAAGAAAGGAGGTACAGCTATGGTGGACTGGCTGGTGAGGTTATCTAATGTTTGTTTAAGAGAGGATAGAGTGCCAGAAGACTGGAGGAGTGCCTATATAGTTCCGCTTTACAAAGGAAAGGGGGACAAGTGTGAGTGTAGTAGTTACAGAGGGATCAGCTTGTTGAGTGTAGTTGGGAAGGCTTATGGGAGGGTCTTGATTGAGAGGATTAGGAGAGGAACAGAGGGAGTAAATGGTGATGAACAGTGTGGTTTTAGGACAGGTAGGGGATGTGTGGATCAGATGTTTGTGGTAAGACAGATATGTGAGAAAGCTATAGGAAAAGGTAAGGATGTATTTTGGGCTTTTATGGATCTGGAAAAGGCTTACAACAGGGTAGACAGGAAGGCACTGTGGGAGGTACTACAGATATATGGGATAGGAGGAAAGCTTCTAGGAGCTGTCAAGAGTTTTTATGAGAGTAGTAGAGCTTGCGTTAGGATTAAAAATGGAGAGAGTGAATGGTTTGAGGTAAAGGTGGAACTTCGTCAGGGGTGTGTTATGTCGCCTAGCTGTTCAATCTTTACATGGATGGGGTGGTGCGAAAGGCGAATGCAAGGGTAGTGGGTCAAGGGTTGGAGATGATTAAAGAAAATGGAGAAAAGTGGAAGGTCAGCCAGTTGTTGCTTGCTGACGACACTGCACTTTTTAGCAGGATCAGAGGAGGGATTGAGGAAGTTAGTGACAGAGTTTGAGAAGGTGTGTGAAAGAAGGAAGCTGAAGATAAATGTGAGCAAAATTAAGGTGATGAGATGTACAAAGGGAGAGAGTGACAGTAGGCTGGAAGTGAGTATTAAGGGTGAGAAACTGGAGGAAGTGGATAGTTTCAGATACTTGGGTGCGAATGTGACAGGAAAGGGAGGAGTGGGGGTGTAGGTAGAATGTAGATTGAGAGAAGCGAGTAAATGCCTTGGTGGATTAAAAAGTGTAATGAGAAATAGACATCTGGGAATGGATGCTAAAAGGAGGTTATATGAAGGAGTGATTGTACCAACAGCAATGTACGGAACAGAAACATGGAACATGAGAGAGGAAGAGAGTAAGAAATGAGGAGGTGAGGAGGAGAACAGGGGTGGAAAGGGAGCTGGGAGATAGGGTGTGATGAAAGAGTATTGGGATGGTTTGGACACATGGAAAGAATGAATGAAGAAAGATTAGTAAAAGAAGTGTGGAAGGCGGAGGTGGAAGGAGTGAATATGAGGGGGCGTCCTAGGATGAGATGGATGGATGGGGTGAAAGGGGCTTTACAAAAGAGAGGAATGTCTGTTGAGGAAGGACGGGAGAGGACAGAAGATAGGGGTGAATGGAGAAGGGTTGTGTATAGATGAGGCTGTGATGCATGAGGGGGAGTGGGTGGTGGATGGCGGTGAGGAAGTATGTGTGAGAAAATTTTGACGCAGTCCGAAGGGATTTCTCCCCGTCTTCTCCTTTCCTGCATGAGGGGACGGAGAGCGGGGTCGCCGAACTTATGAAGCGGCCTTGCTGTGGATGTGCTGTGTCTTGCGACACTGCTTCTGACCCAGGGCAGTGGACAGGATGCAGGGGTGACCCGTCATCCAGGAGGTGCCAAGATAGGAGGGAAGGAGGAGGGTGGAGGAGAGTGGAATATATGGGAAATGAAATGGGTGGGAGTATTTTCTGTGCCTTTTTCTTTTGGCTACCCCCTGCGTAAGGGGGAAAAGCTTTTGGTATATGTATGTATGTATGTAAAGGGGTTTCCTAGGTAGAAGGCAAGCATCCTGTTGTAGAAGTCTTCCAGCCACTCTTCAACTTAAGACTGTTGCCACATCTGCCAGAACCTGCCCTACTTCCTCCCGTCTTCTGTTGTTGATAATGTGGGTTTTAATCCTCCGACCCCGATCTCGTGAGGTCACTCCCTTTTTCTGAGTCTCCTTCTCTCACCAGATCACCACTCACGATCATCTCCCTTACATCCCTCCCGTTCTCCATAGTCTCTACATCCTCCCCCAATTGTCTGCTCTTCCCCTGCGCAAGTTGTTGATCTGTCCTCTGTATTTCACTCCTCTTCTGCAGTTCGTGCACCTTCATCCCCCTTTGACACATAAGAACTGTCTTAAATTTTGTTGCGCGGACGTACAAACGCAGCATGGTTTGTCGACCATCCTGGGTGGGAATCGTAGTCATTGGGTCCCTTAAATTGACGAGGCTAAAACCATCAGTCCCCACCTTTGCCAGCCCTAGTGTACAACTTCTGTGATACTCTAATCCTTTACAACTGACATTTTTTTTTATCCCCTCGCTTGCTAGTACTCAATTCTCAAATGAGAGTTCACAAGTTTTCACCCATGCCTCTCTGAGAAAACACGTGGAGGAGGAAGAAAGAAATAGAAAGTATTTGGATAAGGGGGGAGGGAGAGGGATTCCCGGGATTGAGATTACACAGATGTTATGAGAGGGGCAGCTAGAGAAAGAGAGAGCTAAGACGTGGGAAGTTTCGAGGGTATGTGAGTACGAAGGATACAGATTTAGAGAGAGAAGGAGAAAAGTACTATGGAAAGGAAGAAGGCAAAGAGGAGAAGGAAGCAGAAGGGAAGGGGAGGAGGGGGATTGGATCAGGAGGGTAGTAGGAGGGAATGAGAGAATGAGAAAGAGGGTAACCTAAGCTACAAGTATAATGATAATAAAAACAACATTAATGATGATGATAAATCATAACGAACAAATATAACAATAGATAATATAACAATAACAATAATGGCCGCAATAACTCCGATGGCAACAACAATAACAATAACAACAACTGTTACAATAACCATGCAGAATAAAAACAACAAAAACAACTAGACCAATAATTATTATTTCACAAGGAACAAGATGGAGGAGAAAAAAATGAAATTAAAGAAGGAAAACAAGAAGGAAAGGAAGAGGAACGTAGAGCAAAAAGCGAGAAAGAAATAAAAAGAAATGGCAGATGTCAACTGTGGTGGCATAAAGAATATTAAAAAAATGCTGAACACAAAGAAGAAATTTGGCATTAAAGTAAAAAGGGTTGGAGTGGGGGTGGGGTAAGATGACTTGAAAAAAAATAACATGAACATACACAAAACAATATTATTCTGCTAAAAAAAAAAGAACATTTTCTTCTGACTTTGCTGTTATTTTTATTAAAACCGATGAAGAAACAATACTACCTTCAAAGGTATACATGTTAAAAATGCATAATTTCATCATTGGGACTTCCTTACTCATTTAGAGAACAATTTGTCTTAAATCTGCCTGCCCTCTCAGCCATAGAAATTAATCTGGCTAAGGTCACAGTCGACTTAAAGGAGGATTGAATATCAATCACCAAACAAGAAAATATTCTTCATAAATCGAATGCTAAGTAATAAAATTTACATGATCCCCAACAAGCAAATACATGTAAAGGAAAAATATGATGGAAAATAAACATGAGCACTTTCACAAACCTCATTTCTATGTAGGGTATTGCCTGGATATATTTCATGCACTCAGTGTGCTAATTTTTATGGTACTTCTGCGGAACAGTTTCACACATTATTATTTCATGATCAGAGAATCTCTACTCAAAGAAGAATATTGATAACTTTTATCTTCTGCTAACCCGCCTTTAAGCCACTGTAAGAGGCCAGTAGATAGAGGTAGACATTTAAGTAGATCGAGGGGTAGGTAAAACAAATGTAAATCTTATATGAGGTTGTTATGATACAATGGCCGACAGCAAGTTGAAGAATTGCAGAGTTGCATATACCAGCTTACCGTCTGATATTTGTAAATATAGATTAGGATATCGAGAGGTGCTGATGTGACTGCATGTAAACACAGAGCTCGTTCTGCTTACGATAAATTGCTTGCGTAAACAAGAATTCTAGTGACAGTATAACAGTCTTTCTGATTGGAGAAAAGGGTGCATGGATGTAAAGTAACGCCCTAAAAAGGATGGCACTTATTTGTAACCATCAAAATTATTGGATGAATTAAATAGTGACGTCGGAGCAGAGGCAGCTTGGTGGGATGTAAGAGGATCCCTGAGGGAGTCCCTTGGTGTAATTGGAAGAACCAAGTGTATTATTTAGAAG
>NC_134790.1:50324233-50326733 GCF_046742065.1 Oratosquilla oratoria | reverse complement strand
TAAGATCTACCTGGACCACACGTCCCTTAGAAGACTTCGCTGTTTACTCTCCAAGACTTTTTCCTATCGTCACTAGTTTTTGCTCTTCTCTTATTATAAGTCACACAAGATTAAACTTCGGCTTAAGTTTCTCAAGGAGTGCCTACAGGAGCAAGTTTTACCTAAGTCCATTTACAATAACCGCTCGCTTAAGATCTGTGATAGACCCTTTGAAGAATTCCATCAGATCATCTTACAAAAACACATTGACATTACATCCTTCGAAGTCCGTGAACTTTTCAAGATCAGCAGTTCGGCAAGACATATTTTCCATCAAGCCATTCCTCAGCCATGGAAACATGTACTACTTGATCATTGTTATGGTAAGATGAGAAGGGTGTGTAGTAACCTCAGCCATAAGTTGAAAAACAAGCTTGCCCTACATGGTGTAAACATTCCAATCCAGATTTTGTGGTAAATTTGTCGGACAAACCTTTAAGTAGTGATTTGAAGTGTGCATTAAGTTATGGCCTCAGCTTTGCGGCCAATAACCAAAAGTGATTTTACAGATGTCACCAAAGGCTTTTGCAATTTGGAAAAAAATTGTGATGTTCCTTTGCAAGAGATTAATATTTGCAAAGGATTTATTTATGGTCCATTAACAGCTCCAGCCATCCTTAACTGTCCTAAACGTTTTTTGTTGGCTTACAAAAATTTAAAACGGGATAAAGATCTACATGTTACTAGAGCTGACAAGAGTAAATGTTTCTTTATTATGAACAAAGTTGATTATGTTGACAAAATGGAACTTTTGTTAAAAGATGAAGTAACATATTCAAAACTTGTCAAGAATCCTTTGGAATCGATTAACGCAGATTTTAATAGGGAAATCAAAAGTTATTTAAAAGGGCATGATCAACTTACTAAGCAATTAACTGTTTTTTCTCCTTCTATGCCTTATATGTATGGCTTCGTTAAAACCTATAAGCCTGATAACCCAATGAGACCCATCATCAGTTCTACTGGTTGTGTTTCATACAAGTTATCCAAATATCTTGTTTCTGTCTTGAGTCCACTCGTTGGGACTATTTCAACTTCCCACATTAGGAACAATGTAGATTTAATTAGTAAATTGAATGATCTTGATATGTCTGTTGATTTTAAGTTAGTTAGCTTTGACGTTAATTCGTTATTTACCTGTGTTCCTGTTTTTGACCTTCTTTCCATTCTAGAAGAACTTAAACTTCATTCTTTGCCTCTTCCAGTTGATATCATTATTAATCTCATTAAAGTCTGTGTGGTTGATTTCAAATTCGTTCTCGATGGAAAATTCTATGTACAAAGATTTGGCATGGCTATGGGGAATCCCTTGTCTCCACTGTAGAGTAATTTGTGTATGGAAATTTTTGAAAGGGAGTTGTTGTCTTGTATTCTTCCACGTAATGTTATTTGGTACAGGTATGTCGATGACATACTACGCATTTGGCCACTTGTTCATAACTTTGATAATTTTTTATTTAGTTTAAATAATTTAGAACCTTCTATAAAATTTAAAATTGAGACAGAACAAGACAACAAATTACCCTTTCTAGATGTTACTATTCACAGAAAAGAAAGGTACTTCAGGTTTGATGTTTTTCGTAAACCCACTAATGTTTTGTCATATGTTCACTATTATTCTGCTCACCACCTTAATACAAAGATCTCAGTTTTTTCTTCCATGTTTCTTAGAGCTTTTAGGGTTTGTAGTCCTGAATTTTAGATGAAGAAATAAAAAGAATTCATGAAATAGCATCAAACTTGAAATACCCAAAACATGTGATAGATCACAATACAATACCAGGAAGTCCTACGATGATTCTTCGCCAAAAAAAACTTTTAATAAAAAGAAACGTTTGGTTCTTCTCTTTCATCCCAATTTGGTGAAACTTCCTTGTGTCCTTAAATTTTTTAATGTTAATGTTGTATTTAAAAACAATACAATCAAAGAACTTCTTATCAAGAATTCGCCTGATAAGTCGGCAGGTTGTGTCTACACTATCCCTTGCAAGAATTGCAATTCTTGTTATATTGGTCAGACTGGCAAGGAATTGAAATTTAGGTTGAACCAGCACAAGTATAGTGTCCGTACTGGCCAATCTTCAAGTGGTATTTTTGCTCACATTAGAGACTACAACCATTGCATTGATTCGGACAATTCCCAAGAAATTGTTTCATGTAATTCTTATTTGGTAAGGAACATAATCGAATCGTGTCTCATTATTTTTTTTTAATGATAATCTCAATTTAAGCACTGGTCTTTTCAAACTAAATAATTTTGTCATCAGTCAAATTGTAGGACAATGGCCCAAAGCTCCACCTTAGCAATCTTGTGTGACCTTTTATCACCTGTGTCAATTGTCACCTATTTTATTCATTTTTTCTTGTTATTTTTTATCACTTTTATTTTTATTAATTTGTAAGACAATCCTTATGTATTTATGTTGAGTGACCTCTCCTGTTCTCTACACTATTGTATTTA
>NC_134790.1:50306733-50316733 GCF_046742065.1 Oratosquilla oratoria | reverse complement strand
AATAGCTTTTATTTTTATCTCCTACCAATATTTAACCTGAATTTTTATTTTGAGTATACCATTTCCACCAAAAAAGAGATAATTCGTCTTCCCTTTGATATCGTGTTTTTCCCAATTTTAGAGTAAATGTAAAGGGAAATTGCACACCTATTTTACTCTTTTTTATGTCTTATTTTACAATTGATAATCCTGGATTTCCAGTAAATGGGAAACATGTTTTGTTCCAACATATCACGTCGACACCAATGTCGTAAATCCTCCTCCTCATTTGAGAAAGAATAGCCATCGTCAAATGAACTTGCACTCTCATCTGATGTATCCAAGCTTCTAATTGAAGCTTCATATTCATTCTCATCATCTGAGCTCGACATCTGGGCATAATTTATATAAAAAAAATTAGTGTACGTGCTCATAAGCACTGAGCCTGCTTCATTTGACTACCTTATCACTAACAAATGCATCCCAAGGCTAAAGACACAGCTCCCAGACGTACGATTTACCCATTACACTCGTACGGCTGAGAATGGCATCAATTCAACGATTATATTCGTCTGTGTCTGTTTTTTTTTTTTTAACATTATGTTTGAACGAGTTTACTCGTCGCACTCTGAAAAAGAAAAATTAGGTGAAGACGAGTTTACTCGTCCTTGCCGGGTAAGGGATTAAGAAAACTTCTTTGGATATTCACTAGAGAAAAATGGAACAACACATTTGTAAATCACATAGAGAACCCACTGCCTGAGTTAAAGAAAAAATTAGAACGTTGACTTCTATATTTTGGCTGTCAACTGCATCCCTCTTCAGGAAAGTACAAGATAGTCGAGGTGGTTGGTGACAGAGATGTATAGATTTTTCCGATGATATTACCTACCTTGTACTTCACTGAAGAAGGATGCAATTGGCAACCGAAATATAGAAGTTAGCGTTCTCAAAAAAAATTCTTCACTACGACAGTGGATTCTCTGTGTGGTTCTCTGGATATGTGTATTTTCAAGCATTTTTATATAGACATACTTCAGTTGATACTGTGAACACTACATGTGCATTGAATATCATTATATACAACGTACGCAAGAAGTCTGAGCACTGCAAACACTATTTGGGGTGAGCTCGTGCTCTTGCAAAAAAATGACCCGTGATATGTACGAGTAAGATATATACGAATAAATGTGTTGTTATATTGATTCAGTGTAGCTTACAAAAAATCTTTTTTATATGTGGACCACTATATGTAGAAATGCATTCAATACTCAATACAAATAGACATCTTTTCATGATTAATGTTTACAGTATGTGGGTAATGTCACGGAAGAGCGTTACTGAAAAAAAAGGGCAAAAGTCGCCCTCATATCACACACATAGAGACCCCCTTCCCAATCTCCCCTCGTTCACAAATGGGTTCTACGTAGATATGTAAGTTTTAATATTGATTAACCTTAGGAATAACTTCTGGCGTTGGAAAAGAAAAATGCACTTGGAACGTTCTCCCATGTCATTACACATATGTAATATCTACAGTCAGGTTCAGGTGTCAGTAATATACTGTGTACGAATACTATTAAAATAAAAGCTATCAAGATTGAGTACAAAGAATATGTGCAGATGTGGTATCTAGTCACAAAGGTATAGAAGCACTGTTGTACATAAATCAATTACAAATGAACAATTGTGTTTTCTTATTTACTTCTGTCACAAAGACTATTGATAGCGAACGCTTTCTCTTGGCATATATAAATTAAAACCCTTTTAACACTAATAGATGCTGATAAATTACCTAAAACAGTTTTTTTTTTCAACTGCACAAGTATTAAGTCCTCACAGCCAGGAGTTAGGGCACTGAAAGGTAACATTTGCTGTTACACAGATTGGAGAATAGATCCTGTGGGCCTCATTGCCATCACTTTAAAATTTCACAGCTTGGCGTGCTTGTGACACCTGTGAACTCCAAGGCCCTGTTACTCTGTCCATATTACTATAGATGCAGAGCACATCTTCCAAGATAATAACCCTCTGGCGTGTAATATTCCTGGATATTTTCTCGTTAGTTACAAACGGTTTTGTTTAAAGTTTAAACTTTAATAGAAATATTTTTGGTATGCAGCTAAAGACAAACATACGGTGGCTCTGATATAAAATGTTCTTAACAATATTTTTACGATTCTAAGGAAGAAACGATGCGATTTCCCTAACGGCAAACAGTGTGGGTAAATCGTCAAGGGGGTAGGTCAGTTAAGGGACCACTTGGCACAAAAAATCGAAAAATTCTGGAAAATTGACGAATTTTAGGTAAACATTTCAAAAGTTTCTCTATGATGGTGGTAACACTTCAACCAAATATTACAGCTCAATTCCGTTTCTTTTCTTATATATAAAATAAAATAGATAAATTTTTTGGCGACCCCTGGCAACACCATTGCATGAAAAAACATTCTGTATATTGAAATAAAGTCAAAATTTCAATAGCCAGTTTTGTTTTGTGTGCTGCAATTAATATCTATGGAGACATCTGGCAATTTATATGGAGGTATCTGGCAATTTGACCAACTTACAATGCAAACAGTGATCTTCGACAGTAGCTTCATCACTTTAGCAAGGGAAAGATAACTTCAATTCACGCACGCAATCGTATCATCTTATTTCATTCTACCAACAGGTAAGCATTTCAAAAGATTCTCTACAATGGTGGTAACACATTGACATAATATTACAGCTCAATTCAGTTTCTTTTCTTATAAATAAAATGAAATAGATAGATTATTGGCGACATCTGACAAGCTGGAGTTGCCTTTAGCATCCCACGCGATATCATAATTTTCATTTTATTATACCAACAGTAACCAATATTAATTTATTCTTTCGAATTTGTGAAGAGAAATAGTAATTCTTTAATTTGGCAAAAAAAAAATAATAATAATAATAAATAAATAAATAAAGGAAACTGTAATTTAGTGTTAGTGCATTCCCTTTTAAAATTTAAATGGCTCTCCTGAAAAGTTAACTTTTTGTTATATTAGATAGACATATCTCTGTTTCTATTTGTCCGATTTTATTCATTCTTTCAAATTTATGAAGAGAAATAGTCATTCTTTAATTTTACTAGGAAAATAAAGGAAACTGTAACTTACTTTCTTTTGTTTCGTTTATCCTAGCATATTTTCACTAAAGTTTTGAGTAAAAAAAAAAAAAAAAAAAAGAGAGGAAATTTGCTGTAGTAAAGTTGTTCTCAAGACTCTAATCTTTCATTTCCTACATAGTAGGCTGATTACCTATGCCTATGGATACTTCCATGATCACAGATACTATCATAGAAAAAATATATATATATATATATTAACTACACGTAACACATACATATTACTAAAACAATTTAGTATGTAATAATTCTCTATTGGAAAGGGTAGGTAAAAATAAGTTCACCAGAGAAATTGAACAACTTTTATGACACGCTCGAGCATTCCCTACAACGACCGTTTCAAACGATGTCTATTTATCAAAGAATAATTATTTTGAAAACTGTAATTGATATATCAGTTTCATTAAGGCCCTCGTGAGCAACTTTGAGTGGAGATGAAATAAAGATGGTAGGCATAGTTCAGGGTGTTGGTGAATTAGAGAACCTTGAAGATTACACTCAATATGCTTGCAATACTCCGCATATTAATGTTCTACGTAGCGTATGGGTGGGAGGGGGACTCTGCTGTGATTGAGATATCGATAGAATACGATACAACAACGTTACTCTTGACTGAATTTGTAAAGTGTACCACTGCGCGGAGTGCACAAAGCCACACAGAGAGAGGAAGCCACTCGTGCGAGAAGTGACTATGACATTTAACCACTAAAGTGACCAGGGTCACTTTCAGTATACCACAGATACCTCAAGTAGCTGGAGACGCTTATACAAACTCACGCAAGGGAATTCAGCAAATGCGCGAAAAGATAAGCTAATATTGAACATTGTCTATTCAGTGAACGTTTCGATTATGGTTATACTCATCGTCGGTACATTATATCTGATAGGGAATATTAAATGCATAATTTTTATGTAAAAAATATTTCGGAGATCTAAACGACATTCCTGTCCCTATGAACCAGAGTTGAAGTGTTCTTTTATGACTGGAGACTAATCACCACAAAGAATACTGATAATTTCTAACCTTCACTATTCCCCATTCACAATCTTTATGATTTCTCTTTGTCTCAATATTGTCTTCGAGAAAAGAAGCGCTGTTTATCAACAACGAAATACAAATACAGGTCATTATATTAGCAAGGTTAGATGAAATATAAAATTTTAGTTTGACGTTATTTTTCTTATAATTCATGAAAATATGGACTAACGATATTTCCTATGGCGAAGAATTGGTACATTTAATCCATAATCACACACACACACACACACACACACACACACACACACACACACACACACACACACACACACACACACACACACACACACACACACACACACACACAAACACACACACACACACACGCGCGCGCAAACGCACGCGCACACACACACACACAAACGCACACACACATGTTGTTGTTCT
The DNA here is from genome assembly GCF_046742065.1 of Oratosquilla oratoria. Taxonomy (NCBI): domain Eukaryota; kingdom Metazoa; phylum Arthropoda; class Malacostraca; order Stomatopoda; family Squillidae; genus Oratosquilla; species Oratosquilla oratoria. Next base: position 50,312,174 of record NC_134790.1, on the reverse strand, counting down.
CCCCTCGAAGTCGAAGATGGCCATGATTTTTTTTTTTTTTTTTTTTTTTTTTTTTTTTGAAGGATGCGTCCGAAGGTGGCTGGCCAGACCTATCCGGGCGAGAAAGCCCCTCCCACATGTAGGGCAAAAGTGGGTAGGAGCCATGGTGTTTGTGCCGGATTTCCTGGCCTTTCTTGCCTGACGCTTCCGCTCGGCCTGATGAAGGCGCTGCTGTTCCGCTGTGCAGGCCCCTGCAGCGACATCGCTGCGTCAGGACGGCGCAGTCGGCAGCGAACGACTACCAGGTTTCCGTGCTGATGCTGAAATCCTTGAGTGTGACCTTCAGACCGTCCTTAAATTAAAGCGCTTTTTCTGTCCACCTACTTTTCTCTTTCCATGGGAAAGTTTGCCATAGAGGAACTGCTTTGGGATGCGGTTGTCTGGCATTCGGGAGACGTGTCCTGTCCACCTTAACTGAGCCATGCGCATGGTGGTGATGACGCTAGGGATGTCTGCTTTCTTTAAGACCTCAGTGTCGGGGACTTTGTCCTGCCAGCGGATGTGTAAGAGGTTGCGGAGGCATCTGAGATGGAAGTGGTTGATCTGCCTTTCATGCTTTCAGTATGCTGTCCAGGTTTCGCAGCCATAAAGAAGGGTGGTGATAACGACTGCTCAATAGACTTTCAGCTTTGTCTCGAGATTTATTCCACGCCTCTCCCAGACATTCTTTCTCAGTCTCCCAAAAGCGCTCCTTGCTTTGGAGAATCTATTATTGATCTCCGCATCAATGGTAACATTGCGAGAGAGGGTACTGGCCAGGTATGTGAAGGTGTCAACCGCCTGGAGAGTCTGTCCGTTCACCTGGATCTGTGGCTCCTGGTACTGTTACCCTGGTGTTGGCTGGTACATCACATCTATCTTCTTGGTGCTGATGGTAAGACGGAAATTGTCACAGGGTGAGGAAAACATATCCATATGTTGTTGCATCTCCTGCTCATCACTGGCATTAAGTGCGCAGTCGTCAGCAAACAGGAAGTCTCTGACAACAGTTTCCTTCACTTTTGTGATGGCTTGCAGCCTTCTTAGGTTGAACAGTTTTGTGTCATATCTGTATCTGATACTGATACCGGACTCGCAGTTTCTGAAGGCGTCAGACAGCATTGCCGAAAACATCATGCTAAATAAAGTCGGGGCCAGGACACAACACTGTTTGACTCCGTTGGTAACTGGGATGGCTTCAGATGGCTTGACGTCGTCTAGAACCCTGGCTGTCATTCCATCGTGAAACTGACGGACGTTTGCTATGAACTTGCGGGGGCAGCCAAATTTTGTCATGATGTCCCAGAGCCCTGCTCGGCTGACCGTGTCGAAGGCCTTGGTCAAGTCAACAAAGGTCGTGTAGAGGTTGCGATATTGCTCGGTGCAATTCTCCTGGAGTTGACGGGCAGCAAAGATCATGTCGATGCTCCCTCGACCTGCACGGAAGCCGCACTGACTTTCAGGGAGGAGACCAGAGTTCTCCAGGTGTTCCAACAAGCGGTTGAGAAGGACACGAGCCAGGATTTTGCCTGCTATGGATGGGAGGGAGATCCCTCGATGGTTGTCGCAGGATTGGCGATTTCCTTTACGCTTGTAGATGTGGACAATTGTGGCATCTCTGAACTCTTTTGGGAGTAGCTCCATGTTCCACATGGACTGGCACAGGCTGGTGAGCTGGCTAACAATGACTGGTTTGCCTGACTTATAGACTTCCGCAGGTATGGTATAAGAGCCTGGGGCTTTACCAGTGGACATTTGCTTGATTACTTGGCGTACCTCGTCTTCTGAGGGAGGGTCATCAAGGTAGTTGTTTGTAGGCACCTGGGGGAGCCGTGCAATGGCTTCATCGTTGATTTGAGCCGGCCAGTTGAGCACGTTGTTAAAGTGTTCTGCCCATCTCTCCAGAATTAATTTCTTTTCTGTCAGCAAGGTACTGCCATTAGCACTGAGGAGTGGGGACGATACAGAAGACTGAGGTCCATAGACACCTCTCAGAACGTCATAGAATCTTTTTGTGCCATGCCTGTCGGCGTAACTTTGGATCCCATCGGCCTTGGCACTGAGCCAGGAATCTTGCATGTGACGTAGCTCTGTTTACACTTTACTGCATCTTTTTGGCAAACGCTGCTTTCTTCGCAGTACAGGAGGGATCATTCTGGTGGTCCCGGAGTAGGCGATGCTTCTCTTCAAGCAGCTTTTGGATTTCTGTATTATTTTCGTCGAACCAGTCTTGATGATTTCTGGTGGCGGGGCCTAAGGATTCGAGGGCAGCAGAGTGAGCTGTGTCCCTGAAGGATGCCCATTGATCCTCGATGCTGGACTGGTTGATTTGAAAATTGGAGAATTTGTTTTGCAAGAGTGTCTGGAAGCAATGTTCCTTCTCTGTGTTCTTAAGGGCTGTGACGTTTAGTTTCTTCATGACTTTCTGGCCCTGTGGTCTTCTCTTGGGCTGAATGTGAAAGTTCATCTATGAGATTATCAGGGGGTGACCCGTCCATCATTCGGCGCCACACATGGCTTTGGTCACTCTCACATCCCATATGTCCTTTGCCCTCGCGATGACATAGTCAATAAGATGCCAATGCTTAGAGCATGGGTGCATCCAGGTTGTCTTATTCTAGGTCGATAAGCGTAACATGGTGTTGTAGAAGTCGGTGAATCTGTTGCAAATAGCGATCACAACTTAGTCAGATTCAAACTCCTAAACAATTTTAGAATAGATACTTGTGCTTCTAAAATACCCGATTTCAGTAAAGCTCAGTTCATAGAACTACGTCAGGAGCTTCAGCTTACAGATTGGGAGGCAAAATTAAACGAAAGGCCTGTAGGTCAGATGTGGGAAATATTTCAAAATACGCTCACTAAGATGATTCAAACTTACATTCCTTTTAAGGACAGACGTCCCCCAAATCAGGCTCGCCCAAAGTGGCTCGACAAAGAAACTGAAAAAAGTATTGCTAAAAAGAGACAGGCTTATAGGAAATATAAGTACTTGGGGGCATCTAATGACTATGAAAGTTATGTATCAATACAGAGAGATTTAAAAAAGACAATAAGAAAAAGAAAACGACAATACGAAATGAACATCGCTGATAAATCCAAAGAGAATCCCAAAGAATTCTATAGTTACATTAGAGATAAAAAGGTTGTTAGGAATCACATTGGTCCACTAATATCTGCTGATGGTCAACTTGAATATTCAAATGAAGGAATGTGTAATATCTTAAACAATTATTTTAGCTCGGTATTCGTAAACGAAACACCTCAAAGTGAATTCCAAACTGAAACCTGTGAAAAGTCTGGGGTAAACTTACTCACTACGGTAAATATAACAAAAGAAAAAATTAAAAGGTGTATAGACAAACTCAAAGTTAATAAAACACCAGGGCCTGACGGTTGGCATCCAAGAATCTTAAAGGAAATGAAAATGAGATTGTTGTTCCATTAGAAATTATTTTCAAGAAATCCATCATATCCGGAGATGTCCCAAGAGAATGGAAGCTAGCTAACGTTACTCCCATATTCAAAAAAGGTGACAAAATGAAACCAAATAACTATAGGCCTATAAGTTTGACTTCAATCGTAGGAAAAATAATGGAAACTATCATCAGAGATGCTATCGAATATCATTTAGAAAGTAACCGTTTGATAAATGATAGCCAGCATGGTTTCAGACGGAAACGTTCTTGCGTGACTAACTTACTCGAATTCTACAACACAGTTATCTCGAATTATGACAAAAGAAACAATATAGATTTAATATATCTAGACTTTGCAAAAGCTTTTGATACCGTCCCACACGAAAGACTACTTACTAAATTAGCTTTGCATGGAATAAGTGGTAGCCTATTAGGTTGGACTAGTAATTGGTTGAAAGGTCGAAAACAGAGAGTTGTTTTAAATGGAAAAACTTCTGGATGGAAAAGTGTTGCAAGTGGAGTTCCTCAGGGTTCCGTTCTTGGGCCACTTCTATTCATAGTATATATAAATGATATAGACCATGGACTAAAATCTACTGTTTCCAAATTTGCTGATGATACAAAACTGTGCGGAGTGGCAAATGATCACTCAAACCAATTAGATATTCAAGAAGATTTAGATCAATTACAGCAATGGTCTGAAAAGTGGCTAATGAAATTTAACACAAGTAAATGCAAGGTAATGCACATAGGTAAAAATAACAGTAAGTACGATTACAAGTTATTTGGAAATTCGTTAACAAAAATGGATAGTGAAAAAGATCTCGGCGTAATTATTAGTAACGACCTCAAATCATCCAAGCAATGTATTTCAGCCTCTGAGAAAGCAGATAAGATTCTGGGATTGATTGCGCGATCTTTTGATTTCAAAAGTCCATCACTCATTAACAAGCTATATAAATCGTTAGTTCGTCCACATTTGGAATATGCTGTTTCCGTATGGTCACCGAATCTCATTAAAGACATTGACAGACTGGAAAAAGTACAACGGCGAGCCACAAAACTGATTCCAAATATCAAAAATAAATCATACGAAAATCGACTAGCACATGAATCTGTTTTCCCTGAAAAAGCGTAGACTCAGAGGTGACTTGATACAGGTCTTTAAGATTTTAAAGGGAATTGACAACATCAAAAGTGACAAAATTTTCACATTGAATGAGAATCAGACAAGAAACAATGGTCTCAAACTGTCCGGAAATAGATTCAATTTGGAAGTAGGTAGAAACAACTTTGCCAACCGTGTAGTTAATGAATGGAATAAACTTCCTGCACAGGTAGTGCAATGTAGTTCAGTTCGAAGCTTTAAGAATCATTTAGATAAATACCTAAGTAAGATGCTGTAATGATTATAATTTATGTTATATTATTTGTTTTTGTTTTGTTATAATTTGTCTGATTTTCACTTATTATTAGTTATATGTCAATTTATTATCATTTACTATTTACCTGTTTGTTTGTTATTCAACTATACCTATGCATTTATTTATGTATTTTATTTGTTATTTACATTATTATAGTTTTTATTTATTATTAATATGATTTTTTTTTTTTTTTTTTTTTTTTTTGCATCCGACCTAGATATGGATAAAAAGGTCTCCTGTCGGCATGCTCCGCCTTTGTAATCCTTTGTAATCCTTTGATGATGGCTAGGTCATGAGCAGCTCATGTTCTGAGAAGGATACCCATTGCTATTGCATTTTCCGATGCCATGTTTACCGAGGATGCGGTGCCAGGCACGGTGATCGGCCCCAACACGAGCGTTGAAATCTCCAAGGATGATGAGCTTTTCGGACTTCACTGATGTGATGAGGGAGTCCAGTTACTCATAGAACTTATCCTTGATCTCGTCAGAGTTCGTCATAGTTGGAGCGTAGGTACTGACATTGGTTGCTTTGGCCTTCTTTCCGAGCGGTATCTGCATTGTCATCAGCCGGTCGTTGA
>NC_134790.1:50256733-50284233 GCF_046742065.1 Oratosquilla oratoria | reverse complement strand
TTCTTATGACAGATTGAACATTTTTAGAAGCTCCGCATTGGGATACGAACCCTGACCCGTGCGTCGAAAATCACGAGGTCAAGACGTTAGCAACTATGCTACATGGTGATGGTTCAAAAGGACTGTACTAGTCCCCGACCACGCTTCACGTAACATTGGAAGATCTAATCTCAATTTCATCTAATCCCGTATTAGGCGAGCCTTCCGACAAGTTGTGTATGTTTCTTATGACAGATTGAACATTTTTAGAAGCTCCGCATGGGATACGAACCCTGACCCGTGCGTCGAAAATCACGAGGTCAAGACGTTAGCAACTATGCTACATGGTGATGGTTCAAAAGGACTGTACTAGTCCCCGACCACGCTTCACGTAACATTGGAATATCTAATCTCAATTTCATCTAATCCCGTATTAGGCGAGCCTTCCGACATGTTGTGTATGTTTCTTATGACAGATTGAACATTTTTAGAAGCTCCGCATTGGGATACGAACCCTGACCCGTGCGTCGAAAATCACGAGGTCAAGACGTTAGCAAATATGCTACATGGTGATGGTTCAAAAGGACTGTACTAGTCCCCGACCACGCTTCACGTAACATTGGAAGATCTAATCTCAATTTCATCTAATCCCGTATTAGGCGAGCCTTCCGACAAGTTGTGTATGTTTCTTATGACAGATTGAACATTTTTAGAAGCTCCGCATGGGATACGAACCCTGACCCGTGCGTCGAAAATCACGAGGTCAAGACGTTAGCAACTATGCTACATGGTGATGGTTCAAAAGGACTGTACTAGTCCCCGACCACGCTTCACGTAACATTGGAAGATCTAATCTCAATTTCATCTAATCCCGTATTAGGCGAGCCTTCCGACAAGTTGTGTATGTTTCTTATGACAGATTGAAAATTTATAGAAGCTCCGCATGGGATACGAACCCTGACCCGTGCGTCGAAAATCACGAGGTCAAGACGTTAGCAACTATGCTACATGGTGATGGTTCAAAAGGACTGTACTAGTCCCCGACCACGCTTCACGTAACATTGGAAGATCTAATCTCAATTTCATCTAATCCCGTATTAGGCGAGCCTTCCGACAAGTTGTGTATGTTTCTTATGACAGATTGAACATTTTTAGAAGCTCCGCATGGGATACGAACCCTGACCCGTGCGTCGAAAATCACGAGGTCAAGACGTTAGCAACTATGCTACATGGTGATGGTTCAAAAGGACTGTACTAGTCCCCGACCACGCTTCACGTAACATTGGAAGATCTAATCTCAATTTCATCTAATCCCGTATTAGGCGAGCCTTCCGACAAGTTGTGTATGTTTCTTATGACACATTGAACATTTTTAGAAGCTCCGACATGGGATACGAACCCTGACCCGTGCGTCGAAAATCACGAGGTCAAGACGTTAGCAACTATGCTACATGGTGATGGTTCAAAAGGACTGTACTAGTCCCCGACCACGCTTCACGTAACATTGGAAGATCTAATCTCAATTTCATCTAATCCCGTATTAGGCGAGCCTTCCGACAAGTTGTGTATGTTTCTTATGACAGATTGAACATTTTTAGAAGCTCCGCCATGGGATACGAACCCTGACCCGTTTGTCGAAAATCACGAGGTCAAGACGTTAGCAACTATGCTACATGGTGATGGTTCAAAAGGACTGTACTAGTCCCCGACCACGCTTCACGTAACATTGGAATATCTAATCTCAATTTCATCTAATCCCGTATTAGGCGAGCCTTCCGACATGTTGTGTATGTTTCTTATGACACATTGAACATTTTTAGAAGCTCCGACATGGGATACGAACCCTGACCCGTGCGTCGAAAATCACGAGGTCAAGACGTTAGCAACTATGCTACATGGTGATGGTTCAAAAGGACTGTACTAGTCCCCGACCACGCTTCACGTAACATTGGAAGATCTAATCTCAATTTCATCTAATCCCGTATTAGGCGAGCCTTCCGACAAGTTGTGTATGTTTCTTATGACAGATTGAACATTTTTAGAAGCTCCGCCATGGGATACGAACCCTGACCCGTGCGTCGAAAATCACGAGGTCAAGACGTTAGCAACTATGCTACATGGTGATGGTTCAAAAGGACTGTACTAGTCCCCGACCACGCTTCACGTAACATTGGAAGATCTAATCTCAATTTCATCTAATCCCGTATTAGGCGAGCCTTCCGACAAGTTGTGTATGTTTCTTATGACAGATTGAACATTTTTAGAAGCTCCGCATGGGATACGAACCCTGACCCGTTTGTCGAAAATCACGAGGTCAAGACGTTAGCAACTATGCTACATGGTGATGGTTCAAAAGGACTGTACTAGTCCCCGACCACGCTTCACGTAACATTGGAAGATCTAATCTCAATTTCATCTAATCCCGTATTAGGCGAGCCTTCCGACAAGTTGTGTATGTTTCTTATGACAGATTGAACATTTTTAGAAGCTCCGCATGGGATACGAACCCTGACCCGTTTGTCGAAAATCACGAGGTCAAGACGTTAGCAACTATGCTACATGGTGATGGTTCAAAAGGACTGTACTAGTCCCCGACCACGCTTCACGTAACATTGGAAGATCTAATCTTAATTTCATCTAATCCCGTATTAGGCGAGCCTTCCGACAAGTTGTGTATGTTTCTTATGACAGATTGAACATTTTTAGAAGCTCCGCCATGGGATACGAACCCTGATCCGTTTGTCGAAAATCACGAGGTCAAGACGTTAGCAACTATGCTACATGGTGATGTGATTTTCGACGCACGGGTCAGGGTTCGTATCCCATGCGGAGCTTCTAAAAATGTTCAATCTGTCATAAGAAACATACACAACTTGTCGGAAGGCTCGCCTAATACGGGATTAGATGAAATTGAGATTAGATCTTCCAATGTTACGTGAAGCGTGGTCGGGGACTAGTACAGTCCTTTTGAACCATCACCATGTAGCATAGTTGCTAACGTCTTGACCTCGTGATTTTCGACGCACGGGTCAGGGTTCGTATCCCATGCGGAGCTTCTAAAAATGTTCAATCTGTCATAAGAAACATACACATTATTATTATTATTATTATTATCATTATTATTATTATTTTTTTCAGGAATCTGTGATGAGATTATAAAGACACTGGTGGTTTGTCATTCAGGGTGTGGTGTTTTGTTGTTGTTTGAAGGGGTACGTAATTGAGTTAGTGGTCACTGCGGAGTAATGGATAAATTGGACATTTTAATAGTATGTATGGCAGTAGGAGGAAAGAGGAAAAATATGCATATCATATAGTCCTTTAGGTATGAAATGCACAATTGTTGTTTCCAGTAAAGAGGTGCAGTCAGGATCCATTTTATGATGGGGTGCACTACCATTTGTTTTGATGCGATATGGTTGTTTTGGGTAGAGTACCCTCGGGGACCAATGAAAAACCTGTTGGTTGTTGTTGTCAAAAAACTTTCGGTGTGCTTAGGTATCGCCTTTAGGAGGAGGGGACTGATCTGAATTTGATATACACCAATTTATTCCATTTAGGTCTAGTGGGGGCATTAAAGGGTCTAGTGGTAGTGTTTAGTGTTTGTGTGTGTCGTTGACATTGGGAAAGGATGGATTTAATTTTGTATATTCAGTTTTGAGGCTGCGAACGTTTCGGTTGATTTTGTGGGTGAGGGAGATTTACTTCAGTTGTTTGTAGAGGAAATGTTTTATTGGTGCTTTTGGTGAGATGAATACACTGGTGTGGCACACTTGATATAATTCTTTATGTTTTCTGTCTTCTTCTGGAGAGATGGAGCTTTTCTTGAGTTGGGAGATTAGGTGTCAAGGTGGGTGAGGAAGGGGATGAATGGAATGGTGAGTGAGGGTTTTGGTGAATTGGTGTGGATTTGGGATTTTATACAAGATTCTATCAGTTCAAATGGGGAGAGAATGTAGGGTTGAGTTGGGGTTATAGGGGTTTGTGTAGGGAGTTAGTTAACCACGTAGGTAATCTCTCTTGGCGTGGTTGTTTGAGTAGACCTATTTGTTAGGGGATATTGATTCATTTGATGAACTGTGACTATTGGTGTGATTATCTTGGAACGTATTCGTCTTTGGGTTTCTCTGAAATTAAAGCGTTCTAAGTCTCAAAGACTGCGCTGTTTGATGATGTAGGGTGATTTTGGTTGCAGTTTTTATACTTAACTGGATTTGAGCATTAGGTATTCTATATGGGGTCCTAATATTGTACACATGCGCCTTCCATTCGGTGACATTGTTGTCTTTTATGTCCAAAGTGCTGGTAGATGAAACAGCGGTGCGGGTACGGATAGTATCTCTACTTTGTATCTTAGGTTAGACAGGCTGAAAGTTTTGGTTGACTAAAACTTATTATTAGTGTTAGGTATTGATCTTTGTACCACTAAGTTTTAATCCTATATACTAATTATTTTTTATTGTCTTACCCTTTTTCTCAGTTTTTCTTCTGTGGTATCTTACAGGGGAAGTTGGCGGTCTCTCATACTGACGGGTGGGGACGCCTAACAAGAGTCTGGTAAAGGTAAAGGTATCTTACAGTTGGAATGCTGACCATTCCCATACTGGTAAATATTTTTGTGTTATTCTTCGAACTGAAGTGTCTGTCAGGATTATTAAGGCTTTGGCTTTGTCATACTAAGCTTTTCATCCTAGTTCTATCATTGCGGTTTCTCCGTGGTGCCACATTTCGTGGGGAATTCTGATATCTTTTTTAATTCATTATATACTTCCATGGGTTATATCTTTGTTACTGATTCATTATTAGTAGATTTTAGGATGAAAATTATTAGGTAGTCTAATTTAGTATTCACTATCTCTTAGTGAGATCGGGGTTGCAGTTACTATGGTGCTAGTCTATTGTTAACGCCGACGGGGGTGGTTATTACCCTCTGGGGGAAGGGTTGGCTTTTGCTCCAATGTTACGATTATAAACGGGTCTAAAGTTTTTGGAATTGTTGCAGAAGTGTTACAGAATCGGATGAGCCTTTCCTTTCTCATTGCTATTATTTGGTAATTATGTATACGCCACCATATACATGATGAGTAATATCACTCACTCACTCACTCACTCACCTCACTCACCCCCTCACTCACTCACTGTCCGCCGACGGCCAGGCACCACTCTCGCTGTCTAAGCAGCTGCCGACAAAGCACTTCCTGCAGGTGTCACCAACACACACACACACACGAACACACTCATAAGTGCAGTCAACCTCTAACTCACAAAACACACGACAACCAAATAATAAGGAACCCTTCCCCCCTGGAAATATTATATACTGAAAACAACATATAACTAGTAATTAAGAACATGATAGTTTATTTGCGGGAAACCAAACATTCCCAGTATAAGCCGTATAAATAGGTTTGCTGGCGCCTCCTATTTTTGCTGTGTCATCACTTCCGCCCTTTAAGACCACATGCAGAAGGCGAGAAGAGGGAGTCGGTCCGATGATACGTACAAAGAAATAACATAGTGCATTGTGGTATAGAACCAGGAAGTGATTGACTTAGTGTAGAACCATAGAAGAAATTGTGAACCAATAAAGGAAAAGAACCAATAACGAGTTTAATATTGCCGCCTTAAGTTCAGTGTTATGTATTTACTCAACGCCAGTTAAGGATACATAAAATGGCGGCAGCGGTCTTCGCTCCCACGTCTCAAAAGAAGAAAACCGAATAAAATCGTCAGCCATTCACGCCACGCCTACCAGAAGAAAGGATATCAAGGCCTCCTCACCGCAAAAATCTCGTCACACACACGCACCTCTACAAAAACCTCCACCAACCACTCCCTTCGAGACGTAGATACCAACTCAAACCATCACAGTCTTCGATTCGGTGGTGAAATTTAGATTTCAAACCACCTGGTGGCAGTGAGCTACCAACAAACAAGTTCTGACTGCCCTCCAAGAGCCTCCTCTCTCTACAGTGCACTATACGTACGTCATCATCACCGACTCCAAATTATCTAACCACTTCTAAACAAGGTAAATGATATATCAACCCCTCACAATACTTGATAATATTGATAATCCACCAATAACCAACCCCCCTGATACTGCCTTCTCTCCCTCTTTACGAGAACGTCAATGAGGCACCCCCCCCCCGCAAGCTTTACCACCCAGAGGTAATTGCACACACCCAAGATCTTCGTACGTAAGGACAAACAAGTCTACGGGCCGCCACAGCCACACCTGACGGACCTGCCCACACGTCGATATATATACCTAATCCCAATCATACCTATCAAGGTACTCTAATGTTAATTATATAGACAATAGTGTAACATTCACTTTAACCTCCATATCACCAATAACTAACGATAGCTAAACTCCATTTCTTCCTTCTTTGATTAATAATTAAGTCTCTAGTGATTTAATAATTCAAACAAAAATATAATTTTACAAAACTAAGTTACATAATTAAGTTACATAAGTTAAATTTTTTTTTGTATACTTCAATCTTGTACTGTCCCAATTTATTATTTAGAATAATATATTTTAAATTTTTACAATAACCTATATAATCACATTATTTTTTTGCCAATATCAAATATTACCTTTTTCTTCCCAATATTATATATGCCCATTTATATTGTATATATATATATATATATATATATATATATATATTACATTTTTTATTGCAATTATACCATTGTATGCCCATTGAAACCCTATACCCCCCTCTCATCTAACCATAACATACTACCCTTTATATAATGTATACCAAATATTTCTAATTTAACTATTTCAACTTAGACCTCCTATCTCACCTAACTACTTTCTATATCTGTTAAGTCATACATGCATCTCTAGTTAACCACTAACATGGCTACAGGAACGAGAGCCAAAGTAAAAAAAAAAATGGTAGACGGCATTCTCTCTAAATCTCGAGAAGAAAAGCCCACACATAACTCTGACCACGCCGCGCCTAAGGCAGATAATCCAACATTTCACGAGGATTATCAGGATATCTTACCCTTTTACAATGAGCCCTCACAGGAAGACCCCTTTAACCCCTCCCAAATACAACACCCCTCCAACCCCATTCCTCCCTCCACACCAAATGCTCAAGCTATTCCTCAACTAAACCATCAACAATCCAACCCCCATATCCCGACACCCCTAAACCCCCTTCACATTCACCCACAACACCAACCCCTCAATCACACAACCCATTCCTACCAAAATCTTCCCTTTCATTCTCCCAATTTCCCATCTGGTCAACCCACCTCCACACCATACCACTAACCACCACCTAACCTTGCCCCAAACCCACCACATTATCCATACCCACACCCTCAACCTACAATAATTATCAACTACCAAGCCATTACCCCTCTAACCGAAATTCCAACCTTCTCCCAAGCTAGCGGCCTATCCATTACTGACTTTCTGGCAGCATGTGACCTTTTCTTTTCAAAGAACCAACATTACTCTGACATAGACAAAATAAACCTATGCCGTCAGAAAATAGAAGCATCGGATGAACACCGATCGACGGCACGAATGCTAGACAGCTTAGTCGCGAGTGGAATCACATATCATGACTATAAATATCACCTGTTAAATGTCTTTCAGAACAAACAAGAAAATAACATAAATTTCCTACTTACCTTCCTAAATAACACTAGAGTTCAAACAAATACATATATAAAAGACTTTGTTCCTAACAAATCTAAAGAAGTTAGGGAAGACCTAGAAAATAATAGCCCTTGGGTATACACTGACTATACTGGACGAAAGGTAATGACCTTGGAAAACCTAATCACATTCTTTGAGATAGGTTTTTATCTTTCTCAACTCCCACCAAAGTGTTTAAAAGAAGCCTCAAAAAGGGAATTAAACACTAGAAATCCATTAGCTTATACCTACATCCAAGATATCACCAACGCTTGCAATGTACCCCTCTCCACCCACCACTATCTCCCTAGACTAAATAGCCTTCAGTCACAGCAGCCCCCTCCCACCATTCCAGCACAACCTTCTAACTGGTGTTCCTACCATTTGTCAACAAGTCACAACACTAGAGACTGCATACAGAAACAACAAATGCAAACACAGGCACCACACCACCCTGTCCCTTGCTCAGTTCATGGAACCACTTCCCACACCGATGCCCAGTGTCGAACACAGCAACAACAATACCCGCAGGTACAACACCGCGCCATCCCTTGCTCAATTCATGGTACTACCTCCCATACGGATGCACAATGCAAAGTGCAACATCAAACCAAACAAGTTCCAACCCCCTCCAGACCTCCCAACATATCTAAACCGACACACCCAGGCAAATACTGCAACCTACACAAAACCACAACTCACTCAAACGAAGAGTGTTCTCAACAAAAATCACAACCACAACCTCATCAGAGAACCAACACACAACTCACCGCCCCTCAACAAACAGCTTCCTCCCACACAACACGCACAACTCAACACCGATTGGGGGAACGTGTACCAGCCTCACGCACCAAACCACCATAGGAATATCTCACACACAACACAACTATGTCACCCTAAAGGTGACCCTAGATCAACTCACAGTTGACATGATGGTAGATACAGGAACAAACCTGAACATCATCCCCAGAGCACTCTACGAAGCATTAAATGACCCACCCCAAATTGAATTTTCAAATATGGAAGGACTCCTAATAGAAGGGAGCACCATTTCACTTCACGACATGATTGATCTAAACATAGAAGTGAACAATTCCCAAGTAGGTTTCACATCCTTCCACATAGCTGATGAGTGGAGTCTCGACCAACAAGGTATCATAGGATTAAAGTCCTTGCGGGACTGGAAAACTAAGATAGACTTCGAGACCAACAAAATCTCCTTCCGAGATGTAAATAATGAGTCAACAGTTCCTGAGACACCCGACTCAGACACACAACCTATCTCATGTCTACCTTCCTTAAATACTCCAAATCCCACTAACAGCTATTCCTTCCGACCACCCCCTTATGTCACCTCAAAGGCACTGATGTCTAACACAGTCATCATACCCCCTAGACATTCCATTATAGTTCTACTATACATACCCGGAGCAATAGAACACTAGGATGTCATAATTGACCCAGATACGTCAAGAATAAATACCATAACCTTGGAGTCCTCCTGGAATATAATATCAGAAAATAAACACACCCTAGCTATGTTAACAAATCTCTCCGATCAACATCGCAAAATCAGGAAGAACACAAACATTTGTTCAGTCCATCTCCATAATTCCCCAATCCAGGAACCACTCCCACAACACATCAACACTGTAAGACCACCACAAACTCTCACCCCTATCCACCCCAACCAAATCACAACATCAGCAAACGGAGAGACGAATGACAAGCTACTGAACCTCCTACAAAGGAATAGATCAGCTATCGCCTTAGAAGGTGAACCCCTAGGCAAATGTGATATAATCAAACATCACATCCAAATCCCTCCCAACCCCCCAACCCCTCTTACACTCCCGCTTACCGCATACCCCACAGTAGGAAAACCCAAGTCAACAACAGTGTACAAGAGATGTTACACCAAGGCGTAATTTCTCATTCCGACAGTCCCTGGAACAGTCCTCTCTTCCTGATCCCTAAGAAAGACGGAACCTTGCGCCCTGTTGTGGACTTTAGGAAAGTCAACAACCTAACTCAATCAGACCCACACCCCCTCCCCGCCATGCAAGATGTCTTACAAACCATCGGTAACGGGAACACGATATTTTCCACTATTGACCTTAAGTCTGCCTTCTGGCAAGTGGAATTATCTGATGAATCTAAACCCGTAACTGCATTCTCCACTGATAAGGGACATTTTCGTTTCGAACGTATGCCCTTTGGCCTTAAGAATGCCCCTCCACCCAGCAAAGACTCATGAATCGCATTTTCAGCGACATGATAGGAGTCACATTATTCGTCTACTTAGACGACCTCATAATCTATAGTCCCACACAAACTGACCACCTTCACACACTAGAGATTGTCCTAAAAAGACACAAAAACACAGGATTGAAAGTCCAACTAGGAAATTCCTACAGACGGAACTCACATTCCTAGGCCATAAGGCATCCATACCACCACAGATAAAATAGATACAATAAACAATTTCCCAACCCCCAGAAACGCAAATGAAACGAGAAGTTTCGTAGGACTAGCATCCTATTACAGACATTTTATTCACAAATTTGCAGAAATTGCATCCCCTTTCACCAAATTCACAAGAAAAGGCGAACCTTTCAAATGGTCTGAAGAGGAACAGACAAGTTTCAATAACCTTAAACCTTCTCTTACAACAGCCCCTGTCCTTACCTTTCCTGACATGAAGAAAGAATTCCTTCTTTACACCGACGCCTCCTCTAAAGGAATAGGCGCAGTCCTACAACAGAAGGATGCAAATGGCAAAGAGCACCCCATAGCCTACGCAAGTAGAGTACTTAATAAGCCTGAAAGTAACTATTCAACTACACACAAAGAAGGCCTGGCCCTCATATGGGGTCTGAAACATTTTAAGTTTCTTATCCTAGGTTACAAGATAACCATATTCACTGATCACCAACCCCTAGTCTATCTCTTTAACTCAAAAGACTTACATGGGAGAGTTGCTAGATGGAAAGCAACTCTCCTTGATTACGATCCCAAGATCGTATACTTAGCTGGGAAAGCTAATATAGTAGCAGACTGCTTGAGCAGACAAACTCACATCACCCCTATAACACAAACAACATGCATTCCTATGCAAGAACTCAGAGATGAGACAGATAATGACCCGACATGGTCTCAAATAAAACAGCACCTCCTTTCAAAAAAACCCTTACAGTCCCGACCACCTGTCCCTATAGAGGAACTCAAGCTGGTCGACGGAGTCATAAGGAGAACCACTAACGACAAAGTGGTAACTGTCATTCCCAGACCCCCAGTCCCCAAGGTCCTACACATATTGCACGACAGTGCAATGGGAGGCCACTCAGGCAGAGATACACTAAACACTGCTAGCCACTCCTATTACTGGATAAATATGAAAAAATATATAACCACACACATAGATTCATTTGTTACTTGCAACCAATTCAGAGGACCTGACCCAAAACAACTTCATATAAAAAACATCCCACTCCCTGCTGAACCATGGGAAACACTTGGCATTGACTTACTGAAAATGCCAACGAGCCATCAAGGTTCCAATTACGTACTCACGGCAGTCGATTATCTGTCCAAATACACCATCCTAGTCCCATTACAAGACAAAACAGCAGAGACGGTAGCCAAAGCCTTAGTTAACAATATATTCTGCAGATACAACATTCCTACACGAATGTTATCTGACAACGGATCAGAGTTCAAAAACAAGGTAATGGGCGAAATAGCACATCTTTACAATGTAGATCAAACTTTCGCCACTGCCTACCACCCACAAGGGAATGGACTTACAGAGCGCACCAATCGCAAAGTGCTTGAAGTCCTCAGACCTTTGGTCAGCGATCTCATGGACAGTTGGGAAGATTGGCTACCACAGATACAAGCCAGTATCAACAGCACAGTCAATTCCGCAACAAAGATGTCCCCACATGAGATCATTTATGGCCAGCCAATGCGCCTACCCTACCAAATCTTCAACCAACCCCAACCCCCCTTATACAACCTAGATAACCTCACACACTGCATCAAACGAGGTATGCAAACCATTTACAAACAAGTCAGGGAAAACCTCAAAGAAGCCCAAGAAAAGACAAAGACAAAACAACACAAACGGTCAACTCCATTTGACATAGCGCTTGGTGACACAGTCATGGTCAAAGATTCAAGCAGGACTAACAAGATCAGACCCAAGTTCTTAGGTCCCTTCACAGTCACAAGCTCACTCCCTAACAATGTTTTTTCTACTAACAGGTCCTTCCGATCACACAACTGTAACCATACATGGAGAGAAACTGAGAAAGGTCAAACTCAACCTCGACCCAACCCCACCTCCCACCTACAACCCACCTACCGCACTCACACATAACTCACCCAAGCGCAGGTCCCATCCCATGACTCTGCGTCGACGCAACTAAACATGCACTCTAGCTCTCGCCCCTGAAGATGCAGGACGTCATGTATCTATCAGTGGAGGTTAAAATGGCCCATTTCCAATAAGAACTCCCTTCCGCATATCTAGTGAAACTTCTCCACTTCCTTCCGACCAATATAACCTTAGCGAGAGTCAGATAGACATATCCTCATTCACTGAGACATAACCTTCATCCTCCAAAATGAAATACATCATTATTTGCCTGTAAGAGGCCGGTAGTGTACGAATGGAAATGAGCTAGGGCATTAGAATAATTCAGACTCGACGCCTTCGAAGAGGGCGACGTTATGTCTATGTGAGGGCGACGTTATGTCTATGTAAACACACCGACGGTGGTGACTGTTTTATAATCGATGATGTAATCAAAACTCTGTAAGCGCAGGTTAGCTTCGTTTGACTAATGCTGAGGTAAACAATTTTGCTAGTGGCATTGTAATGGCTTTCCGGGTTGGTGCAAGGTGGAGAAGGAGGAAAAAACTATTGGTGCATGAATTCAAAGTCACGCCCATAAGGAGTGACATTTACTTCAGAAGTCACCGGAGATTGGATTAGAAAAATTAGTGACGTCAGACGAAGGTAGCTTAGCGTAGGATACGGGATCTCGTCAGGGAGACGATGTAGAGAGAGGATCAGGAGACGATCTAGAGAGACGATCGAGGGAGACGATGTAGAGAGAGGATCAGGAGACGATCTAGAGAGACGATCGAGGGAGACGATCGAGAGAGACGATGTAGAGAGAGGATCAAGAGACGATCTAGAGAGACGATCTAGGGAGACGATCGAGAGAGACGATGTAGAGACGAGAGAAAGAGATCCTGAGTGTAACCAGAAGGTGAAATTACAGTGAAAGAAGAAAGAAAATTCACCACCCTTTTATTAACCCAAAGGACGAGAGAACTAGGCACGGGGCCTAGAAAATAGTGAGACTACTGCTTAAGAGGAACTTGAATATTTAGGGAAACTCACTTAACGAAGGCAAGGGGCCTTGAGACGAGTGATATTACAAGTCAAATTTAAGTGTAATGATCGAGAACCGACAGTGGTGGTGAAAGTGGTGAACAGCGGTGCGACGAACGAACTGAGTGTTAAACACCTCCGAAGAGAAGTGGAGCAAGAAGTCTACGGGAACAAGACAACCAAAATCAAGAGTGTATTGGTTCTAAGGCGACTACGAGAGAAATCTACAACTTCAAGTAACTGCTACGATGGGAACAAGCATTCTTCAAGATTCTTCAAGGTGATAATCATCTACAAGGTGGTCTTCAAGGCAGAGTGTGTGATGGAGGAGGAACAACGTCGTTGACGAATGACAAGACCGTAGAAGGACGTCAAACCAGACATTGACATCACGAAGCGACATCGCAAGCAGCCAGGCTAAAGCAAGGTATTAGTAATAAGTATGAGTACCCCTCAGAATTCTAACGTGTTGAGACACGAAATTCACACATCAAATACAAATATTCCAAAATTCACAGGAGAGTCTAACACATATGGTGTAAACAAGTTCCTGAACCTCATAGACACTCTTATAGTTAGTAAAAACATTACCAATGAGAATCGTAAGATTGAGATTCTCAAGGAGAATATAGATCCAGAGCATGGAAGGGCGAGGTTTGTCATTAACTTCCAGCAAATGGAAGAAATTAATCAATATGATAATTACAAGAAAGCCTTTCTTAAACATTTCATGTCCAAATGTGATCAGGATCCTATTAGATCATTGGTAAAAATGATTAAGGAAGTTAGGACAAGTGAAACTGACACAGAGTACTTAGCTAGATTAGATAGATGGTCAAAAGACATGAATTCTATCTTGAAAGATTCAGACTGGATAGAAAGATCTAGTGAGATGAAAATCTCACAGGTAATCAAATTGATTACATTTAGCTTATTGGCAAAGAATTCTGATGACTTAACAGCAGAAAGGCTGTACAAAGATCTAAAATCAAATATCAGTTTAGGAGAAGTAGATTATCTTCTTCAAGGATACAGTGAGACCAGAACAATAAACCCATATGTAATGCCTATAAATCAACAAAGCCAATATAGGAACTCTAGAGAGTTTAAGAAAACAGAAGTAGGACATAGGCGGCATGCTAGAAGTCCATCTAGGGATAGGGATACCAGAATCCTATGTTTTAATTGTAATGCATGGGGACACAAGGCACAAGAATGTTTTATGGGATTATTTGCAGAAATTGCAAATACGAAGGTCACAATGAGTATCAATGTAGGAACCCTCCATTCTGTATTTACCATAATAAAATCGGACACAGAACTCATGAGTGCCGGAATTTTCGGGTACCCCCAGGGCTAAGAGGAAAACCCCCAGACACAGAATAAACCATTTCAGACCTCCCCATATATATACCGATAGGCGATATTGTGTTAAATATGGGAATGCAAGGGAGATGAAAGAAACTGACAAACTGATAATTACTGTTGGTAAAACTTCTGTAGGACCTCTCATTGCGGGTAAAGTGTTCAATAAGCCTATTCAAATTTTTATTGATACAGGGTCTGTAGTTAATGTAATTACTAGTAAAGTTTTAAACCAGTTGAACCCAGGAGTGAAAATGTTGGAACCAATCCGTTACACATTGCAAGGTGTAACTGGAAATCAGTTAAAAATATTAGGTAAGATTGAGCTAGAAGTTGCCTTGTATACAAATGAACAATTGTACATCCCAGTGATAGTGGTAGAAGAGTCTGTTTTTCCAGGAGATTTATTGATAGGATTTGCAACTATGAGAAAAGAAAACATGGTAATTTGTCCTGCTGACTTAGGAATTTTAGTGAAGTCACAGTTAATCCCATTCTTAAATCAACCAGACTTAAGACCAGTAACAGGAATCAATGAATCCTTAGATAACATTTCTATCCTAGATAGCGTGACCGAGCGGTCCAACCCTACAGAAAGTAAAACAATTTGTGAACCCAACTCAGAAGTTCAGGAAATCCCAGAGATTACTAAATTATCAACCACAGATGCCTTGAGAATTGCAGATTGCGGATTAACAAGGTCGACATTGTTACATCCCATGTCAATTAATAAGGTTGAAGTGTGTTTGAAAGGAATCAATGTAGACTCTGAAGTAATTACAGTCCCAGAATCAGTTAAACTTAAAGGATTGAAGTGGGACTCAGGGATTTATAAGACAAATAAGAACAGAGTAGAAGTATTAGTAATTAATACTATGAATAAAGAGATAGTTTTAAAGAAAGGTACACAAATAGGATGTATTCAGGTGTGTACTAAACCTATTAAGATTTTAAATGAGAATAGTGAGGAGATAGAATTACCAACTTCATCAATTTGTTCAGTACAAGAAGGCATAGACTTAAGAAATATATATAAAGAATTATTACAATCAACTAATTGCCCTGAGTTGGATGAAGCTTTATTTGCTTTGCTTATGAAACATAAAAAAGCAATTGCTTTGCCGGGGGACGCCTTAGGCAAAACAACTGTTTTAAAACATCACATTAAGTTAAAACCAGGAACACAACCTATCTACATACCAGCCTACAGAGTTCCTCACTCTAAATTAGCTGTAGTAGATAAACTCATCACTGATATGTTATCACAGGATATTATTGAACATAGTAAAAGTGAGTGGAATTTTCCGTTGATCTTAGTACCAAAGTCTGATGGGACTATGCGACCAGTTATTGATTACAGGGAATTGAATAAGCACACCATTCGTGACAGGTTACCATTACCCATTATCGGTGACATTTTGAGAAGTTTGGGAACTGAGAATAGATATTTTAGTACTATAGATATCAAATCAGCTTTTTGGCAAATAGAATTGCATGAAGATTCAAGAGAGTTTACAGCATTTTCTACTACAACAGGACATTATGAGTTCAAGAGAATGCCATTTGGGTTATGTAATAGTCCATTAACACACATGAGATTAATGAATACTATTCTAGATGGATTGTTAGGAAACACTGCCAGTGTATTTCTAGATGACATTTTAATAGTTTCTCAGACTGCAGTGGAGCACTTTAAGAAATTAGATTTGATATTCTCAAGACTAGGAGAAGCTGGGTTAAAAGTAAAACTTGAAAAATGTAAGTTCTTGCAAGACAGTGTCATTTACTTAGGACATAAGATAGACAGACACGGGCTGAGTACAGTAAATTCAAAGGTTGACGCTGTCAAGAATTTTCCAGTTCCGACCAATGTAGACAAGGTTAGGAGCTTTTTGGGATTAACAGGATATTATAGAAAATTCATTCAAAGTTATGCTGACATTGCTAATCCACTAAGTTCTTTGTTGAGAAAGGACTCAAAGTTCATATGGGGACCTGCGCAACAGCAAGCTTTTGACAAGTTGAAAGATAAACTCACGAGTTCACCTATTTTAATTTTTCCCGACTATGAAAAAGAATTTATTCTTTGTACTGATGCGTCTGACATAGGGTTAGGAGGCATACTAATGCAAGAGAGAAATGGAACTTTAAAACCCATAGCATACACATCCAGACTTTGTAATAGTGCGGAGAGAAACTATTCTATAACTGAAAGAGAAACTTTAGCAGTAATTTATTCTTTAGAAAGTTTTAGGGATATGATACTAGGGTATCCCATCAGAGTTTGGACTGATCACACAGCTATTCAGAACTTATTTAATCATAAGAATCTTAGAGGCAGACTTGCTAGATGGTTTGCGATACTTCAGTGCTATGAAGTTCAATTTGAATATATTCCGGGTAGAAGGAATGTAGCAGATCCACTTTCTAGAAACATTAGTCAACCAATGACTGGGACTGGGTTGATTAATTTTGTTTGTAGTATAGAAGAATTAGTAACTTTAGATGAAGAAATGCTAATAAGAGAACAGAGAGATGATGAGACATGTGATTCAATAATCAAGCATTTGATGAACCCAAGAGGAGATCCTCCAAAGCTACCAAAGGGGTATAAGATAGAGGAATTTCATTTGATTAATGGAATTTTGTATAGGAAAACATTTGTAAATGGGAAAGATATTTCTAGAGGTCAAGTAAATCAGTTGGTTATACCACAAACTCTGGTAAATGAGATATTGAAGTTACTTCATGATAGTGATTGTAGTTCACATCCTGGAAAGGATAAAACTTATAGACAGGCACAACTTAAGTACTTTTGGCTAGGTATGAAGAAAACTATATATGATTATATAGAAAAGTGTGTAAAATGTGTAAAGGTGAAGGGAAATACACCAAAACCTGCTCCTATACTCACCTATCCCATTCCACAGAAACCTTGGGAAAGAGTTCACATGGATACATTGGAATTACCATTATCCGAGAACGGCTTTAAATACCTATTTGTTGCTATTGATTATTTTTCAAGATTTTGTATATTACAACCCATAATCAATAAGAAAGCTGAAACTATTGCTTCCGTAATCTATGATCAGATAATCTGTAATTTTACTACACCTAACATCCTAGTTTCAGATAATGGGACTGAATTTAATAACAAAATCTTGGAAAATCTATGTAATGTGTTCCACATCAAGAAAGTCAATATACTCGTTAACCATCCCCAAAGTAATGGAGTAGTAGAAAGGTTAAACAAAAAGATAATTATATGTCTTAGAACCCTAATAAGTCCTCATAGTGTAACTTGGGATACTTGGATTCCTTGTGTTAAGTGTACCCTGAACAATCAAATTAATGTAGCAACTGGGGATACACCTCATTTTATAATTTTTGGGGAGGACAAAACTCTGCCATATGAAATGTTGACTGCAGAGCAAAAACCCATATATAATATGGATGATTATATATCCAATAGGATAAATACTCTTCAAAGTATTCACCAAAGAGTTAGGAAACATATGCAGGTGTATTCACAAAAGATGAAGGAACAACAACACAAAATAGCTCATAAACTAGAACTGAAAATTGGAGAATTAGTAATGGTCAAATTAACCTCACCCAATAATAAACTTTCACCAAGGTACACTGGTCCATATAGGGTAATTGATTCTGCAGGTGGAAACAAGTTTAAACTTAAACATTTAGAATCAAGAGAAGAATTGATAGGACATTTAGATGACATAAGGAAAATTAGCTTGCAGATCTATGAAGATGATTATAGTAATACTTTGTGCATAAATATTAATAACCCTGGAGAATATGGAGAATATTATAATGATATTTTTCAAGAGTTGAACATTAATCTTGATGTATTTTACAGATGAAAACTGCCTTATTAATAATATTAAGTTTGGTGAGTGCCATGGACTGGAATCCGATTCGTCCTGGAGCATTGGTACATCATCAAGGTAACCTAATCTTGGTTGATAAGGTAGTAAGAGTAGTTCTTGATTATAAAAATGTAACCAAAATTAAAGAAAATGTGGACTCCATTAATAAAAGTTTGCAAATATTAAAACAGAACATTTCCAATAAAGATGTTAAGGATAGACTTGAAAACAAAATAAAGGAAATAGAGGATAAATTGCACATCATAGGTTCAAATTTCAAAAGCAATGTTAGACAAAAGAGAAGTGCAATAGTAGTGGCTTTAGGAGCTCTTGCTGGATTGGGAATTGCCAATTTTGCCTTCCTTGCTGACTTGAAAATTTCAATAAATACATTAAAGGAGAAAGTTGGAAAAATTGATGAATTACAATCAAGCATTAAAAACATTGAGGAAATTATCTCTGATATTTCAGATAACTTAGAGAATCTCAGCTTGAAACAAAGTGAACAAGAGAATACAATGCAACTTTTCTTGTTACTCAATACTATGCATTTGAAATTATCTGAGACGATCTAGAGAGACGATCGAGGGAGACGATCGAGAGAGACGATGTAGAGAGAGGATCAAGAGACGATCTAGAGAGACGATCTAGGGAGACGATCGAGAGAGACGATGTAGAGACGAGAGAAAGAGATCCTGAGTGTAACAAGAAGGTGAAATTACAGTGAAAGAAGAAAGAAAATTCACCACCCTTTTATTAACCCAAAGGACGAGAGAACTAGGCACGGGGCCTAGAAAATAGTGAGACTACTGCTTAAGAGGAACTTGAATATTTAGGGAAACTCACTTAACGAAAGCAAGGGGCCTTGAGACGAGTGATATTACAAGTCAAATTTAAGTGTAATGATCGAGAACCGACAGTGGTGGTGAAATGCCCACCTTAACATCAACTATCTTTCAAGAAATTATTCTTAGCAACATACCTATGGACCCCATCAAGAGATTCTCCCTTTGGGAAATTTACCACTTCCCCTACCCATACCCACCCATACCTAAGATCCCCGATACCATCCTTCCAAGTAAGATAGACATGGTACACCTCCTGAATAAATCGACTACTCTTGACATGGACTCCCTCGACCTTCATTACAAAATACTGCCCTATACTTCCACAACCCTCTCAATCTTAATCATCCTCTTTATAGTTGTGGTATTAACCAAATTCTTTTGCACGAAGTAAGACCTTCCAAAACCTTTCAACCCCCATTTCCGATTTACTGTAAACCTAGATTAAGTTTGTTCTTGTGTCTCACCCAATATCTTGAATATCATAATAATAGACGTAACTATACAAACTAGTTATGAGAATTTTCACAAGAAACCATATATACAGTGAATGATAACCAGTGCTCTGTGACATACCATACTACCTTTAGCACAGTGTTCGAAAAATAAGATTCCCTACAGTGATGTGTGAAATAACACATGAACACTAGAACATTTAGAAATGTGAATTATACCAGTGATATTTGAAAATATATGTAATCTTGGTGAGACACAACATTACTTTTCAGAGACACAACATCGCATACCCATACTTCTAGTTCAAGGTGCCCTTTTGGGACCTCGCAATCACTTCAACAACCCCCCCATCTCCACATATGTTCACCCAAGATTTGCGTCTCTGATTTCATAACTGTATAACCATATGTATAGATATTTTGTTAACTATGTAACATTAGGTGCCGGGAGCCACCTAACCCCAGGGGGAGGGCGATATGTATACGCCACCATATACATGATGAGTAATATCACTCACTCACTCACTCACCTCACTCACCCCCTCACTCACTCACTGTCCGCCGACGGTCAGGCACCACTCTCGCTGACTAAGCAGCTGCCGACAAAGCACTTCCTGCAGGTGTCACCAACACACACACACACACACACGAACACACTCATAAGTGCAGTCAACCTCTAACTCACAAAACACACGACAACCAAATAATAAGGAACCCTTCCCCCCTGGAAATATTATATACTGTAAACAACATATAACTAGTAATTAAGAACATGATAGTTTATTTGCGGGAAACCAAACATTCCCAGTATAAGCCGTATAAATAGGTTTGCTGGCGCCTCCTATTTTTGCTGTGTCATCACTTCCGCCCTTTAAGACCACATGCAGAAGGCGAGAAGAGGGAGTCGGTCCGATGATACGTACAAAGAAATAACATAGTGCATTGTGGTATAGAACCAGGAAGTGATTGACTTAGTGTAGAACCATAGAAGAAATTGTGAACCAATAAAGGAAAAGAACCAATAACGAGTTTAATATCGCCGCCTTAAGTTCAGTGTTATGTATTTACTCAACGCCAGTTAAGGATACAATTATTATACATGCCGCGTTATGGGTAACCGTGATGGGGACGGTTTATCAGCTAGACTAGGTTTATGGAGGCCATGTTTAGGGCACCTTTTCTAGCCCTTCTCCCATGTGGGATGAGTATAGCGGGTCTTGAATAGGGCTGCTCTGTCGTGTACTCTGCTGTTCCTACCACAGGCCCATTTAGCAACTAATGGGCCCTCCCCAACTGCCTTATATGTTGTGACTATGTTGTATGTATGTATGCATGCATGTATGTATGTATGTATGTATGTATGTATGTATGTATGTATGTATGTATGTATGTATGTATGTATGTATGTATGTATGTATGTATGTATGTATGTATGTATGTATGTGTGTGTATGTATGTATGTATGTGTGTGTGTTCATGTATGTATGTATGTATGTATGTATGTATGTATGTATGTATGTATGAATGTATGTACGTATGTATGAATGTGTAAATGTATGTATGTATGCATGCATGCATGTATGTATGTATGTATGTATGTATGTATGTATGTATGTATGCATGCATATATGTATGTATGTATGTATGTATGTATGTATGTATGTATGTATGTATGCATGCGTATGTATGTATGTATGTATGTATGTATGTATGTGTGTATGTATGTATGTATGCATGCATGCATATATGTATGTATGTATGTATGTATGTATGCATGCATGCATATATATATGTATGTATGTATGTATGTATGTATGTATGTATGTATGTATGTATGTATGTGTGTATGTATGTTTGTATGTATGTATGTATGTATGTATGTATGTATGTATGTATGTATGTATGTATATATGTATGTATGTATGTATGTATGTATGTATGTATGTATGTATGTATGTATGTATGTATGTATGTATGTATGTATGTATGTATGTATGTATGTATGTATGTATGTATGTATGTATGTATGGATCACAAGTTATTTGGAAATTCGTTAACAAAAGGGAATAGTAAAAAATGTCTGGGCGTAATTATCAGTAACGATCTCAAATCATCCAAGCAGTGTATTTCAGCCTCTGAGAAAGGAAATGAAATTCAAGGACTGATTGCGAGATCTTTTGACTTCAAAAGTCCATCACTCATTAACAAGCTATATAAATCGTTAGTTCGTCCACATTTGGAATATGCTGTTTCCGCATGGTCACCAAATCTCATTAAAGATATTGACAGATTGGAAAAAGTACAACGGCGAGCCACAAAACTGATTCCAAATATAAAAAATAAAGCGTACTAAAATCGACTAAAACATAGAGGTGACTTGATACAGAGGTGACTTGATACAGGTCTTTAAATTTCTAAAGGGAATTGACAACATCAAAAGTGACAACATTTTCACACTGAATGAGAATCAAATAAGAAACAATGGTCTCAAACTGTCCGGTAATAGATTCAATTTGGAAGTGGGTAGAAACAACTTCGCCAACCGTGTAGTTAATGAATGGAATAAACTTCCTGCAGAGGCAGTGCGATGTAGTTCAGTTCGAAGCTTTAAGAATCATTTAGATAAATACCTAAGCAAGATGCTGTAGTGATTATCATATAATTCATATTATTTGTTTTTGTTTTGTTATCATTTGTCTGTTAGATTCTCATTTATTATTAGTTATATGTCAATTTATTATTATTTTCCATTTACCTGTTTTTTTATTATTTAACTCTACCTATGCATTTATTTATGTATTTTATTTGTTATTTACATTCTTATAGTTTTTATTTATTCATTTATTATTATCAAGACTTTTTTTTCGCATCCGACCTAGATATGGACCAAAAGGTCTCCTATCGGCATGCTCCGCCTTTGTCATCCTTTATAATCCTTTGTAATGTATGTATGTATGTATGTATGTATGTATGTATGTATGTATGTATGTATGTATGTATGTATGTATGTATGTACGTATGTATGTATGTATGTATGTATGTATGTATGCATGCATGTACGTATGTATGAATGTATGTATGTATGTATGTATGAATGTATGTATGTATGTATGTATGTATGTATGTATGTATGTATGTATGTATGTATGTATGTATGTATGTATGTATGTATGTATGTATGTATGTATGTATGCATGTATGTATGCATGTATGTATGTATGTATGTATGTATGTATGTATGTATGTATGTATGTATGTATGTATGTATGTATGTATGTATGTATGTATGTATGTATTTATGTATTGTAACATACACTGAATGATCCCCATTTCACAGATTTTCATCTTATCAACCATATGAACTTTTTCCATTTTAATTCCTTACAAAAACGATCGAGACTAACAGGAGCTTGATGGACAGCGTATAATTTGTCAAATATGCTTCCATCGAGCTCCTGTTAGTTTCGATCGTGTTTGCAAGCATTTAAAATCGAAAAAGTAAAAATGGTTGACAAGATAAAAGAAAATGTATGTACCGGTATGTATGTATGTATGTATGTATGTATGTATGTATGTATGTATGTATGTATGTATGTATGTATGTATGTATGTATGTATGTATGTATGTATGTATGTATCAATGTATGTATGTATGTATGTATGTATGTATGTATGTATGTATGTATGTATGCATGTATGTGTGTATGTGTGTATGTATGTATGTATGTATGTATGTATGTATGTATGTATGTATGTATGTATGTATGTATGTATGTATGTATGTATGTATGTATGTATGTATGTATGTTAGAGTCCTTGGTGACGGTATTAGATCTGACCCTATCAATGTGTGCACCGGTGTGCGACAGGGGTGTGTCATTGCTCCTGTAATTTTTAACCTGTACCTGGCAGCTGTTATGATCGCTGCTGCACAAGGCATCAGCCCAGAGGACGGTGTGTCACTTTCTTATCGATTGGACGGCAACCTCTTCACCCTACGACGACTGAAAGTGCCCACAAAAACTACTAGGGATTGCGTGGTTGAGCTCCAGTATGGGGATGATGCCGCAATTGTGGGATGCACTTCTGATGGCTTTCAGCACAATCTCCAAGAACTGGAACAAACCTACACACGCGCGGGCCTTGTAATTAGCACCGACAAAACCGAAGCGATGACCACTTTGCAGCCCAATATTGAACCCGCCACCTTCAAAGTGTACAACACATCGATCAAAAATGTGAATAGTTTTAAATACTTGGGTTCAATTATCAACAGTAAAGGTAATATGACTGATGAAATACATCGTAGAATCAGCCTTGCCTCGACCTCTTTCGGAAAACTCTCAGGGAGAGTGTTTCTTTGTTGGGACCTCACTATACGCACAAAGATCGCAGTTTTCAAATCAATCTGTCTCTCAATTCTGCTCTACTCAAGTGAAACCTGGGTCCCTTACCAAGGGCACATAAAGACGCTAGAGAGGTTCCACATAAGCTGCCTGCAGAAGATTCTTGGCCTTAAGTGGTGGCACCGTATATCTCACACGGAGATACGAATGAGGGTGGGTGTAGATTCTCTTGAAGCTATGATCGTGCGGAAACAGCTCAGATGGACTGGACACGTGTCAAGAATGCCGGAAAATAGACTCCCAAGGCAGATTTTATATGGAGAACTCGCAGAAGGACGACGATCAGTGGGTGGGCAGCGCAAACGGTACAAAGACTGCTTGAAGGATAACTTGAAAGTGTGGCATCCAACTTATGCAACTAGGAACACTAACTGAAGACAGAGATGAGTGGAAGGCGACCTGCCAGGCGAGAATGACCTCATTCAACCAAAATTATGACAGAGTGGCTGATGAAAGACGAGCTAGGCGCCATCGTCCAGCTCTCCCAGGTGGAGATTACGTGTGTGACATCTGTGGACGTGTATGTGCCGCCCGCATCTTTCAACACCTTCGCATGGAGTGACGTCATCGTCGAAATCGACGGACAGCTTTAAGCAAGTAAGCATGTATGTATGTAGGTATGTATGTATGTATGTATGTATGTATGTATGTATGTATGTATGTATGTATGTATGTATGTATGTATGTATGTATGTATGTATGTATGTATGTATGTATGTATGTATGTATGTATGTATGTATGTATGTATGCATATATGTTTTTATGTGTCAATATATGTATGTATGTATGTATGTATGTATTCATATATGCATATATGTATGCATGCTATATTTCCGAATATACATGCCTGCATGTATGCAATATTTGCATGTAATATATGTATGCCATACATACATGTAATATAAGTCGGTAATTTATATAAGTATTGCATGTATGCGATGTATATAATGCAGATATGTAAGTATGCATGTATGTGTGTGTATAGACATGTATGTGATAATATATATATATATATGCATTCACATTTTCATATGCGTGTATATATATGTACTAATATGTACTGTATATATATATATATATATATATATATATATATACATATGTTTATACATATATATATATATATACATATATATATATATATATATATATATATACATATATATATTGAATAACTCACTGTCGGAGAAACAAAGCAAAAGAAACAGACGAACTGTATATTTCGACCACTACTTTGGTCCTCTTCAGCATAAGAGGACCACAGTAGTGGTCGAAATATACAGTTCGTCTGTTTCTTTTGCTTTGTTTCTCCGACATTGGGTTATTTAAAACATTTCACTAAATGTGCCACTACATTTTCGTCTTGTGATATATATATATATATATATATATATATATATATATATATATATATATATTTCGAGAAATTCGCTATTGGACAGCGACATAAATTAGATAATCTCTTTGGCAGTAGCGCACGGGACTCGAACCCGATGCGCTTGGAAGTAAACTCCCAAGACGCACACACGCCTTAGACCGCTCGACCACTAAACAGATGCTGTTTAGTGGTCGAGCGGTCTAAGGCGTGTGTGCGTCTTGAGAGTTTACTTCCAAGCGCATCGGGTTCGAGTCCCGTGCGCTACTGCCAAAGAAATTATCTGATATATATATATATATATATATACACATAAACATATATATATATATATATATATATTGTTATTCCATCTTTGAATCCACTTAATATATATATATATACATATATATATATATATATATATATATATATATATATATTACCAATCCGTTGTTACTTATGTCTTCCTCACTTTAAGAACTCCGTTTCATTACGTTGAATAGTTTTTTGCCAGTAAGGAAATGCATTCTGAAAGTAAACCCCATGCACACCAATGAAAACATCAGTAAAGTAGGTCTTATCAAGGAATACCTATTCCTTACTTAGATTATATTTATTATGAGATCACTCCAAGTTTTATGAATCTTAAATCAAGAAAGAGAATTTGTCGACTATTCTATGAGTCTTACTAATTTTGTATAGGATAATAACATATTCTTGGTCGCTTGTGAATAAAGTAACTTTCATTGGAAGCTGTATAACTTTGTAGCAGGAAGAAAAAAATCATAAGTTGTAATACCTTGATAACAGTTTTGTTCAAAACGAGAAAGGCCTTTTCTGAGTGATAAATGTGGTTTCATCTCTATGAAAGGTGCCATTTTTATGGAAATCCCTCTGACTTAGGTCGCTTATAGGCACCTAGCAAGAGCGGCTAACCTTACCTTAACATTATAAATCACGAAATACAGAATCTTTTTCTATGCGTTCTTCTAACATCATTTTCCTTCAGCCAAAGACCTCGGAAACTCCTCTTTACCACAAAAAACTTTCACCCGGTTGTATCAATATTCTTTGCCGCTGAGGTGCTGGCACCTTCAACAAAGCATGTCTCCCTTGGCATCACCAACGATTAATCACGTTTCCAGGTGGACCAGCACCCCTGCACAACCACTCCCTACGTGGCTGTGATGAATCGTTGGCGTCGCCGTGGTTCTAGGAACGTTAGAGGGACTCCGGTCAGCAAAAAGACAATGTGGACGGAAGCACACAAATTTGACCATTATTTTGATGCCTATTGGCTGAATCGGACTTTATTAGGCAAGGTTAGGTTTCAGTTAGGTTGGGTCGGGTTATGAAGAGGGTTAGTGATATGGATATAGTGTTAGAGTTATGGTTTGTGTTAGGTCTAGTGTTGACGTTGGGTTATGGCTACGATTCGGTACATGGATTAAGGTCAAGGTTAGGATAAGGGTTAGGGTTACAACGATTTGAGTTGGGCTGGGTTGGGGTGGGTTAGAATAGGAACTATTGTTAGGGTTAGGAGTAGGGTTATAGATGGAGTTAGGGTTGGAGTTAGGGCTGGAGTTAGGGTTGGAGATAGGTTTAGAATTAGGGTTAGAATTAGTGTTAGAATTAGTGTTATAGTTAGTGTTAGAGTTCGTGTTTAAATTAGAGTTAGATTAAGAGTTAGAGTTAGAGTTAGAGGATAAAGTTATGATTTGTTAGGGTTGGTCACAAAGGCTGATGATAATTGAGAATAGCATTTACGAAAACGCTATGATAGCTTTCCATTCTTTTACATGCT
This sequence comes from Oratosquilla oratoria, assembly GCF_046742065.1. Taxonomy (NCBI): domain Eukaryota; kingdom Metazoa; phylum Arthropoda; class Malacostraca; order Stomatopoda; family Squillidae; genus Oratosquilla; species Oratosquilla oratoria. The sequence continues at coordinate 50,257,061 of NC_134790.1, read as the reverse complement.
ATCGGTACCATTCACATGAAAATATTAATAAAAACGTTTATGACTTTCCAAGTGACCTATGCTTTATCGATAATGTTATTACATGTATAAATGCATCCGTGCAAATTTGGCTTTGCACTTCCGGTCATAAGAAACGTTAAACATTTTTGGTGGAGTGCTAATGTGGTGTATATATAAAAAAAAAAAAAAAAAACTGAGCCTCTAATACCATCATATTTATGTTGATATTTGCATTCATATTCGCGTTTGCATTGCATGAATATTTTGGGTGTATGTTGTTAGGTTAATTTTCTCCGGCCACATGGATTCCAAACGCGGTAACAAGTCC
>NC_134790.1:50249233-50251733 GCF_046742065.1 Oratosquilla oratoria | reverse complement strand
CACCAGATCCCACCACTTTTTTAGGTCAGCTACTTTTCCTGCCCCCGTGAGATCATCTGCATATGCTACCTGTTTGACCATGGTGTCCTCATATTGTATCTTCTGCTGCAGGTGCATAAGACCGAGCGCGTACATAGCCATGGCCACCGGGTCTCCCTGGGTGGTTTCTTCCGCGGATTTGATGATCTCCACTTTCGTTTCTTTTTTCCCAAACCTGTTGGTGACAAATAGGTTTGCAGGTTCTCTGTATGTGTTCTCCACATACCTGGCCAATATTGGGCATTTAATTTTGATGTTGTGTATAGTAGCCTCTCTATTTAAGTTGTTGAATGCGTTTGATGCATCGACTAATAGGACTGCTTCGCATTCTGGTTCCTCGAATATTTTTCTCATGGCGTGGACTGATGCCTCGGAACCCGCCTGTTGCCCCGCGCACACTTGCAGGTTGCCAGCCGCTTCTCGCACCTCGTCCTTCGCGACTTCCATGATGGCTTTTCCTACTATTCTTCGCAACACCTCGCCTATACCAATCGGACGACAGCCAGGTTTCTTATCCAATGGGATAAGTCTGTACGCTGTGTATGCCTCCAAGTGCTGGCAGTCCTCAGTCGCCAATTTCTTTGCCAAACCAGCGATGGCCTCCTGCAGACTCCCCGCTGCCGTTCCAAATAGGTTGGTGCTAAGGAGACATTTCCATCCAGACGCATCTAGGACCGATGGTCCCGCCGCTCCCTGGGTGTGTAGAGCAAGGTTCCAGATCCTTTCTCTTGTGATGCTGTCAAAGACTACCTCGTGGGGTGGGAGGTAGTTGCCACTGAATTTAGACTCCAGGTTTGCTGGTCTTGCTTTTGGGTGTTTTTCTTTCAGGATCTTTAGCGTTTCCTCGTTTAGGGATAGAACTCCAGGATCTTCATTCTCTCCTGCGAGCGACCTCATGGCAGCCGCGACCTTTCCCTGCCTCATCTTATCTGCAAAATTTCTGTCTTTGTCTTCTAGATTTTTCTTTCTGTTGACGCCCTTGTAGAGTCTACCTTAGATGGCCTCTGCTTCCATCAACAGTTGCTCCACTTCTCCCTTTTCCCATTTTCCCATCCTCCGTTGCAATGCCTGGACATTCTCAGAGTGCTTAGATTTTCTGTGGGTCCTCTGACATGTAAGGTGCGGAAGGATAGCTAACGTTTTGAATACCATCGGGGCGTAGGGAAATTAAATTATATATGCTCTTAATAGATGGGTCATTTCCTCTATTAGGCCTTTGGATGCATTGCATTTAGGCGGGGTGAAGAGACTTCCTGGAGAGAAGGCAAGTATCCTGTTGTAGGCGTCGTTCAGCCACTCCTTAGCCCTGGGCTGCTGCCATGTCTGCCAGAACCTGCCCTCCTCTCTCTCACCCTGCCGCTCTTGATGAGATGGGTTTGCATCCTCCGGCCTCAAGTTCGTGGGATAACTTCCCTCTTCTAAGTCTCTCTCACTCACAAGACCACTACCCACGTTCATCTCTATCGCATCGCTCCCATCTTCCACATTCTCCACATCTCCCAGTTGATCACTTCTTGCCTCTGACGGTTGTTGCTTCCCTTGATTTCTGTATTCCCCTCCTCTTCTACAGTGTGTGCATTTCCTTCCATTCTTTACGCAAGCGCATTGCCTGCAATTTTGCTGTGCAGATGAACAAACGCAGCATGTTTTGCGGACCATCTTGGGTAGGACTCCTAGTCCTTGGGTGACTTAAATAGACAGTGCTAGATTCCCCAGTCTTCATCTGTGCCAGCCCCAGGGCACAGCATCTGTGGTAATTTAATTACTTCAAATTGACATTCTCTGTTCGTCCACTGGCTTGACAGTATCCAGTTCTCACATAATAGATCACAATTTTCCCTCAGGTTTATCTGAGAGAACACATACAGGTCTGAGATAGCGCGTGGGATATATATAGATACATACACACATACACATATACACACATATACACACATATATATGTATACATATATATAAATACATACATATATACATACACATACACACATACATATATATACACACCTAGATACACAAATATATATACATATATAAATAACTTGGAAAAGAGGGGTGAGAGAGGTATGGGTGCCCTCGAATGCAGTTGCGTATATACAGTATAATGCAGGGGGCAGCTATGGGAAGAAAGCCAGGCCGTGAGATTCGATGGTAGTTACGTATGATGGATATAGATTCAGGGGGAGCAGGAGGAGAGAAACGCTAAGGGAAGTGAAGCGACAGGAAGGAGGGGGAGGATGGGGAAGACTGGAGAGGGAGATGGGAGAGGGGGATCATGAGGGGAGTAAAAGGAGGTGGGTAATAGGAGGGAATGAGAGAGTAAGGGGAGTAGGAGGAGGTGGGTAATAGGAGGGGATGAGAGAGTAGGAGACAGGGTGAAGGAGAGAGAAAGGGAGAGATCGATAGATAGAGAGAAGGACAGAGAGAGAAAGAGAGATAGAGAGAGAGTGTCAAAGACAGA
>NC_134790.1:50236733-50239233 GCF_046742065.1 Oratosquilla oratoria | reverse complement strand
CTGTACAAATAGTAAAGGGGATACCATAATCAGGGAAAGCCAACACAGGTGCTTCAGTAAGAGCAAGCTTCAAGGAATCAAAACTTGTCTGATGGACATCACGCCACTGGAAGGAAGAGTCCTTCTTGAGAAGGCGAGTGAGAGGGGAAGCAATTGAAGCAAAGTCTTTAATGAATGCACGATAGTATCCTGCAAGTCCAAGGAAGGAACGTACATTTTCAACTGAGTCCGGTATAGGGAAGTCTCTGACTGCCTTGATCCTTTCACCAGTGGTATGGATACCATGCTTGTCTACAACATGACCTAGGAATTGGATACTAGCCTTGAAAAAGGAACACTTGCGTAAGTTGAGTTTCAACCCAGCTTCAGCAAAACGTTGCAAGACCATGGACAACTTAGAAAAGTGGCATTCCACATCTTTGGAAACTAGAATCAAATCATCCAGGTAAACAAAAAGTCCATTCCCAATTAAGCCATGAAAAATGGAGTTAACTAAAAGCTGGCAAGTCAAAGGAGCATTCCGGAAACCCATGGGGCAACGAAGCCATTCATAGTGCCCACTGTGAGTCGAGAAGTCCGTGATCTTACGAGACTTCTCCTCCAGGGGTATCTGCCAAAAACCTACTTTTAAATCTAAAGTGGTGAACACCGTATTATCATTGCCAATGGGCTGAAGAAGCTCGCTTAAGATAGGCAGAGGATAATGATCTGGAAGAGTGACCTCATTGACTTTCCTGTAATCAACAACAGGACGAAAAGATCCATCTTTCTTAGGCACCAGGAGAAGAGGCGAGTTCCACTCGGAGTGGGACTCCTGTACAAATCGTCAACCAAGGACTGGGCTATAAGCCGACGAGAGTGAGGTAGCCGGTAAGAGGGGACGTAAACAGGACGAGTGCCTGGCTGAAGATCAATTCTATGAACCACACGATCCGTAACCCCTAACAGATCACCTGGTAAAGCCAAAGCCTGACGGTGAGTAAATAGCAGGTCAAGGAGACGAGGCGTCTCTTCAGGAAAATCAGTCTCGCCTACAAATGTGGCAAGCTCAGAAGCTAAGTGAGCAGGGTCACGTGTTGGAGGAGACTGTAGAACAGAAGCTGCTATAATAGGCGAATCCTGGAAAGCAGCAACGTGTACCACCTCAAAGGAGCCTAAGTGACTGCCAGGAGAGAGAGGAATAGGAGCACCCGTGATATTGGTTACCATCGCTCTGGTAACATGATCCTCACGAATAGTGGAGAGAGTTCCTTCTAGGGCAAGCCGACGAATACGAATAGAGTCAGGCAAAGAGAGAACGTCAGACCCAATCGGGGCACCTGAGACGCGCACTGAAACTCGAACAGAACTTGAAGGTGCAATAAGATGCTCTCCTACAACAACAGTAGCACAATGAGCAACAGGGGTAGAGCGCTTAGAAGTTGGGACAGGCACATGTGCAGACTGAGCAAGCACAGGAGAATCACAAACAGAAACTGGCCTATCCGAAGCAGAGATATCAAAATTGCAGAAAGTCACTACACGGCAACTAGGAGAAATATCTATGCTATGAGCTGTAAGAGCATCAATACCTAAGAGATAATCACATCTAAGGGCAATGCCAGAGACAACAGCAAAAGTGACATTGAAGACTGTAGCATGCGAGGGAAACTGTAAGGGAAGACAAACAGATCCAAGAACAAGCAAGGGAGAACCTTGCACAGAATGCAAATTATTACAAAAGGGAGATTATACAATTCCCGTAGAGCAAAGTAAGCCTTTCTACTTAAAAGACTACATTCTGTACCAGTATCTACAGTGACAGAAAGAGGCGTATCCCTAGTAAGAAATTGAAAGGTAAGTAATTGAGAAGACTCAACAGCCACAAAAGGAATTATTTGAGACCGAACATTGCTGGTCAACTCTTTGGGTTGGGAAATACGCGCTGGGGAAAATGGGATTGACGAGGCTGGTGAGAAGTCTCATCCCTAAGTTTCAAAACCTTGAAACATTGATCAGTCGAATGTTTACAATGACCATGGATATGGCAATAACTGACTCTACCTGGAGGTTCTACTCTGGAAAGGTCATGCGACAGATTAGAAGAAACAGTATGTACACTCCTGCGAACAGGGGACAGTCTTGACTTGTGTACCTGGCGCCTACGGCGGTAACAAAAGTCGCTCGAATGACCAGATCTGTTACAAAAGGTACATAACAGGGTAGGGGGTGTAACTGTAGATTGAGGGAAACTATGAGTAGGAACTGTAGACTGAGAGAACTGAGGAGAACAAGGGACATGACCCTGTTGATGAGCATTGCTAATACACAAGGAACTAGACGGTACTTCCCCTAGTATATGAGAAAGTTGTGACGCAAAAGACAATCGAGTCTCATCAGGCTTATACATGAGAGAAGATGCTGCTCTTCTCTCAGAAGGCACCAAAAAAGGATGTACAACACAAATTCCAATATAAGACGAAATCTATCTACAGTGATGTTACCATTATCTATCCAATCT
>NC_134790.1:50201733-50211733 GCF_046742065.1 Oratosquilla oratoria | reverse complement strand
CCCCAGCAGTTTAGTTGACTGGACCACTTGTAGGGGTTGGCCGTCAACATCAGCAGGGGAGGGGGAGAACATCATTGGAGGTGTGGAAGTGTATTACCACAGTTTTCTTGTGGTTAATGGAGACTTTGTTGTGCACTATTCATGTGTGTATCTTGTCCAGCGTGTCTTGCAGTGGGTCGTAGTTCAAGTCAGTGTTGGACACAGGGATCCCCACCGTGCAGTCATCAACATATTTCTACCTGTGCAGAGTGTCTCCCAGGGCATCATTGATGAGTATTAGGAAACACAGTGGCCCCATTCTTGTTCCCTGTGGTACCCCACAGGATAGGTGCTGGACTGCAGAGACGTGTCCCTGATATCTGACAGCTTGACAAAGGTTCGCCACGAAGTCAGATAGCCAAGCAACAAAGGAGGTAGGAAGGCCAAGGTGATGGCTTTGGTGATGATAGTGGTGTGATCAACAAGATCGAAGGCTTTATTGAAGTCAATGAACGCCACTACAATTGAAGTCTTGCGCTGCTCGAGATTTTTATAGATAAAGTCAAGGAAGCTAATAAAATAGTGAGTAGTGGAGGATGTTTTCACGTAACTAAACTGCTGCGGATCAATGAATTTGCTGATTTTGAAGTATAATCACTCGAAGACAAAATCCTCACAAATAAGATTAGGAATGGGAGTGATAGTAATGGGTCTGAGATCACTAAAGGATTGGAGATTGGAAGATTTGGGGATGGGAGTAATGAAGCCTGTCTTTTAATTCGTGGGACATTTGCTCTGTTTAAGACATTGATTATTGAACAGATCGGAATGGCAATTTCTCGAGCAAATTCAGGATAATTTTTGATGGGTAAGTCTACGGGTGTAGATGACCGATTTGACTTGATACTGGCGAGCTTTTTGGCACCCACATTCTCTCTCATTTGTCAGAAATAATTTTAAATATATATATATATATATATATATATATATATATATGTATATATGCATGTATGTAGGTATGTATGCATGTATGTAGGTATGTATGCATGTGTGCATGTATGCATGTATGTATGTATGTATGTATGTATGTATTTATGTATGTATGTATGTATGAATGTATGTATACATGTATGTATGTATATATGTATGTATGTATGTATGCATGCATGCATGTATGCATGTATGCATGTATGCATGTATGCATGTATGCATGTATGCATGTATGCATGTATGCATGTATGCATGTATGCATGTATGTATATATATATATATATATATATATATTGTTCAATGTAAGAGAAGATTTGGAATCTGGGATCCATATTGGAAAACTGTAAACACCAGATTCAATTGAAGGGTTTATTTGCCCGACGTTTCGATTCCCGTCCAGGAATCGTCTTCAGTGGGTATAACGGTTACAAGCATGTGAACTGAAGGAAGGTTCTACGTCCTTGCTGTCCAAAATGGCGAATACATCCTCGACGTATCTAGTCCATACCTACGGGATCGCCTATTTCAGTTGTGGTGGCTGAAGTAGCGATGCAATGACTAGAAACTCAACTTCTAAGTGCTGCACCTTCTTCGCTTAAACCGTGGACTAGATACGTCGATGATGTGTTCGCCATTTTGAACAGCAAGGACGTAGAAACTTTCTTCAGTTACATCAACAGTATTGAACCGGCCATTCAATTTTAAATGGAACTTGAGAAAGATTTCCAACTGCCGTTCCTGGACGTCTGCGTCAAGCGCGAAGGTGACACCCTTGGTACAAGTGTCTACAGAAAGCCCACCCACACAGATAGACTGTTGGACTTTGATAGCTACCATCCAGATTGCCACAAAAGGAGTGTGATCAGGATTTTATGGAACAGAGCAGATAATGTCTGTTCTTCTATGGAATCTAAGAAGGCCGAAAGAAAACACCTTTTACAGGTCTTCCGGAACAACGGCTTCCCAGCAGCACCATACGGAAATGGACAAAAGCACGACCCACAGCCACCCCACAACAGAGACCACATATCACACCTAGAGTCACTATCCCCTATATCAAAGGAGCTTCTGAGGTTACTGCAAGAGTCTTACGTGACAAAGGAATACAAGTAGCACACAAGCCCCTCAACACCTTACACAGAAATCTCACCAAAGTAAAAGACACCGAAGAACCTACACAACAGGCCGGTGTAGTTTACCGCATAAGCTGCACGGACTGTGGCACGGATTACGTAGGAGAAACACAAAAAGAAATTAGCCACTAGAGTACAAGAACACCAACGTGCAGTTAGGCGAGAAGATCCGAAATCGGCCCTGTACAAACACACTACAGAACACCAACACATGATTGACTGGGATGGAGTGACAACTCTACATAAAGAAAATAACAAAAAGAAAAGACTATTCTTGGAAGCATGGGAAACTAAGAGGAACTACATAAACAGGTGCATTGATCTCAATCCTATTTATCTAGGCACGAGGAGTAACACAGGCTAATTCCTTTGTTCTGCTTTCTAGTCTCCGTCTGGTTCTTTTCGACCTGTCGTTTGTTCACCAGTTGGCTTTTGGCCGACCACCTTTCTCGAAAGCGGTCTCCCAATACACCTCTTCGACTCCCCTTCCCGTGATTTTTGTCCTCCTTTTTAGTTTTAGTTTACTTCCTTTTTTTTACGGTTCTTCTTTCTTTTTATCTTCTTTGTTCTTTTGTTTGTCTGCTTGTAATGTAGTCATTTGTTATTGAGACCTGTTCCTCCTGCCCCCCACTTCCTACTTTGGTGGACATTTGGTTCACCTTCATTTGCGTCTTTGCATTATGTTCTGTTTTTACTTTTGGGTTTCGTTTTCATGTTTTTTGTCACACTTGCTTTATGTTCACTGGCATTTACTCTTTTCATTTTGTTTTGTTTTATTTGTTTGGTTGTAATTTAGCCGTTTGTCCTTGACACTTCTTTGCGGACCTTTGGTCCACTTTCATTTGCGTCCCTGTTCTATGTTCTGAAGTTTTCACGTTAGTGTTACGTTTGAGGCTTTTTGCTACACTTGTTTTTTGTTCACTTCACAGCCATGTAACTTATTTTATTTGTATTTTTGTAGTTTATTTTGTTTGATTGTAATTTAGTCGTTTGTTCTTGACTCTTCATTGCGGACATTTGGTCCACTTCTATTTACGTCTCTGTCCTATGGTCTGTTGTTTTTACTGTAGTGTCACCTATGGTTACTTTTGCTTAGATTGTTTTATATTCACAGCCATGTAACTTTTATTTGAATTTTATTCTATTTTATTTTATTCTAATTGGTACCAATATTTAATTTCTATTGTAATGTATTTAATTTTTTACTATTGCAATGAGGTATGCTCTCTACAATTGACTGAGAGGGTGAACCTTTCCCAGATTTACCATTTCGGCGATTTATAAGGAGTTCACATTCTTGTAACCGTTATACCCCTGAAGACGATCCCTGGACGGGAATCGAAACGTCGGGCAAATAAACCCTTCAATTGAATCTGGTGTTTACAGTTTTCCAATATATATATACATATATATATATATATATATATATATGTATATATATATGTATATATATATAATATTGACAGATTTATAATGATGGTTGAGAAAGAAATAAGGAAATATCAGGATAATTTAACGCTGACGTTTCGGCCTCACAATGTCTTTATCAAAGCTTACAACATTTGATCACAATCTGACAAAATATACCCACCGCCTTCATTTCTCGGGCCACCTGGGAGAGCTTCATACACAAGTTTTATTATTTTCTAAAATTATTAAATGACTGGTAGGTTTTGCTAGACATACGAAGCCTTCTCTATTATTTATGTTTTCATTTATATTTATATATGCAGCTTCAATTGTTTTTCTCAACCTCTTTGTATAACCTTTATTATGAACAACCGTATTATTTGCAGTCAGAGAAATGTTTTTATTCTTCTATATGCCTAACAATGGAATTAGATGTTCAGTGTGCTTTTACATAATTTTTTTTGTTCAATTAACCTTTTTTCTAAGTCTTCGACTAGATTCTCCATAGTATGCTGAAGGGCAACCTCTACAACGGAATTTCATATACCACACTATTTTCATTTGTCGCGTTAGTGATTTTATGTTTAATGATTTGGCTGATCTTGTGACCTGTTGTCCTTGCAATCTTTATGCCCGCTTTCAAAAGGAATGTATCAAGGATTGGACATATGTCAGTGTTTGGTAGTCATATAACGTGTTTTTCTCTCAACAACTTCGTTATTTTTATTTTTGTCACTCATTAGCTTCGTTTTTTTATTATGTAAACTAAAAATAAGGTAAACGTGGATTGTTTAGTGAAGCATAAACAATACCTTTGCAAATGTTCTTTTCCTCAAGAGATAAGTCACTATAATCTAAAATAAATTGAAATTGATTTAGCGATTTTTAAATTGGATCACTTTATCATACATAAAATTTGTAATAAAATTACAATTTTTCCAAATTAATTTGTTTTTTGTATTTATTTGTTACATTTTCTCGGTGTGTATTGTACCTTTCCTAGATTATTTTCAAACACTTTATATACCATGTGTAACTTTTTTCTTTTGTATTCCTCTGAAGATGTGAAATATCACGAAAGCTCATGGGAATATAAGTTTACTTGCCGGTTTCTTTTGTGCTTATTCAGCAATTTATTGGATCACGTGGTTTTGTGATATTTATATATATATATATATATATATATATATATATATATATATATATACATATACATAAAACATGTATATATATAAATACATATATATATATGTATATATATACATATGCATAAAACATGTATATATATAAATACATATATTTATATAAATACGTATATATATATATATATATATATATATATATATGTGTGTGTGTGTGTGTGTGTGTGTGTGTGTGTGTGTGTGTGTGTGTGTGTGTGTGTGTGTGTGTGTGTGTGTGTGTATGTATGTATATATACAGGGTGTTCCAAAAAATTGACGTCATTTCGCAGGCCAATAATTTTTGCAACTTTCGTTGAAACGACCTCAAATTTTCACAGCTTGCATAGAAACAGTTCAAGATTTTATGTTTAATGTTTGACATTTATTTCTTTTCAGGTTGAGAAATGCCGTTCACTTAAAAAGAAAAGTCATTTTGCGTGTTGGAATATGCTCAAACACAGTCACCCAAGACCGTGCAGCGTGCCTTCTTTGCAAAATTTGCCAAAAATGCACCAACTAGTAAACAAATTTGGACCTGGCACCAAAAATTTAAAGAGGAAGGCTGCTTATGCAGGACTAAAGGATCTGGACGGCCATCAACATCGGAAGAGAAGGTCGAGAAAGTTCGTGAAACATTCCTGCGAAGTCCCCGGAAGTCTGTAAGAAGAGCAAGTGTGGAAACCCAGATTCCTCGAACAACAGTCTGGCGCGTTCTGAGGAAACGATTGCAAATGAAACCCTACAGGCTGCAGCTCCTTCAGGTATTAAAGGAAGATGACAAGCGAAAACGTAAAGAATTCTGCTATGATATGCTAGAGAAACTTGAAGAAGACGAGTTCGATGAGCGTCTAATTTTTAGTGATGAAGCCACGTTTCATACGAATGGCAAAGTCAATAAGCATAATGTTCGCATTTGGGGCGAAGAAAATCCCCATGCCACAATTGAGCACGAGAGGGACTCACCAAAAGTGAATGTGTTCTGCGCCATCTCCAAGAATCAAATTCATGGACCGTTTTTCTTTGAAGGAAATGTGAACGGGGATGTTTATCTGCAAATGCTTCAGAACTGGCTATTTGATCAGCTCATTGAAAATGAATATGAAAGCTTCATTTTTCAACAGGACGGGGCTCCACCTCACTGGAAGCTCACTGTACGGGCCTATCTCAATAAGAATCTGCCAGAGAGATGGATCGGGCGTGGTGGTGAGGAAGACAATTTGCTGCTGAAATGGCCACCACGATCACCTGACCTGACACCGTGTGATTTTTTCCTCTGGGGATATGTGAAAGGACTCGTCTATGTCCCCCCTCTTCCTGCTAACGTTGAAGAACTCAAGCAGAGAATCACTGCCGCACTGGAGAATGTTACCAAAGACATGCTGCAGCGTGTTTGGCACGAGTTTGAGTACCGACTTGACGTGTGCAGAGTCACAGGCGGCGCTCATATTGAACATTTGTGAAACTTGTGAAATCGGTCATAGAATCTACAAATCTTTGTTTTTTTCTTTGAAATGTCAACTAATAAAACTTATCATGTTCAACATAAAGTTTGTGCAGTTTCATTGAGATGCACTGAGTAGTTTCCTAGATATTGGCATTTAAAATGACGTCAATTTTTTTGGAACACCCTGTATATATATATATATATATATATATATATATATATATATATATATATATATATATATATACATATATATATACATATATATATATATCACAACTAACACCACAGTCGGACGAAAGAAAAAGTTGCGTAAGCGGAACTATATATTTCGATTGCTACCTGCAATCCTCTTTAGTAGTACAAAGTGGCAGGGAGGAGGCTATCTTAAGTAGCAACCTCTTACAAAAGAAAGGGAACATGAGAAAATAAAGAACGTCACTGCCCCAACCCTAGTTGACCTGAGGTTGACACGAGGTCGGGTCAGGGGGAGGGGGAGGAAGCTTGTTGACAATATTTTTGGTGATGAATAGTCCTGAAATGATGTCTGGGGTCCATTGACCCTTGGAAATATTCATCGTGGGCAGATAATCAATATACATATGTATGTATATAACAATCTTTATCTCATTCTCCTCACCAACTCCGGACCTCCCTGGCTGTTCAATCTTTACATGAGTGGGGTGGTGCGAATGGTGACTGCAAGGGCAGTGGGTCAGGGAATGAAGATGGTTAAAGAAAAAGGAGAAAAGTGGGAGGAGAGCCAGTTGTTGTTTGCTGACGACACTGCGCTTGTAGCAGGATCAGAGGAGGGATTGAGGAAGTTAGTGACAGAGTTTGAGAAGGTGTGTGAAAGAAGGAAGTTGAAGATAAATGTGGGCAAAAGTAAGGTGATGAGATGTATAAGGGGAGAGAGTGACAGCAAGCTGGAAGTGAGCATTAAGGGTAAAAGACTGGAGGAAGTGGATAGTTTTAGATACTTGGGTGCGAATGTGGCAGGAAAGGGACGAGTGGGGGTGGAGGTAGAATGTAGATTGAGAGAAGCGAGTAAATGCCTTGGTGGATTAAAAAGTGTAATGAGAAATAGACATCTGGGAATGGATGCTAAGAGGAGATTATATGAAGGAGTGATTGTTCCAAACGCATTGTACGGGGCAGAAACATGGAACATGAGAGAGGAAGAGAGAAGGAGTTTGAATGTGTTTGAGACGAAATGCCTGAGAAGTATGATAGGGGTTATTAGGCTGGATAGAGTGAGAAATGAGGAGGTGAGGAGGAGAACAGGGGTGGAAAGTGAACTGGGAGATAGGGTTGATGAAAGAGTATTAGGATGGTTTGGACACATGGAAAGATTGAGTGAAGAAAGATTAGTAAAAGAAGTGTGGAAGGAGTGAATATGAGAGGGCGTCCTAGGATGAGATGGATAGATGGGGTGAAAGGGGCATTACAAAAGAGAGGAATGTCTGTTGAGGAAGGACGGGAGAGGACAGAAGATAAAGGTGAATGGAGAGGGGTTGTGTATAGATGAGGCTGTGATGCATGAGGGGGAGTGGGTGGCGGATGAGAGGTGAGGAAGTATGTATGAGAAAAAAAAAATGACGCAGCCCGAGGGGATTTCTCCTTGTCTTCTCCTTTTTTTGCATGAGGGGACGGAGAGGGGGGGGGGGCAAACTTATGAAGCGGCCTTGCTGTGGATGTGCTGTGTCTTGCGACCCTGCTTCTGACCCAGGGCAGTGGGCAGGATGCAAGGATGACCAGTAATCTAGGAGGTGCTAAGATAAGAGGGAAGGAAGAGGGTGGAGGGGAGTGGAATATATAGGAAATGGAATGGGTGGGAGTGTTTTCTATGCCTTTTTCATTTGGGGGAAAAAGCCTTTCGTATATATATATATATATATATATATATATATATATATATATATATATATATATATATATATATGTGTATATATATATATACATGTACATATATATGTATATATACATATATATATATATATATATATATATATATATATATATGTATGTATATATATATGTATATATATATATATATATATATGTGAGAATAAACACCTTGTGAGATCGAAACCTTTATTAGTACTACGTTTCGCTTGTTACAGCTTTTTCAAGTACAGACATGACACACACTCTGAGCACATATAAGCCAACAGGGAAGGAACTGGGAGAGGTTATCAGGGAGGGGTGGGTGGTAGGTGGAGGGGGAGGAGGGGGACGGGTGGGACTTGGTGGAGACAAAGGAGGACATTTCGGACAGTTTGTTGAAGTGGACTAAGGGGGACATTTCATACATTTATTTAATGCGGGTAACAGATGGATTATAGGAGGGGCGATGTTAAACATGCCTCTGTTCTGCTCAATGGTTTTGAAGCTTTGAATGGCGGCCGCTTCGAGGCATTTTCTCCTCATCCTATCTGGTTCACTAAACAGAAGTTCTGCGTTATCCCAATCCATCAGGTGGTCGTTGGTGTTCCGGTGGATAACACAGGCGTTGGTGGTGATGTTGTTCCGGGAATCGTAGCGATGCTCCCGGATCCGGGTCTTCAGGTCACGGGAAGTCTCGCCGAAGTATACTTTATCACATCCAGCACAGGGTATGCGGTAGACACCAGCGTTTTTTTTCCCCACATCTCGTCCTGGCTGTCATTCCTTCTTGAAAGCTCTTTGATAGTTCTGCTGGACTGGCCCACTACCTGAATGTTGCAACGCCCAAGTGTCCGGGTGAGGGTGGCGGTGACGCTGCTGGCTGGAAGGATAAGCCTCCTAGCTGGATCTTTTGTTGGTTCCCGCCCTTCCATTATTTTGAGTGCCTTTTTCTTACACTGGTGGATGATGCACTCTGGATATTTTAATTTATGAAAAACCTCCTTTATGTGCCTAAACTCGTCCTCTAAGAATTCAGGGCTACAAATTCTGAGAGCTCTGAGGTAGAAACCTATGACTACACCTTTTTTAATACTGAGGTCATGGTGGGATAGGAAGTGAGTCAAATCGTCCTTATTGGTTGGTTTCCTGTAGACTGTAAATTTTAAAAAATTATCATGTTTGATAATAAGGGTATCCAAAAATGGAAGGGAATCGTTAATTTCTTCCTCCAAGGTGAACTGGATGGATGACTCAACCTCGTTCAGGGCCGCTTGGAGTTTGGGGATGTCAAACCGTCTGGGGGAAATTAATAGTATGTCATCCACATAGCGAAGCCATACTACGTTGCCAGGAACGATATCTGAGAAAGGCCCTGCTTCTAAAAATTCCATGAACAGGTTGGCAAGGACAGCGCTCAAAGGAGAGCCCATGGCCATGCCAAAACTTTGGTGAAAATACTGGTCCTGGAATTTGAAGTAATTAAATTGGACACAAAGCTGTACTAAATCCACAAAGTCATTGGGGGGAATAGGGAGGTCAGTGTGGAAACTAGTGATTTTAGCCCTAAGGAGGTCAATCGCTTTAAGGGTCGGTTTTTTCACCAAAGTTTTGGCATGGCCATGGGCTCTCCTTTGAGCGCTGTCCTTGCCAACCTGTTCATGGAATTTTTAGAAGCAGGGCCTTTCTCAGATAACACCCATTTCCACAGTCCACAAGAAAGTTGCTACTTCCACGTACGCAACGCTACGGATCACGGCTATAGGCAATGACCTCTCCCAGTGTTCGGCCAATGTACGGCCTGTATATAAACCTATCTAATCACCAAACATTGTAACTCCCTCCCTGAGGATGACCGAGTAAGGTCAAAATACGTATTGGAGAAATAAAAAAAGAGAAAACCGCACCAAATGTCTCTTGGACACCTTCTCAGCTATTTGGAACCAGCACAGAAACTCGTTGCACGAGACAAATTAAAG
>NC_134790.1:50194233-50196733 GCF_046742065.1 Oratosquilla oratoria | reverse complement strand
GTAGGACGGGAGGAAATAGAAGGAAGGGTAGTGAGTGGTGGGGGTGAGGAAGCAAAGAATGGTGTAGAAGAGAAGAAGTAGGTTTTCATAGATTGGTTACAAAATAGGACGAGGGAATCATATGAAAGGTACAAAGTAAAGAAAAGAGAAGTAAAGCATAAGATAAGGGAAGCAAAGAGGTGAGCAGATGTGAAATGGGGTAAGAGTATGACAGAAAATTTTGAAGGTAATAAGAAAATGTTTTGGAAAGAAATTAAGAGAGGAAGACGAGCCGAATCAAGTAGAGAAGAAAAGGTAAAAAGTGCAGATGGAAAGATGATAATGGAAGAGAAGGCAGTGAGAGGAAGGTAGGCAGAGTATTTTAGGGAGTTGCTAAATGTGAAGGAGAATAGGGAGGGAAAGGTAGTTGCAGTGGGAAGTGCTCAGAAAACTACTGTGGTGATCGAGGAAAATAGAGGAGAAACAAGGAAAGATGAAGTGAAGGCAGTTGTTAAGATAAGAGCAGGTAAGGCACCTGGGTTGGATGGATGCCATGCAGAATGCTTAAAAAAAAGGGAGGTACAGTAATGGTGGACTGGCTGGTGAAGTTATTTAATGTTTGTTTAAGAGAGGGTAGAGTGCCAGAGGACTAGAGGAATGCTTGTATAGTTTCACTTTACAAGGGAAACGGGGACAAGTGTGAATGTAGTAGTTTCACAGAGATCAGCTTGTTAAGTGTAGATGGGAAGGCTCATGGGAGGGTCTTGATTAAGAGGATTAGGAGAGGAACAGAGGGAGTAATTGGTGAGGAACAGTGTGGTATTAGGACAGGTATGGGGTTGCTTAGATTAGATTTTTATGATAAGACAGATATGTGAGAAAGCCATAGGAAAGGGGAAGGATGTATTTTGGGATTTTATGGATCTGGAAAAGGCTTATGGTAGGATAGACAGAAAAACTCTGTTGGAGATATTGCAGATATATGGGGTAGGAGGAAAGCTCTTAAGAGCAGTCAAGTGTTTTTACGAGAGTAGTAGAACTTATGTTATGATTAGAAATGGAAAGAGTGAGTGGTTTGAGGTAAAGGTGGGACTTCGTCAGGGATGTGTTATGTCGCCTTGGCTGTCCAATTTATACATGGATGGGGGTGGTGATAGAGATTAATGTAAGGGTAGTGGGTCAGGGATTGGAGATGGTTAAAGAAAATGAAGAAAAGTGGGAGATAAGCCAGTTGTTGCTTGCTGACGACACTGCGCTTGTAGAAGGATCAGAAGAGGGATTGAGGAAGGTAGTGGCAGAGTTTAGGAAAGTGTGTGAAAGAAGAACGTTGAAGATAAATGTGGGTAAAAGTAAAGTGATGGGATGCACAAAGGGAGAAAGTGGCAGTTGACTGAAAGTGAGTATTAAGGGAGAGAGACTGGAGGAGTGGATAGTTTTAGATACTTGGGTGCGAATGTGACAGGAAAGGGAGGAGGGGGGTGAACGTAGTATATAGATTGAGAGAAGCGAGTAAACGTCGTGTAATGAGAAATGGACATTTGGGAATGGATGCTAAGAGGAGATTGTATGAGGAATGACTGTGCCGACATCATTGTACGGGGCAGAAACATGGAATATAAGAGAGGAAGAAAGAGGAGTTTGACTGTTTTTGAGATGAGGTGACTAAGAGGTATTATAGGGGATACTAGGCTGGATAGAGTGAGAAATGAGGAGGTGAGGAGGAGAACGGGGGTGGAAAAAGAGTTGTGAGATAGGGATGATGAAAGAGTATTGGTATTTTTTGGGTATATGGAAAGGATAAGTGAAGAAAGATTAGTAAAAGAGGTGTGGTGGGCAGAGGTAGAAGGAGTGAACATGAGGGGACGACCTAGGATGAGATGATTGGATGGGGTAAAAGAGGTATTGGGAGAAAGGAGAATCTCTGTTGAGGAATGACGGGAGAGGACAGAATATTGGGGTGAATGGAGAATGGCTGTGTATGGATGATACTGTGATGCATGAGGGGGAGTGGGTGGGGGATGGGGGATGGGGGAAGAGGGAGTATGTATGAGAAATAATAAAATGAAAACCCTTTGCTTCCAACACGCTTGCTCGCAACACTTAGCATAAATGATCCTCCTCATAGACAATTGCAAGATTGTTCCCCGAGGCCTCAACCTAGTTCCGGCTCAAGATTCTCCCACCCCACCCACCCTAAATCCTACTCCTCTTCCTAGATACAGTCTAAGACGAAGACCAACCATGTAAATCAGATCCTTGGGTAAACTGAATTGTATCTATTTTTCATCATGCCATCATAGCTATCTTTATCATGTTTTCTATCTATCTCATATGGTACCTTCAAATTCCACATATATTGTGTCTCTTCCATTATTTTACATTTTAAGGTGATTACTTATGCCCTATACGAGCATCCCGGGTGAGATCACCGGATGACAGCCGGACCAAGCATTCATGTTGCATACGTTGCATATCAACAGGTCTGCGTGAATAACAGCCAGCACAAGTGCACACGGACGCA
>NC_134790.1:50186733-50189233 GCF_046742065.1 Oratosquilla oratoria | reverse complement strand
TTTGCTCACATATACTACCTCACCCCCCATTCACCCGCCCATTCCACCTCATGCTATCACAACATCATCCATATACAACCACTCTCCATTCACATCTGTCTTCTGTCTGAGGTATTGGCTGCTTGTTATTGTGGCAAAGTAGCATGCAGTTGATACTTTAGGGTCTATATGGGGCGCCCCTATGGACCAGAGCCACACATCATTTTGTCTATGATAGAGGAAAACTCTGTTCATAGAGAAATGATGACACTTTTATACTACGACTGTCCCTCCGTTATGCTGTCCTCCAACCCCTTGTTGCTGTCCTGTACCATTTCTCTGAGTATTCTTTTTTCTGTGGTGGGGGAATTCCCTGTGGTGGGGGAAAAGAACACTGCCACCAAGTATTCCCACTTGGATCGTAAGAGGCGAGAAGAAAGGGACGGGGATTGGGACTAGGCATCCTTCTCCTTGTAGCCCCACAGGGGACATTCCCAAAAGAAAAAGTAAAGGCATAAGAGGGTCTGGGAGTTTTCCGTCCTGCAGCCTAAGGTTTGGGTCTTTTAATGTGCGTGGATGTGGTACAGATGAGAGTAAAAGGGAAGAGATAGGTAATATGTTTATGAGAAGAAAGATGGATGTGTTGGCTTTGAGTGAAACTAACTTGAAAGGGAAGGGTGAGTGTAAGTTTGGGAGTATAAGTGGTAGGTTATCAGGAGTGAAGAGAGGGCGAGGGAGGGAAGAGATAGGTAAACGTGTAGTAGAGTGGAAGGAGGTTTCCTCAAGGATAATGTGGATGAAGGTTAAACTGGGAAAGGAGATGTGGGTCTTTGTAAGTGCATATGGGCCTGGCAGTGAGAAGAGTGTAGAGGTCGTAGAGGTCGTAGAGGTCGGACGTCTCTTCAAACAGCTCTCTCAACAGACTCCCAGGAATCGTCGCCGGCCGGTGGTGGCGAGGAGATATATCTCCTTGCTGCTGCCGGTCTGGCATGGCCGACCTCTACGTTGACGTCGGCAGGCGGGTTTACACCAAGACAAATACACACATTTCCCAAGTCACGTAAATCTCTGTTTTCAGAGTAGTGCTTGGAAGAAAAGAGGCACACGCACACACACACTTGCTCGCTGGCAAAAGCAGAGGCCCAAACCGTCTCACTCAGAACCCTTAATCTGATCGCAGGCTGGTCGATGGAGAGACTTGGGACACCTCTCTGTCCAACCGGCCCGCAACCTAACGCTGGCCCCTTCGCTGACGCTTGTGAGCGAGTTTGCACTTCTAACATTTACACACAATTCCCAATCGCGTAATTCTTTGTTTTCAGAGTTGTGATTGGAAGGAAAGAGACCATACAACACCCGCCCGTCTGCCCCTCCCTCGCACCGCCACTGAATCAACTCTTCTGGAACCCAAACCCAACCTGGGGATAAACAGGCAACGCTCGCCCCACCTGTGGCTCATCAGGAACGCGCTCGCCAGCGGTGGTGGCGAGGAGTTATCTCCTTTGCCGCTGCCGGTCTGGTTACGGACCGATCTCTTCGTTGACGTCGGCAGGCGGGTTTGCACCGCCCGTCTGCCCCCCCTCACACCGCCACTGGATCAGCTCTACAGGACTTCAAACCCAAACACTGGGGAAAAACAGGCTACGCTCGCCCCACCTGTGGCTTATCAGGACCGCCCTCTACACGCGGGAAGTGAACTCAACTCACTTCCCGTAAGATACACACATACACCTCTCACGAACAGTGCCGCAACACACGCACAAACATCCACACTTACTTTTTCTTCGACTAAAATTCGCTTCCTTTCTAACTTTCTCTTCTACTACATCTTCTCATTTCAGTTTACCTCCCACTAAAGATTTTTCCGTTTTTCCACCTTTCTCTACTGCTACGCCTCCTACCATTTTCTAAACTTTCGTTGGTGATCCTAATCCTAGCCCCGGCGTCAAGCGCTGCCCTCCAAGCTCCCGATTCATTTCTCCCGAGCCACGACCACCAATAAACCCCCAATCGCTCGCAATTTGCCCGGTGGCAATAGCCCTCTTTTATACGCTACTATCTTTTCATTTTCCTACAGACATTCTTCCCCTCCCACAAAACCCGATCCCGTGCAAGCGAGGTGGTCTTTCCTTGGATTCCAGATTCCAGAGTGTAGAAGAAAGGGAGGCCTTTTGGATAGATCTAAATCAGTGCATAGAGGATTTAGGGAGAAATGTTAATGTAATAGTACTGGGAGACCTTAATGCTAGGGTAGGAAATGGTCCAATCGATGGAGTGGTTGGGAAATGTGGAGTCCCCGGAAAGAATCGTAGTGGAGAGTTGATGGTGGAAATGTGTCAAGAAAGAGGGTTGTTGATAGCAAATACAGTGTTTCGGAAGAAAATCAAGCATAGGTACACATGGGAGAGGGGGGTGGAGGGAAGAGTGGTAGATAGAGCGTTAATGGATTATGTAGTGGTAAATAGGATTATGATAGGAAGAGTTAAGGATGTACATGTGCTAAGGGGAGAGGGTGGGGGAA
>NC_134790.1:50171733-50174233 GCF_046742065.1 Oratosquilla oratoria | reverse complement strand
TCTTTCTGAAGTCTGTTCACTCTCCAACACAACCGCATTATTATTACTGATCGCCGAAATAATTCTCGTTATCTTGTTGTCAAAAAAGTATAAAAATTCATTTGCCAATTCACTATCAGAATATCCCTCAGGCAACTTGTGTTTCTTATTATTGCCCGTCAGACTGTCTAGCACCTTGTAAAGTTTATGCATATTGGGCCCAGCCTGTTCAATTTTACCTTTATAAAAATCACTTTTACGCCTACTGATAAGTTTCTTTTCATAATTGCGTGCCTGAGTATAAGCCACTCTACGCTGATCAGTCTGTTGCCTGCGCCACAATCTCTCCTTCTTTTTCTTGTCATTTTTCGCCCTTCTAATTTCATCATTAAACCATGGAGAATCTTCTTTCACTACTATTTTATTCGATGTCAAATGACACATCTTTTCATATTTCTCCCTCATCACACTATTGTATATAGTGTATAAACATTCATGACACTCCGATATTTTTCTTGAACTATGACTACACAAGTCACTTTGTTGCTCCATAATCTTGTCACAAATTAATAATAATGTGTCCCAGTCCATATTCCTTGTAGAACGAAAAGTAATTTCTTTAACTTGTCTTCTATTAAGCGCCAGAGCCAGATTAAATGACACAAGTTTATGTACTGGCGACAGAGAGCACACATCGTCTACGTAAAGGTCACGCACAAGGCCACTCGATGAATCAACCAACACTAGATCAATTATGTGACCACACATCGATGTAGGTTTATCCACAATATTGATCAGATTAAACATTGCTACCGTTTCTATAAAAAGTTGTACGTAGCGAGCCTTTGTGCCATCAAGCCAAAGGTTAAAGTCGCCCCATACAATAATATTCGTGCTTACCATGTCAATAATTTCTAAACATAGTTCAAACTCATCAATAGATAAACTGACACTAGCAGCAGGTGGTCTATATATTGTCACAATCGTTAATTTATTTCCACCAATTTCACACTCAACTTGCAATAATTCGAAACTATTATAGATGGGCGTCTTGCATTTTTTCACCTTCTTAAATGACTTTGAGACAAACATACCCACGCCCCCTCCACGACCCATACTCCTCGGGTTGTGTACAAAATAATGCGTTACAGGGGTCATTTCTTTCATAGCTGCTGAATCTAGATCAGTTAACCAAGTCTCAGTAATAGCATATAAGTCTAATTGTCTATCATTAATAGTGTCCCTGATTTCAGAAGTTTTATTTCTAGCTGATTGAACATTCAAAAGTCCACAGTTAACTCTTTGAGTATCAAAAGCCATGGTCAGTACTCAGTCTAATCCTATTTATTTCTGCAGCAAAAATAGGGCAATCTAAACTACTCACACTGTGTTCATCTTGACGTTTTGCGGCAAAGCAATTCAAGCACTTCCTCACCTCAGAATGACAAGTGGGCCCTTGGTGTTTACTTGCGCACTTGTAACAGTAAGGACCTTGACCTTTGGCCTTTGCATAACAATTTTCCATCTTATGACCAAACTTCAAGCAATGATAGCACATTAGTGCATGATAACGGCCACGTACCTGGTGAACGCCCTATGTCAGCTTCAACTTGTCATTTTTCTTGCGAATAAACGCTCGCACTTCCGGATCACATTTCAATATATAATGTACAGTCCCCCCTGCAGCCGGCTTATCAAATATAACACTCATCTTATCCTTAACCTTGCCAATCTGTGCTAAATCATTCCTCTCAATAATGCTGTCAATAATCGATTCTTTATTCTCTTCCGGGGCCACGTTACAAATCATAATCTTTGGGTTCAGTCGCTTTCCACAGGAAACATTTAGATTCTCTACTTCTTGCAACTTATTCTGTGCTCCCCTTCTCCTCTCCTCAGACTCGAAGTTTATCACAATGTTGCCTTTAGTTGTAAAATTTGACTCTAGAATTTGAATATCGGTCAAAACCTCCTCTACCTCTTTCTTTTTATCAACTGCTTTCTCACTACCTCTCGCTTTAAGAATAAGTAGATTCTTATTTTCCTGTCTGTCATTCCTCTTCCTACCTCTTGACAATACTTCAACCCATGTTGCATCCTCATCCTCGTCATTCCCACGGCTAGTATAAGCATTAAATACCTCTTCGACAGCGGCTGACACACTCGCTTCAAAATTCTGGGTTAGATTAAGATTCTCCAGTAAACTTTTAATCTCATTCATCTCACGTTTAATTTCAATAATTTGACTACGAATCTCACCTTCACCTTTAATCTCACTAGCACAAGGATCACAGACCCAATTAACCTCGTTGGCCTTAGGCTTCACACCTGCCATTCTCGTACAATTACTATGCGCTCCAGTTTCACACCTAAGGCATTTCAACCACTTGACCTTTCATTCATTTCCTTTTTGACAAACTAAACAAAGTTCACTTCCCGAGAATGTATCACCACTCGACATGATAACTGTAGCATTTAGCTACAAGGCCGCACTCGACAACAGGCAGTCACTATTATCAAA
>NC_134790.1:50161733-50164233 GCF_046742065.1 Oratosquilla oratoria | reverse complement strand
GGTTAAGTGTGGATCTGTTGATGCTGTTTTCATCACTAGCCCACGCTTCTAAAAACAGCCTGTTACCCTTCTTGTTGCTTTTGTAGAAAATGTCTGCACCCTGACAATCAAATTTATGTTGTTCCTTGCCACAGTGCATGAATATCGCTGAAGTCCGGTACTTCTTATTCACTGCTCTGCGGTGTTCTTGCAGTCTCGTGGCCAGCTTTTTTCCTATTTCTCTAACGTAGTGCACGTTGCAGTCCCTACACTTCACCTCGTAGATTGCCCCTACTTCATCTTCTATGCCCTCTCGATCCTTGACTTTCGTGAGGGCACCGTGCAAGGTGTTGCTTGGTTTGTGAGCTACATTGACCCCATGTCTCCGAAGCAGTCTTGCCGTAATCTCCGAAGCTCCCTTCACATACGGAATCGTCACTCTCGTTGTAGCTTGGGTTGTCGCGCCTGGGCCGTTTTCCCTTAGCGGTGTCGTTCATCTCTTCACCACCTGATTTGGGTAACCATTGGCACGGAATACCTTTTTTAGTATGTTCCTTTCTTCCTTTAATGAGTGAGCCGTCGAACACACTTTCTCCGCCCTGATCCACAACGTCTTCACCACACTCCTTTTGTGGCATGTCGGGTGGTTGCTATCGTAGTCCAACAAGCGGTCGGTGTGAGTGGACTTCCTATAAACACTAATGAACAAGGAGTTCCTGTTTCGTGTCCCCAGTATATCCAAGGACGGCAATTTGCCTTCCACCTCCTTCTCCATTTCAAACTGAATAGCCTCGTTCTTCAGGACTGCGAATACGTCGTCAACGTATCGTACTCACAATTTCAAGAAAGTTGGCACCGCTACTAGGGCCTCCTTCTCAAAGCACTGCATAGTGATTTCAGGTAAAATTACTGATACAGGTGAGCCCATTGGAGTCCCGACTCTCTGATGGTAAACCGAGTCTCTGAGCCTGAAGAAGGTAGAATCCTGGCATAAACTTACCAACGCCATGAGGTCTTCTGGTGACAGAATCTCATTCTCCAGGAATCCCGGCGTCCCTTCCACCGTGGACGCCAGGTTGTACGTGGGGGACCCCATGAAGGCAATAATGGGCCTCAAAGGTACCCCGCCTTTGTGTACTTTAGGTAACCTGTAAAACTCGGGAATGATGGAATCCCCTTTCCTCATCTTGTTTCATTCCTTTTCCGTAATTAGTCGTTTTTATTTTAGTTTTCTCAATTCCCCTTTGATCTTCTGCAGCTTTGGTGTTGGATATGAAGACAAAATCTCATTGGTGTTCCTGTCCTGGAGCAGAGTGGTGGACTTGGTCTCGTGGTCCTCTTTGTCCATGATGACCGTGGGCCGCCCTTTGTTACTCGTGAGCACCACGATGAACCGGTCCCGCTTGATACCTGCTAAAGCAAGTGCCTCCTCCTAAGTGAGGTTGTGGCCGTGCTTTCTTCTGCCCCGTGCTCCCACAATGCGCATCCTAGTGTCCTGCTTTTCCTCCTCACTGCAAGACATTAAGCTGACTCCTTTTTCCGCCATTGACAGGAATTCTTCCTCTCTTACTCCACCTTGTATATTAAAGTTCGGATCCTTGGACAGAACCCTGATCTCAGATTCACTGAGGGTTCTACTGGAGAGGTTCTACTGGTGGTCGGGCTTCCTCCAGTCGCTTGAACTTAAGGTCCAACGAAACCCGCTTGTTCTCGGCTTTGGTTCTGCTGAGGCTCGTAATCTTCTCACTAATGGCTATGAAATGTGTGGTTTTCAAAACTGCTTGACACCGGCTTCTGGTGGTCAAAAGAAAGGTTGAGCAGAACAGACTCTCGACAGCAGGAGAGAAGCTAGGAGGGATTGTGACAAGGTACGGGAGTATGATTTGTCTGCCACACTCCCACCAGGACAAAACCCCATCGGCATTTGGTCACTTGGCAACTGTGACAGAAGAACGAGAGCTGCGAGGGAGGTGATCTCACCTAGTACACCACATTGTATTGTTCTTTTGTGTATATAAAGGAGGATTAACTGCCTCTCCATCGTAATCTTTGAGGACGATCCCCATATAGGATTCGAAATGTCGGGATTATATTACCTATTTCTGAGTCCAGTGTCTTTTACTATGTGTTAGGATTAGAAATGGAGAGAGTGAGTGGCTTCAGATAAAGGTGGGACTTCGCCAGGGGTGTGTTATGTTACCTTCGCTGTTCAATTTATACATGGATAGGGTGGTACGAGAGGTGAACGCAAGGGTAGTGGGTCAGGGATTGGAGATGGTTAAAGAAAAGTGGGAGATAAGCCGGTTGTTGTTTGCTAACGACACTGTGCTTGTAACAGGATCAGAGGAGCGGTTGAGGAAGTTAGTGACAGAGTTTGGGAGAGTGTGCGAAAGAAGGAAGTTGAAGATAAATGTAGATAAAAATAAGGTGATGAGATGTACAAGGGGAGAAAGTAGCAGCAAACTGTAAGTAAGTATTAAGGGAGAGAGACTGGAGAAAGTGGATAGATTTAAATACTTGG
>NC_134790.1:50149233-50154233 GCF_046742065.1 Oratosquilla oratoria | reverse complement strand
ATGAACACTTTCTTCCAAAAGCGTGTAGGTCGTAAAGGGACATAAAGAAGTCCAAATGGAGCAAAAAAGAACAAAGTAGGAGATGAGAGCAAGAGCGTTTGGAATGTTACGGTGGTAAATAAAGTCAACATAGGTAGTGACCATAAAATGGTAGGTTGCACAGCTAAACTCAATTTCAGATCCGAGAGAAATAAACTAATTTTAAGAAAGAAAATCAGCCTTGCAAAGATTAAGGATAATAATAAGAAATTTCAGTTAGAAATTAAGAATAGATTCGAAGCTCTAAGAACCAACGAGGACACCGTGGAAGATATGAATTTAAATTTAGTGAATAGCATTAGGGACTCGGCAGAGAAAATAGAAGGACAAAAGTATTAAAGAAAACAAATCCTCTAAAGCTACAAATAACCTAATTAAAAGAAGAAGGACCATGCAGATTAAAAGTAGGAGAGACGAAATAGAAAGATTATAACTAAACAAGCTTATCAACAAAAGGCAAAGATCAGAGAAAAGAAAGAGAAGCATAGATGAAATACAGGAAACTATTCGGAAAGGTAAAAGCATCAAAGGTATGGGCGCAGATATACTTTAGGAAGACAGTAAATGATATGTTTGAAAGATAGAAATGGAGAAATCATTAACTGCAGACAGAATGGTAAAAAAGTAGAAAAATGTTCTCAATAGCTTTACTCGTCGAAGACCGTAGTTGAGTCAGTAAATTCATCTGTAGACGTTAGTAGTGTACCAGAGATTACAAAGATTACAAAGAAAGAAGTAGAATTTGCTCTAAAAATATGAAACGAGAGAAGAGGGTATATCGATAGATCTCTTGAAAGACGCAGGGAAAGAAGTTCATATTAAGTTAAATCAGTTGTACACCCAGTACTTACGTCAAGAAAACGTTCCTGAATCGTGGTGCAGTGCTATGATGATTTTGTTTTATAAAAATGGAGACCAGAAAGACCTTAATAACTATCGACCGATTAGCTTGCTATCAAATGTATATAAAGTATTCTCCAAGATCCTCACAAATAGACTAAGTCAAGTTTTAGATGGAAACCAACCGTGAGAACAGGCATGCTTTAGGAACAGATATCTGACCCTAGACCATTTGCAGGCTATAAACCAACTAATCGAGAAAACGACAGAATACAATATACCTCTGTGTTTAGCTTTTGTAGATTACGAGAAGGCCTCTGACTCGGTAGAACAAATACATACATACATACATACATACATACATACATACATACATACATACATACATACATACATACATACATACATACACACATACATACATACATACATACATACATACATACATACATACATGCATGCATGCATACATACATACATACATACATACACACATATCCCAAAGGCTTTTTTCCCCATTACACGGGAGATAGCCAAAAAGAAAATGCATAGAAACCATTCCCACCCATTCCATCCTCTACTCACTCCACTCCCCCCCCCACTCTCTTCCTTTTTTCTCATCTTGGCACCTCTTGGATGACGGGTCATCCCTGCATCCTGCACATTGCCCTGCGTCAGAGGAGTGTCGCAAAACACATCCACAGCAAAGCCGCTTCATTAATTCGATGAACCTCCCCCCCTCTGTAAGAGGCTGGTAGATGAAAGTAGTAGACAAGTAAGTAGATAGAGGGGTAGGTGTCAAGAAATTCATTTTTGCGAGTTAGATATTTTGAAAACAGTAGCCGCAACGGGGTTGCAGAGTTGCATAATCTCGCTCACCGTCTAAAGTTTGTAAACACCAATTAGGGTATCGATATTGGCGCTGATGTGACGAAATGTAAACACTGAGTCACTCCGCTTCGTGACCAAAATTGCTGGCGTAAGCAGTGTTGTTTGACACAGTGTAACAGTCTTTCTGCTTGGAAAAAAAGGGTGGAGGAGGAGAGAAATTATTGGTGCGTGAAAGAAAAGTCACGCCCTTAAGGGGAGGCATTTATTTGTAACAATGAAAATTATTGGATGGATGAAGTAGTGACGTTGGAGCAGAGTGGGCTTGGTGAGGGGATTGGGGATTCCAGGCAGGAATTCCTTAGTGTAACGTTTTAAGCCAAGTGTAATATTATTCGGAAGAAATGAAGAAGAAAATTTACGTTTAATTCACCTCCATTGAGAAACATTACTTCTTACTACAGAAAAATATGATGAAAGACATACTTAAGTGAAGGTGCAAGAAAGTGAATGAAGAAATAGAATACCATAGAAGGAATAGTTAACAGAATTAAAACCAGTAATTAAGGGGAGAAGGGAACTGAAAGTGATAGTGACAACAGAGCTAAAAGTGGTGGCAGCGAGGGACGAACCTCCTCCGAAGTAATTACAAGGCAGGTGCGTGACAAGACTGAGTGCAAAAATGAACGGGTACACCAATCTACAGTGCACACAACCACAACCAATGCGTAGATTAAATCCAAAGGACGACAAGACGAGGAACGAGGGGTCTTTAATACTACGAGTGAACGAGATACGATCTACAAGGCGATCTACAAGGTGATCTACAAGGCAGAGGATGAGCCACTACAAGCAACAGTAAACAAGGACTGACGAAGGACGACGAGGTTTATGTACGTAAGGAAGAGTACGTGGAGGCAGCCAAGTCAAACAGACTTTAAAAACACTGAAGGTATGCATAACACTAATGTTCTTAGACATGAGGTTCACATCTCTAATATCAATATTCCCAAACTCACAGGTGATGAAAACACCTTAAGAGTTGATAGATTCCTTAGTCTAGAACAGTGGTTCTTAACCTTTTTTGGCAGCGACCCAAAATTTTGCACAAATCAAGCATCGCGACCCAAGCCTACATAGATATACATTGAAATTTCAAAACACTTCAAATAAATTTTCTGCTTTGGAGTTTTTATTTAGTCATGGTCTGCTTAGAATCCTAAAACTAGGCATCATGTATTTTAATTATTACAGTATATAATTATAATATATTTGTAGTGGGAAAATAATTATTTTCTGCAAACCCTTAGCGACCCAATAAAATGGCTTGGCGACCCAAATTTAGGTCGCGACCCAGGGGTTAAGAATCACTGGTCTAGAAGATACCTTAATTGTAATAAAAAAAAAAAAAAAAAAAAAAAAAAGAGAATGTAGATTCTGAGAAGGGTAGAGCTAGGTTTATAAATATTTTCCAGCAAATGGAAGATATAAAAAGTATGAGGATTACAAAAAAGCTTTCATTAAACATTTTATGTCAAAGTGTGGTCAGGAACCTATCAGGTCATTGGTTAGAATGATCAAAGAAGTTAAAACAAGTGAATCAGACACGGAATACTTAGTAAGATTAGATAGATGGCCAAGACATGAATTCTATCTTGAAAGATCCAGATTGGATAGAAAGATCTAATGACAAAATGAAAGTTAATAAAAAATTCAGATGACTTAACGGCAGAAAAGCTGTATAAAGAACTCAAGTCAGCTATGAATTTAGGGGATATAGATGATCTTCTTCAACGGTACAATGAAACAAGAATCAAATATCTATATGTGATGACAGTGGGACAACAGAAAGACTAGAACTCTAGGAGTGATTATAGGAAAAGAGAGTTTGGACATAGAGTTAGAAGCCCATTAAAGGATGCTAGAATTGTATGTTACAATTGTAATAATTGGGGGCATAAAGCACAAGACTGTTATTATGGAACTATTTGTAGAAATTGCAAAAATGAGAATCATCATGAATACACTTGTAGAAATCCACCTTTCTGTATGTATCATCAAAGGATAGGATATAGAACAAATGAATGTAGAAATTTTCGTATGCACCCCGAAACAAGAGGAAAACCCCCAAACACAGAATAAACCAATACTATAGAACTCCCCATATATATACACATAGACAGTATTGTGTTAAGGATAAGAGTGATAGAAGGGTGAAAGAAAACTCCAAAATAAAAGATTTTTATAAACTAACAATTACAATTGGAAGGACTTCTGTAGGACTTCTCATTCCTGGTAGTGTTCAATAAACCTATTCATATATTCATTGATACAGGATCTGTAGTTAATGTAATAACTAGTAGAATTTTAAACCAGTTGTAACCAGGCGTAGAAATCTTGGAACCAGTCCATTATTCATTGCAAGGAGTAACGTGAAATTAGTTAAAAATATTAGGTAAGGTTGAATTAGAAGTCATCTTTCATACAAATTAAAATTTGCACATTTCAGTGATAGTTGTAGAAGAATCTATTTTTCAGGAGATTTATTGTTAGGATTTGCAACTATGAGAAAAGAGGCTTGGAAACTAACGAAGGCGATGGAAACAAAACAAAGGACTACACAGAGGAAAATGGAGAGATCAGTGATGTGAATAACGCTGAGAGACGGAAAGAGAGCAAGACTGGAATGAAAGATATTGTGGAGGCGGTGAAAGAGAGGAGGTGGAATTGGGCAGGTAAGTTAGTGCGAACGACTGATGAGCGATGGAGCAAGTGTGTTACTGAGTAAGGGAAACGTGGAAGAGGAAGACCAGACAGAAGGTGGAGAGAGGAGATCGAGAATGCTATGAAGGAGGCCTTTTTCAGCAGTGGACTCGGGATGGCTGATTTGATTGATTGATACATATGTTTCATAAACGTCTAAACTTTAATATAATACCCATCTTCTACCCCTCTTTCTACCAGCTTTTCTACTAGCCTCTTACACACACACACACACACACACACACACACACACACACACACACACACACACACACACACACACACACACACACACACACACACACACACACACACACACACACACACACACACACACACACACACGCACGCAAACACACACACACATACATACATACACACACACACACACACACACACACACACACACACACACACACACACACACACACACACACACACACACACACACACACACACACACACACACACACACACACACACACACACACACACACACACACACAGACACACACACAATGAAACAAAGA
>NC_134790.1:50136733-50141733 GCF_046742065.1 Oratosquilla oratoria | reverse complement strand
TAAACTAAATAGCCTCAGGTCACACCAGGCCCCTAGCTCCAATATAGCACAACAATCAACCTGGTGTTCCTACCATCTTTCAACAACTCACAACACCAGAGACTGCATACAAAAACAACAAATACAAGCACCAAACCGCACTACCCCTTGCTTGGTTCATAGAACAACGACACACACGGATGCCCAATGTAAAGCACAGCAACACCAACAACCACAGACACGACACCGCACCACCCCTTGCTCAGTTCATGGAACTACCTCCCACACAGATTCCCAATGTAGAGCCCAACAACAAACCCAACCACCCACGCACCCCCCACACCACTCAACATATCAAGACCGACACGGCCAGGTAAATACTGCAACCTACACAAAACCACAACTCACTTCAACGAGGAATGTTCTCAACAAAGATCACAACCACATCCTCATCAGAAAACAAACAAACCAGTTACGGCATCACAACAAACACCCTCCTCCCACACAACACACACAACTCAACACCAATTGGGGGAACGTGTACCAGCCTCACGCACCAAACCACCATAGAAACGTCCGACACACCACACAACTATATCACTCTAAAGGTAACACTAGATCAAATAAGTGTTGACATGATGGTTGATACAGGCACAAGCCTGAACCTCATACCCAGAGCTCTCTACGAAGCACTTAATGACCCACCCCAAATCCAGTACTCCAACACAGAAGGCCTACTGATAGAAGGAAGTACCATATCACTTCATGATAGGATAGACTTAGATATAGAAATTAACAAATCCCAGGTAGGCCTCACATCCTTCCACTTAGCAGATGAATGGAGTCTCGACCAACAAGGTATAATAGGTTTAAAGTCCCTACGGGACTGGAAGGCAATAATTAACTTAGATACCAACAAAATCTCCTTCCAAGATGTAAATGACATTTTCAAAACTCCTGAAACACCCGACCCAGACACACAACCCCTTTCATGTCTATCTAGGTTAAACAACCCCACTCCAACTAAGAGCTACTCTTTCCGCCCACCCCCTTATGTCACCTCAAAAGCACTGATGTCTAACACAGTCATCATACCCCCTAGACATTCAATAACAGTTCCACTATACATACCCGGAGCAATCCAACACCAGGATGTCATAATTGACCCAGACACGTCAAGAGTTAACAATATATCCCTCGAACCTTCATGGGATTTAGTGTTAGAAAATAAACACATCCTAGCTATGTTAACGAATCTCTCAGACCAACAACGCAAAATCAGAAAGAACACAAACAGTTGTTCAGTCCATCTCCGTCATTCCCCAATCCAGGAACCACTCCCTCAACACATCAACACTGTAGGACAAACACAAAACCTCACCCCTATCCACCCCAACCAAATAACGACATCAGCCGACGGAGAGATACGTAACAAGCTACTAAACCTCCTCCAAAGGAATAGATCGGCTATCGCCTTAGAAGGCGAACCCCTAGGCAAATGTGATATAATCAAACACCACATCCAAATCCCCCCCAACACCACCCCCTCATACACTCCTGCTTACCGCATACCCCACAGTAGGAAATAGGAAAACACAAGTCAACAACAGTGTGCACGAGATGTTACACCAAGGTGTAATTTCTCACTCAGACTCACCTTGGAACAGTCCCCTCTTCCTAGTCCCTAAGAAAGACGGAACCCTACGCCCTGTTGTAGATTTTAGGAAATTCAACAACCTAACTCAATCTGACCCACACCCACTCCCCGCCATGCAAGATGTCTTACAATCAATAGGTAACGGAAACTCTATATTTTCCACAATCGACCTTAAGTCAGTCTTCTGGCAAGTGGAACTGACAGATGAATCAAAACCCGTAACTGCATTCTCCACAGATAAGGGACATTTCCACTGCGAGCGCATGCCCTTTGGCCTTAAGAATGCCCCCTCAACCCAACAGAGATTAATGAATCGCATTTTCAGCGATATGATAGGAATCTCATTATTCGTCTACTTAGACGACCTCATCATCTATAGCCCCACACAAACTGACCACCTCCATGTACTAGAGATTGTCCTAAAAAGACTCAAAAACACCGGATTGAAAATCCAACTAGGAAAGTGCAAATTCCTACAGACGGAACTCACCTTCCTAGGCCATAAGGTAGACGCCCAAGGCATCCATACCACCACAGACAAAATAAATGCCATTGCATCCTTCCCAACCCCTAGAAACGCAGATGAAACAAGAAGTTTCGTAGGATTAGCCTCATACTACAGACACTTCATACAAAATTTTGCACACATAGCATCCCCTCTCACCAAATTCACAAGAAAAGGCGAGACATTAAAATGATCTGAAGCGGAACAGACAAGCTTCGACACCCTTAAACATGCTCTTACCACAGCTCCTGTCCTAGCCTTTCCTGACATGAAGAAAGAATTCCTTCTTTACACCGACGCCTCCTCTAAAGGAATAGGCGCAGTTCTACAACAGAAGGATGAAAACGGTAAAGAGCACCCCATTGCATACGCAAGTAGAGTACTAAATAAGCCTGAAAGTAATTATTCAACAACCCACAAAGAAGGGCTTGCATTGATATGGGGTTTAAAACATTTCAAATACCTCATACTAGGATATAGGATAAACATATATACAGACCACCAACCCCTAGTCTACCTCTTTAACTCTAAAGACCTACATGACAGAATTGCTAGGTGGAAAACCACCTTACTAGACTTTGACCCTAAAATCACATACTTAGCTGGAAAAGCTAACGTAGTAGCTGACTCACTAAGCAGACAAATCCACATATCGACCTTAACAAAAACAACCTGTATTCCTATACAAGACCTTGAGAAGAAACAGACAAAGACCCGACATGGTCTAAAGAAAAACAACATCTACTTTCAAGAACACCCTTACAGTCCCGACCACCTGTCCCTATAGAGGAACTCAAACTGGTCGACGGAATAATAAGGAGAACCACTAACGACAGAAGTTACTGTCATCCCCAAAGCCCCAGTTCCCAAGGTCCTACACATATTGCACGACAGCGCAATGGGAGGCCACTTGGGCAGGGATAAGACACTGAATACTGCTAGGCATTCATATTTTTGGATAAATATGAAAAAAGACATAACCACACATATAGACCAATGTTTGACTTGCAACCAATTCAGAGGACCTGACCCCAAACAACTCAATATCAAAGACATCCCACTCCCTGCTGAACCATGGGAAACACTTGGCATTGACCTACTGAAAATGCCAACGAGCCATCAAGGTTCCAATTATGTACTCACGGCAGTCGACTATCTATCCAAATACACCATCCTAGTCCCACTACAAGACAAAACAGCAGAGACTGTGGCCAAAGCATTGGTTAACAACATATTCTGCAAGTATAATATACCAAGACAAATGCTGTCTGATAACGGTTCTGAATTCAAGAACGAAGTAATGCGCGAAATAGCACATTTATATAACATAAATCAAACCTTCGCCACTGCCTACCATCCACAAGGGAATGGACTTGTTGAACGCACAAATAGAAAAGTGCTTGAAATCCTCAGACCTTTGGCCAATGATCTTTCGGATAGTTGGGAAGATTGGCTACCCCAGGTACAAGCTAGTATCAATAGCACAGTCAACTCCGCAACAAAGATGTCCCTCCATGAGATCATATTTGGCCAAAGAATGCGGCTACCCTACCAAATCTTTAACCAACCCCCACCCCCCTTATACAACCTAGATAACCTTACCCAATACCTAAAAAGAGGCATGCAAAGTATATACAAACAGGTCAGAGAAAACCTCAAAGCAGCTCAAGAAAAAACCAAAACCAAACAACACAAGCGATCATCTCCACTCAACATAACACTTGGAGACACAGTCATGGTCAGAGACTCTAATAGAACTAACAAACTCAAACCCAAGTTCTTAGGCCCCTTCACAGTCACAACCTCACTCCCCAACAATGTTTTCCTGTTAACGGACCCTTCCGATCACACAACCGTAACCATACACGGGGAGAAATTGAGAAAAGTCAAACTTAACCTAAACGCAACCCCACCTCCCAACCAGAACCCACCCTCCAGACTAACAAATAACCCAACCAAGCACAATTCCCATCACATGACACTACGTCGACGCAACTAAAACATACACTTTAGCTCTCGCCCCTGAAGATGCAGGACGTCATGCATTCCTCAGTGGAGGTTAAAAGGGCCAATTTACAATAAGAACTCCCTTCCGCATATCTATCAAACCTTCTCTACTTCCTTCCGACCACTATAACCTTAGCGAGAGTCATATACATATTCTTAATCACTAAAACAAAAACTCCATCCACAGGATACAACCACTACTACCCCCCATCCTCGTCCACTTCTCACCCACAATCTAGGTCCCATAACCCAACTAACACTCCCACCCCTCCCTAAGATACCCGATACCATCCTCCCAAGCGAGATAGACCAGGTACGTCTACTAAACAAATCAACTACCCTTGATATAGACTCTTTAGATCTACACTATAAAATCTTACCCTATACCTCCACTGCCCTCTCAATCTTAATCATCATTTTTATACTAATAATATTAACAAAATACTTTTGCATGAAATAAATGCTTAAAAAATGTTTTCCCAAATTGTTGTAAACCTAGGATAAGTTTTATCTTGTGTCTCACCAATATCTTACCACAGATAGTTACACACAGTTACCACAGATAGTTACACACAGTTACCATACAAACTCACAGATAAGAGTTTCTCACAAAACATACTATAGTGCCATACAAACTCACAGATAAGAGTTCTTAGAAATAATATACAAGTGTCACACAAACTCATAGATAAAAGTTGAAAATATATATAAATACTGGTGAAACACAACCTTATTCCCCATTCAGAGACACAACATCACATACCCATTATTTCTTGTTCAACATGTCCTCTTGGGACCCTTATAATCAATTCAACATCACACCCCCCCTTCTCCACGTATAACCACCAAAAA
>NC_134790.1:50126733-50129233 GCF_046742065.1 Oratosquilla oratoria | reverse complement strand
TGAATTATTCTAATGCCCTAGCTCATTTCCATTCGTACACTACCGGCCTCTTACACCACTTGTAACTTCAGAATTCCTTGATTTCACTCCTTGGACGACTACTGATTGTGTTCTTTCTGTGAAATAGTTTTGTATAAAGCTTGCAATTTTCTGTTTTATACCGATTTGTTTGACTTTTTTCATGAGGATCAACTGATCAACTTTGTCGAATGCTTTCGAAAAGTCCAAGTATACGACATCTACTCCAATTTCTTTTTCCAGGTAACCCAGTATGTCCGTTCTATGCTGCAAAAGTTGCGACAAACAGGATCGTCCTTGTCGAAATCGTGTTGGCCCTTATTATATAACTCGTTTCTTTTCATGAAATCGACAATTCGCTTTACAAGGATCCTCTCAAAAATCTTTATAATATGCGAGGTTTTTCCCACAGGTCTATAATTTTTGGCAGCCGCTTTATCTCCACCTTTAAATATCGGTGTGACTAAACTATGTTTTAGCACTCTCGGGACCTGACCTGCATCTAATGAAGTACGCCATAGTATGTATAACGGAGTGGAAAGAGTGTGTGAGCACTTTTTCAGGAGTATAGCTGGAACCATATCTGGTCCTGCAGCAGAGAATGCATTTATTGATGCAATGGCCTGCTCTATATCTTCTCTGTTGAATTCTATGTCTTCTAGTTGTGGGCCTTCTCTATTCTGTGAAGGTTGGTATATAGTTGTGTTGCATAGTGGTTTGCTATAAACTGAGTTATATTGTTCATCCAGGGCATCAGCAATCTCTTTGGGGTCCGTGATTTGCCTCCCTTGCCATGAAATGGGTCCCACAGAACTTCTTATTTCCGACTTTGACCTAGCATATGAGTAAAAATATTTTGGATTATTCTTTATGGCATCCACTGCTCTTCTTTCTTCTGTCTTCAATTCATTTTCGTGAGATTCAGCCAGTTTATTTTCAATTGTCTTGATTTTATTCTTTAGACTTCGGTGGTTATTTCTCGTGTTGGTTTTTAATTTTTTTACCAGTCTTGTCCTTTTTTTCATTAAGATTCTCCGATCACGAGGAATTGTTTTCTGTCGCCGTTTTATCTT
Source organism: Oratosquilla oratoria (assembly GCF_046742065.1). Taxonomy (NCBI): domain Eukaryota; kingdom Metazoa; phylum Arthropoda; class Malacostraca; order Stomatopoda; family Squillidae; genus Oratosquilla; species Oratosquilla oratoria. Next base: position 50,128,142 of record NC_134790.1, on the reverse strand, counting down.
TTGGGGGATAAGTGCAGTGCATATATCTTGCAATTTGGTGAGAATGTACTCAACCATCATGTTAATCGATTTATTCTCTAATTCTGAATTCCAGTTAATTTTTGCTATCTCCTTGTTCACTGCGTTCCAGTCGACTTTAGAGTGGAAGAAGTTTAATGCTGCAAAAGACTCTAGTTTTCTGATATTATTCCCAGTCCCTATATCACCCAGCATCGTCTCCACTATCACTAATTTGTGGTCTGATAGTATAGTGTCTTCAATGTCAATTGTATTTACCAATTCTTCGTTATTAGTAAATACCAGGTCGAGAATGTTCTCTCCTCTCGTAGGTTCGTTTATTAGTTGTTTCAGTAAAAATTCGTTTGCCAAGTTCACCAACGTTGTAGAGTGTAGTCTGTCCACGGCTGTTCCCCCATATATTGTCATGGTGTCCCATTTTATAATTGGCAGGTTGAAGTCCCCGTTTATAATTATTGTTGGCTCTGGTGGTCCCAATCTCCGTATCTCCTCCGTTATACAATCATTAAAATTTAGAAAACTCTGTTGTGAACATCCTGGCGCTCTGTATACAGTAATTATGATAGTTTCCAATCGCTCTATATATAGCACTACGTATTCTGTTTCACCATCGGAACCTGCTACTAACATTTTTGTATGCCGAGACCAATCATCCCTCACATAAACTATTACTCCACCTTTTTTCCTTCCTGCTAGGCGGTCTCCTCGAAACTGTTGGAAACCACTAATTTTTATTTCCCCATCTTTTATATCTTGCCGTAAGTGTGATTCGGTAAAACACATTTATATTGCATTACATGCCCTAGCTATTTCACCAAGCATATTTCTTTTATAATGTTTTTCCTGGGAAAAATACCCTCTATGTTGCAACATATTATTGATGATCTATTGAGTAGTGGTGTGCTTAATTGGCAATCTGGGGGTGACCAATTTTGCGAATCTGTTTGGTATGTAGGACTTTTTACCTGTAGACTTGGCTCTAATCTTAGTTTTTTGGATTTATATCCTCTTCACATGTCATTGTGCGTCGGATAACTCGGTTTTTGGCTTCTAAGAATGCTGGGCATTTTATATTAAATATTGAATGGTTTGTTTGTGGCCTATCGGCATCTGCACAGTGGCAACATTTCAAGTTATCTTTCGTGGTGCAATCATTTGACCTGTGTTCTCCGGCACAATATCCGCATCGGGGTTTCAGCTGGGTACACTTTTCAGTCTTATGACCATACTGTGAACAATTACCACACCTCAATGCCCAATAATGGTCATATGCATGACATCGTGACATATGCAGGTAGATGCATCCCCCATTTTTCATAACGGCATTTCTGATTCTTGGTGACACTCCTAGTATGACAGTTTTGAACCCTGGTGCACTTGGTTTACTAGTC
>NC_134790.1:50119233-50121733 GCF_046742065.1 Oratosquilla oratoria | reverse complement strand
AGGTGTCGGAAGAGCAACAGGATCTTGTTCGTTGTCCGAGAGGAGGTATGCAGGCTTGGCGCGGTCTATGGAGATGACGTCAGTGGTTCCACGGCGATCGATGGTCAAGTTCTTCCTTGTCCTCTTGACGACTCTATATGGGCCATCGTATGGTTGTTGAAGAGGCTTCTTTACTCCCTCCACGCGAACGAAAACATGTGAGCAGTCTTCGAGGTCCTGGCTCACAAACGCTCTTGTAGGTGAGGTACGCGGTGGCACTGGCTGGAGTTTCTGCATTGTATCTGTAAGACTAGTAGCATAATCTTGAACGCTGCAGGGCTGCGTTATAGGGGCAGATGCAAGAAACTCACCGGGCAGACGGAGTGGAGTGCCATAAAGAAGTTCTGCAGAGGAGTGGCCAAGGTCTTCCTTGAGGGACGTGCGTATACCGAGGAGGACCATTGGAAGCACCGTAGACCAGTTGGTGCGGTCGCGTGCTGTTGCTGCAAGTGAAGCCTTGAGTTGTCGGTGGAAGCGTTCGACGAGTCCGTTGGATTGGGGATGGTAGCTTGCTGTTCTGAAACGCCGGATACCTAGCAAAGACATAACCTTGTTCCATAGATTGGATTCAAATTGGCTACCACGGTCGGATGTGAGGCTGAGTGGTGTACCGAATCTTGAAATCCAGGTGGTTATAAAAGCTTTGGCTACTGTTTCTGTGCTTATGTCAGTAAGCGGGATTGCTTCGGGCCAGCGTGTAAAACGGTCTACACAAGTAAGAATATACCTGAAGCCGTCGGAGAAGGGAAGCGGTCCGACGATGTCGATGTGGACGTGCTCGAGTCGAGTGGAGACTGGGCGAAAGGTACCTGGAGGGGAGATGGTGTGGCGTGTGACCTTGGAAGCTTGACATTTGACGCAGGTGCGGGTCCAGTGTCGAACGTCTTTGGCGATTCCACTCCAGATGAAGCGTGATGACATCATGTGCTGCGAAGCTCGAATACCTGGGTGGGAGAGGTCATGTAAATGGCGGAACAAGGGATACCTGTGGTGCTCGGGCAAGTAGGGACGGATGGTGTCCGTGGATACATCGGCGTAGAGCTCAGTGTTGGTTCCAGGGAGCTGTACCTTCTTCATCTGCAACGCGGGGTTTTCCATCAATCGCTGCAGCTCGGTATCACCAGCTTGGTCTGCAGCGATGGCGGCGTAGTCGATGAGAGAGGTAGAGACTGCAGATATGTTGCGCGAGAGTGCATCGGCAGGACAGTTATCTGCACCTCGAACAAAACGAATATCTGTGGTGAATTGGGAGATGAAATCTATGTGTCGGAGTTGTCTAGGGAGTATGTTGTCTTGTTATGAATGAATGTTGTTGTGATTGGTTTGTGGTCGGTGTATATGTGGAATTGTCGTCCTTCGACGAAATACCTGAACCTGTTGACAGCCTTGTAGATGGCTAGGAGTTCCTTGTCGAAGGCGCTGTATTTCTTCTCGGCATTGTTGAGCTTCTTTGAGAAGAAGGCGATGGGTTTCCAGGCATCGTTGATGTATTGCTGCAGAACTGCGCCGACACCTGTGTCTGAAGCATCTGTCGAGATGGAAGTGATGGCATCAGGAATAGGGAAACTAAGGGCGGTAGCATTCCCGAGTGCTTCTTTGGCTGCCATGAAAGCTGCATCAGTTTCGACGTCCCAGTTGAGTACGATGGAACGTCCCCTCTTGCACGGCTTGATCATGGAGTAGAGCGGTTGGAGCAGTTGAGCGCAGCCTGGAATGAAACGATTATAGAAATTTAACATACCAAGGAATTGCTTGAGTTGGCGCTGTGTTGTAGGTTTCGGGAAACTCTGGATGGCGTCGCAGCGGGATGAGACAGGGGTGACGCCTGAAGGTGTGACGGTGTGTCCTAGAAAGTTGATGGATGATACACCGAAGTCAGATTTCTCGAGATTGATGTGGATGCCGTAGTCTTGTAGGCGGGTAAAGACTTGCTTCAGATGGTCTTGGTGCGTGGCTTCGTCAGGGCTGGCGATGAGTACATCGTCGATGTAGGTGAAGCAAAAAGGCAGGCCTCGTAGGACTTCGTCCATGAATCTCTGGAAAGTTTGGGCAGAGTTCTTGAGGCCGAAGGGCATTCGAACGTATTCGAACAAGCCAAAAGGTGTTGTGACAGCTGTTTTGGGGATGTCAGGCGGGTTGACCGGAATATGATGGAAGGCTTTTACAAGATCGATCCGGGAGTATACGCGAGTTCCTGCAAGGTGTGAGGAAAACTCCTGTATGTTGGGAACTGGGTACCTATCCATCACAGTTCGCGAGTTGAGGGCGCGGTAGTCACCGCATGGCCTGATGTCGCCGTTGCTTTTGGGGACGATGTGGAGAGCTGACGACCAGTTGCTTGAGCTTGGACGAATGATACCTTGACGCATGAGGGCTTCCAATTCTGCCTTGGCTAGTTTGAGGCGTTCCGGAGCCAGACGACGGGCTTTGGCGTAGACTGGAGGTCCCGTAGTCTCTATGT
>NC_134790.1:50091733-50096733 GCF_046742065.1 Oratosquilla oratoria | reverse complement strand
GCCAGGCCGCTAGCTAAGGTTCATCCATTGTCGCCTCAAAGTCCTCATCATTTATAAGCTTGCGAATCTGAGGGCCTACAAATATACCCTCTTTAATCTTGACATCACTAATTTTAGGGAAGATCCCTTTGAGATACTGGAAACATGGCTTGTTATGTTGCAGTGCTTTGGTAAATTGCTTCATTAGGCCTAGTTTTATATGCAGTGGTGGCAAAATGATTTTCTCCTTCTTAACTAGTGGCTCATGAATTACATTATGGCATCCAAGCGTCATAGATTCCCGAGATGGCCATTCTGAGCGTATACAATGTTCTGATCTGGCCCTACTGTCCCACTTGCAAAGAAAGCACATAAATTTTGTGTATCCAGTTTGTAGCCCATTAAGTATGGCTACTACTTTCAAGTCTGCACAAATTAACCACTCATGCTCTTTGTAACTTATGCGGTCTAGAATAAAAGCAAGGTTCTCATATGTCTCTCTTAAAATGACTGAGTAAGCAACTGGAACTGAAGGCATGGTGTTCCCAATGTGCAACAGAACTGCTTTTATGCTGTAAAGGGATCCATCTATGAATAGCCTCCACTCATTGGGTTCATAGGACAGCTCAAGGGCACTGAATAGGCCTCTGATATCATTACAATAAGTCAAGTTGTTTTCCAAAGTGAAGAAATCCCGTAGATTTGCAGAACGCTTCCTAAATACTGTAATTCGAGCTTCTTCATCCAACAGGTGCCATTGTTGCAAACGTGAGGCCAGGAGTTCACTCTGTTGCTTAGTAAGTGTTAGATAACGAACTAGATCATTGAGTTCTGGTTGGGTGATGAGGTGTGGTTTCTTATCAGATTCAAGTTGTGTCGTATACGTTGCATCTTGAGATTCTGAATCGTCTGAGTTGCTCGTGTCATCGCTTGGTAGTTCAGAGGGCGGCTGTGGTACAGGAATATCACTTGAATGTAGAACTGGGCGAATAGCAGCCTGAAGATCTGGATACACGATAGATTTCTTGCCTTTTCTGTTGCGACCTGCAGGAAAATAAAATAAAATCAGACTAAAAATGGATACTATTGGTTGTGATCACGTGCAAAAATAGTGGAAGTGCAACTTATTATGTATTTCGATCTTTTTTATTGATACATCTCTTGAAAATATATATAAAAACAGTAAAAAATAAACACTGAACACCCACCTTTAATATCCGTTAAGCAGAAGTAGCAATCTGTTGAGTGGTCCTTTGGCTCCCTCCAGACCATTGGTACGCAAACATGAGGCCAGTCCCTTTGCCTTTCACCCAGGCAGAAAGGGAACTTGTACACCTGACACAACATATGTGAGGTGCCCAGCTTTTGTCCTGGTCACCCACTTTACATCCAAAGTACAGCTCATAAAGTTTCTTTACATGTTGAGTCAACTGTCTCTTGTATTGCCTTAATGTAACGGATCCACATATATAACAAAACTTGTCTGGCGAATTCTTGCATTCTCTAGGCATCTTAACTCTGTATCCTGTTAAGAAAAAAAAAACCCATAGCTATGTGAAAAATTATATAAATGGTAAAAGCAACAAAAAATACCGTTCAGATAGACATTGCGGGCACTGCTATTTACGAAGAACTGGAGGGTCACAGAAAGAAACGGATGTTATATTCGTGATCTACGGAAAAAATAACTCTAGAAAAGGATAGTCTCATTTCCGTTTTTTTTTTTCATTGTTATACAGTGTTATTATTATTATTATTATTATTATTATTATTATTATTATTATTATTATTATTATTATTATTATTATTATTATTATTATTATTATTATTATTATTATTATTATTATTATTATTATTATTATTATTATTATTATTATTATTATTATTATTATTATTATTATTATTATTATTATTATTATTATCATCATCATCATCATCATCATCATCATCATCATCATCATCATCATCATCATCATCATCATCATCATCATCATCATCATCATCATCATCATCATCATCATCATCATCATCATCATCATCATTATTATTATTATTATTATTATTATTATTATTATTATTATTATTATTATTATTATTATTATTATTATTATTATTATTATTATTATTATTATTATTATCATTATCATTATTATTAATATAATAATAATAATAATGATAATTATTATTATTAATATTATTATTATTATTATTATTATTATTATTATTATTATGATTATTATTATTGTTATTATTATTATTATTATTATTATTATTATTATTATTATTATTATTATTATTACTTTATTATTATTATTATTATTATTATTATTATTATTATTATTATTATTATTATTATTATTATTATCATCATCATCATCATCATCATCATCATCATCATCATCATCATCTTCATCATCATCATCATCATCATCATCATCATCATCATCATCATCATCATCATCATCATCATCATCATCATCATCATCATCATCATCATCATTATCATTATTATTATTATTATTATTATTATTATTATTATTATTATTATTATTATCATTATTATTACTATTATTATTATTATTATTATTATCATTATTATTATTACTATTATCATCATCATCATCATCATCATCATCATCATCATCATCATCATCATCATCATCATCATCATCATCATCATCATCATCATCATCATCAAGAGATAGGTAGTATGTTTGTGAGAAGAAAGATGGATGTGTTGGCTTTGAGTGAAACTAAGTTGAAAGGGAAGGGTGAGTGTAAGTTTGGGAGTGTAAGTGGGAGGTTATCAGGAGTGAAGAGAGGGCGAAGGGGTGGCTATTCTAGTATGTGAGGAAATAGGTAAACAGGGAGTGGAGTGGAAGGAGGTTTCCTCAAGGATAATGTGGATGAAGGTGAAACTGGGAAAGGAGATGTGGGTGTTTGTAAGTGCATATGGGCCTGGCAGTGAGAAGAGTGTAGAAGAAAGGGAGGCCTTTTGGATAGATTTAAATGAGTGCATAGAGGGTTTAGGAATAAATGTCAATGTAATAGTACTGGGAGACCTTAATGCTAGGGTGGGAAATGGTCCAATCGATGGAGTGGTTGGGAAGTGTGGAGTTCCAGGAAAGAATCGTAGTGGAGAGTTGATGGTGGAAATGTGTCTAGAAAGAGAGTTGATGATAGCAAATACAGTGTTTCGGAAGAAAGTCAAGCATAAGTACACATGGGAGAGGGTGGTGGAGGGAAGGGTGGTAGATAGAGCGCTAATGGATTATATAGTGGTAAATAGGATTATGATAGGAAGAGTTAAGGATGTACATGTGCTAAGGGGAGGGGGTGGGGGAATATCAGATAAGTTTTTGGTGGAAGGTAAGTTGAGAGTGGAGGATAGATGGAGAAAGAGGAAAGGGACAAAAGGTAGGGAGGTTCTTAGAGTGAACTCCTTGAATGAAAAAAGAAGGAGAAGGAGTACGGAAAGAAGCTGAAGGAGGAGTGGGAGGGAGTAAAGGATGGAGTAGAGCTGGGTGTGGAGGAGGAATGGGGATGGTTCAAGGAGGGAGTCATCAAATGTGCAAGGATGGTGTGTGGAACAAGAAGGACAGGGGGGAATAGAAGAAAGGGTAGTGAATGGTGGGATGAGGAAACAAAGAAGGTTGTAGAAGAGAAGAAGCGAGCATTCACAGATTGGTTACAAAAGAGGACAGGGGAGTCATATGAGAGGTACAAAGAAAAGAAAAGAGAAGTAAAGCAAAAGGTAAAGGTTGCAAAGAGGAGAGCAGATGTGAAATGTGGTAAGAGTATGACAGAAAATTTTGAAAGTAATAAAAAGATGTTTTGGAAAGAAATTAAGAGAGGAGGAGGAGGCGAATCAAGTAGAGAAGAAAAGGTAAAAGGTGCAGATGGAGAGATGATAATGGAAGAGAAGGCAGTAAGGGGAAGATGGGCAGAATATTTTAGGGAGTTGCTAAATGTGAAGGAGGATAGGGAAGGAAAGATAGCTGCAGTGGGAAATGCGAAGAAAATGAGAGTGATGAGTGAGGAGAATGGAGAAGAAATAAGGAAGGATGAGGTGAAGGCAGTTGTTAAGATGATGAAAGCAGGTAAGGCACCTGGTCTGGATGGATGCCATGCAGAATGTCTGAAAAAGGGAGGTCAAGTGATGGTGGACTGGTTGGGAGGTTATTCAATGTTTGCTGGAGAGAGGATAGAGTACCGGAGGACTGGAGGAGTGCCTGTATAGTTCCTCTTTACAAAGGAAAAGGGGACAAGTGTGAATGCAGTAGTTTCAGAAGGATTAGCTTGTTAAGTGTAGTTGGGAAGGCTTATGGGAGGATCTTGATTGAGATGATTAGGAGAGAAACAGAGGGAGTAATTGGTGAGGAGCAGTGTGGATTTAGGACAGGTAGAGGTTGTGTAGATCAGATCTTTGTGGTAAGACAGATATGTGAGAAAGCTATAGGAAAGGGGAAGGATGTTTTTTGGGCTTTTATGGATCTAGAAAAGGCTTATAATAGGGTAGACAGAGAGGCACTGTGGGAGGTTATGCAGATTTATGGGATAGGAGGAAAGCTTTTGGGAGCTGTCAAGAGTTTTTATGAGAGCAGTAGAGCTTGTGTCAGGATTGGAAATGGAGAGAGTGAGTGGTTTGAGGTAAAGGTGGGACTTCGTCAAGGATGCGTTATGTCGCCCTGGCTGTTCAATCTTTACATGGATGGGGTGGTGCGAGAGGGGAATGCAAGGGTAGTGGGTCACGGATTGGAGATGGTTAAAGAAAATGGAGAAAAGTGGGAGGTGAGCCAGCTGTTGTTTGCGGACGACACTGCGCTTGTGGCAGCATCGGAGGAGGGATTGAGGAAGCTGGTGGCAGAGTTTGGGAGACTATGTGATAGAAGAAAGCTAAAGATAAATGTGGGTAAAAGTAAGGTGATGAGATGTACAAGGGGTGAAAGTGGCAGTAGACTGGAAGTGAACATTAAGGGAGAGCGACTGGAGGAAGTGGATAGTTTTAGATACTTGGGTGC
>NC_134790.1:50074233-50086733 GCF_046742065.1 Oratosquilla oratoria | reverse complement strand
AAAAGTACGAATAACGTTCAAGTACCAGACTTCAGGAAAGCAAACTTTGACAATATAAAAACCTATTTGAAATTGAATACGAAAAGCCAGGCGGACGTTTCAGACATTCTTGATTCTCGTTGCGGGGCTAGTCAGGTGTGGGTCATGGACGGTAAGAAGCATACCTTAGGTCAGGTCTGGGTCAAAGAGGGTAATACGCATACCTCAGGTCAGGTCAATTGGGGGCGAGGGCCCAGCAGTCAGGTCAGTAATTTAAATGACATGTATAACAATCTAACTGATCTAATTATTAATGCACAAAATACATTTATTCCCCTAAAGTCAATACGGAAAAATAGTAATACTCCCAAATGGATGACGGACAGATTGAAACATGAGATCGGAATGAAAAGAGGACTTTACGTAAAAATGAAAAACGGGGAATCACACCTTAGATCAAGATATAACGAAATGGCAAAGCTGGTTAAAAGGAATACACGTTCAGCGAAACGTAATTATGAAATCAAGGTTGCCAGTCAAGCAAAATCCAACCCAAAGGGTTTCTTTCACCTCTATAGAACAAAAAATAAAGAAAGAATAGGACCAATTAAAAACGATGAAAATGTCATGATTGAATCGGAAGAAAAAATGAGTGAGGAGTTTAACAATTATTTTCTATCGGTATTTACTGATGAGAGGTTAGATAAAGTACCTGACTGCGATCCGATTTTCAGAGGGGATGAAGAAAGTAGTCTTCTAACTAATATCAGCATTAGTAAAGAGGAAGTAGTCAAGCAGATTGACAGACTTAAAGCTACAAAATCTCCGGATCCAGACGAAATTTTTCCAAGAATGCTTAAAGAGTGTAAATTTGAAATCTGCGACCAGTTAACTGAAATATTCAATAAATCGGTAGACACTGGTTCTGTTCCTACTGCTTGGAGGCAGGCAAACGTTGTTCCTGTTTTTAAGAAGGGAGATAGATCGTCTATATGCAACTACAGGCCAATCAGCTTGACATCGGTTATAGGAAAAATGCTTGAATCAATAATAGTAAATAGATTCAGAGAACACATTGAAGGGCATAATTTAATTCGTGTTTCACAGCATGGTTTCTCCAAGGGTAAGTCATGTGTGACTAATATTCTATCCTTTTACACTGAGGTATATAAGGCGGCAGACAACAATGAAAATTACGATGTTATTTACCTTGACTTTAGCAAAGCGTTCGACAAAGTGCCACACCAGAGACTACTAAATAAAATCAAAGCCCATGGCATAGGAGGAAAAGTGTTAGAATGGATTAGAGCTTGGATTAGTAACAGAAAGCAACGGGTCACCATAAATGGAATAAAATCTAGGTGGGGCAATGTTACTAGCGGGGTCCCCCAGGGCTCGGTTTTGGGTCCCTTGTTGTTCATTATGTATATAAACGACTTAGACGAAGGGTTAAATAGTGATGTTAGTAAGTTTGCGGACGACACTAAAATAGGACGCCTAATTAGGTCAGGAGACGACGCCCAGATTCTGCAGGATGACCTTAATAAGCTGTTAAAATGGTCGGTGAAATGGCAAATGAACTTCAATATCTCTAAGTGTAGCGTGTTAAACGTAGGGCTACACAACCCCAAAAATAGATACAACTTAGATAACACGTTTTTAGAAAAATCTGAGTGCGAGAGGGACTTGGGAGTTCTGGTGAGTCCGGACCTTAAAACCAGGAAGCAGTGTATTAGCGCCAGAAATAAAGCTAACAGGGCATTAGGCTTCATTGCTAGGACGGTAACGAATAGAAGTGCAGAGGTAATTATTAAACTCTATCTAGCGATAGTTAGACCCATCCTTGACTATGCAGTACAGTTTTGGTCTCCGTCCTACAGAATGGACGTAAATTCACTAGAATCAGTACAGAGAAGAATGACCAAAATGATACAAGGACTCGGAAATCTGCCTTACGAAGAGAGGCTTAGGCACCTAAACTTACACTCTCTGGAAAGACGCAGAGTGCGGGGTGATCTAATAGAAGTGTTCAAGTGGATCAAAGGCTATAACAAGGGTGATGCAAACAAGGTCATCATAATAAAACAACAGGGCAGGACTCGCAGTAATGGGTACAAACTGGACAAATTTAGATTTAAGAAGGAAATAGGCAAGAATTGGTTTACTAATAGGGTGGTCGATGAATGGAATAAACTTAGTAACCATGTAGTAAGCGCTGAAACTCTCAGTTGTTTTAAAAAACGATTAGACAACTTTATGGATGGGGATGACAGGTGGTGATGGATACGGAGCTGCCTAGTGTAGGCCTTATGGTCTTTTGCAGTCTCCTTTATTTCTTATGTTCTTATGTACTTGACCCTGGGATCACTTCATTGTCAAAATCTCCAGTGAAGAGGATACCCTTAGGATTCTACCCTAATTACAAGTTAAATTATGACAAAAATTAATGGTTTTGACTACCATAATTTGCAATTAAGACATTTTAAAACCACAAAATGGAGAGTGACATGCAGCAGATTTATATTCAGCATAATTAGATTGCGTAGAATCAAGCACAGGCCAAATTCTATTTAAAAATAACTTGATGTTATGATTGCCTGTTACTAGCATTGTACCACTATCCTAACTATCATAGCAGCGTCGCTAAGTCAGTAACAAGGAAACCCCATAACACCCCAAAACACAACACACCACGCCACACCACACCACACACAGCACCACACCACACGAAACGACACGACACGACACGACACGACACGACACGACACGACACGACACCACACCACACCACACCACACTACACCACACCACACCACACTACACCACACCACACCACACCACACCACACCACACCACACCACACCACACCACACCACACCACACCACACCACACCACACCACACCACACTACACCACACCACACCACACCACACCACACCACACCACACCACACCACATCACACCACACCACACACCACCACACCACACCACACCACACCACACCACACCACATCACACCACACCACACCACACCACACCACATCACACCACACCACACACCACCACACCACACGCCACTCCACACCATGCCACACCACACCACACCACACCACACCACACCACACCACACCACACCACACCACACCACACCACACCACACTACACCACACCACACCACACCACACCACACCACACCACACCACACCACACCACACCACACCACACCACACCACACCACACCACACAACACCACACCACACCACACAACACCACACCACACCACACCACACCACACCACACCACACCACACCACACCACACCACACCACACCACACCACACCACACCACACCACACCACACCACACCACACCACACCACACCACACCGCACCACACCACACCACACCACACCACACCACACCACACCACACCGCACCACACCACACCACACCACACCACACCACACTACACTACACTACACTACACTACACTACACTACACTACACTACACTACACTACACTACACTACACTACACTACACTACACTACACTACACTACACTACACTACACTACACTACACTACACTACACTACACTACACTACACTACACTACACTACACTACACTACACTACACTACACTACACTACACTACACTACACTACACTACGCTACACTACACTACACTACACTACACTACACTACACTACACTACACTACACTACACTACACTACACTACACTACACTACACTACACTACACTACACTACACTACACAACACTACACTACGTTATACTACACTACACCACAGTACAGTACACTACACTACACTACACTACACTACACTACACTACACTACACTACACTACACTACACTACACTACACTACACCGAACCGCACCGCACCAATCGAAGATGAACTGTTGTTCACACAATAAACGTGTTTGATATACAATATTTGGAAAAAAATATCAACGCCATACTGTTTGTACTCATCCCTAAAATCTTACAATACCACTATCAGTACACTACCATAGATAATGTAGTTTTGCAGTATCACATGTATATATATCAGTAAGAAATTAATTTAAAACATTAGGATATCCGCCGTGGTTTTTACAGAAAGCCCTTAGCAAAGCTAAAATTAGCTTTTATAAATACACTATGAATTATAAATGGGATAACTGTTGCATAAGATTACCTTACAATAAATCAATCAATGATATGTCTCAATTGTTACTGAAAGAAAAAGTCAACTTCATTTTCAATTACCCTAATAATTTGTTCAGTAAAAGTATCAATGTACATCACAGACCAAAGTAATAAACTCCTGGAGTTTATAAATTACCTTGTTTAGACTAATGATGTATATTGGGGACAAACTGTTAGAGACCTCACTACCAGGATCAAAGAGCACAAGTACTCAGTCAAAAATGGACAAGAAAACTCCTCCATATTTCAGAATTTTGCCAATAAACCCTTCGAATAAATTGGGACGACGCTGAAATGATTTACAAATCTAAATGCAGTTTTAGAAGAAAAATAATAGAATTCTTTTTAGTAAATGATTTTCCCAATTATAATATCTCCAGTGGCCAATGGTCACCATATTGCACAACTTCCTTAACTGTAAATAGACTGCTACCCTCTACAATAACAGTGGACAAAATCCACCAATGTCCACGTAACGCCGGACACGTGACCTGAGTCCCCGACCCTACCTGTTCACCTCACTACTTTTGTATATATACATGCTTCTCTCGACTCTGTAACACATCTACTGAAGAGGATCACAGATAGTAGTCGAAATATACGGATCTTTTTACTTTCGCCTATTCTTCTCCGAAAGTGGGTCATTAGTATAATTTTACCAATTTGCTACGAAATAACTTTGTCGTGACATGTATATATAACAGCACCAATACATTGCTGCTGTGCTTTGATCTCAATAATGTTTGATATCCACCATAGGCATTACACAATTAATATTTCCCTGTATGATACCATCGCCCTGGTATAGCCTTATAAAGGGATTACTAATATACCATTAATTTTAAATTCATATTACTCTCCACCCATTGAAGAGCATCATATATATTTAAGGGTTTTAATCTGACTAATAGCAGATTATTTCATTCATCTGGGATCTAGTCTTAGAAATTCTCCAGCACCATATCAAGGCCATGAGTTTAGCAATATAAAAGTAATATAAATTGGATAGAGTTGACATTTTCTCCATGCTACCGAAGTGTAGCGCTCTCATTGTTTCATCGCTTTACCATTAAAGTGGCGCCATTAACAAACCATAGCATCATACCTCATAACATTTTCATAACTCCTACTGTACAGACATTCTTTATCACATCATAGCATTATCATCGCAAGCTTGCGACGAAATTTTGTAAAAATGCTAAATCTCTGTTATCCCAAAACAGCATTACTAGAATCATACAGAGCCCCATTTGATATTACTTACAGATTGGCCATAAGAACATTAACGGTTGATCACGAAACAAATAAAGAAACATCACATCACTTGCTCCACACTAAAACATTATTACTAACAATACCAGTAGGGCAGCATCGAGTGATGAAATGTTAATATTACTGTACCTCCATATTAATATTAAAGTATAGCTACTCAAATAAAATGGTCTTACAACACATCTGTGATACAGCATCAACATCACCACCAAAGGAGCTCATCTACCCAACTACTCAACGAAAAATGCCATCACACTGTCACCAAGTTTTGATGTGCCATTTCCATAGCATCACAACAAACCCTTTCAAAGCCTACCACCATCCTATGACCTTCCTCCTACTCTAACCACCACATCACTTCACTACATCACATTTCTACAATTATAGCATTACCACGCTACCTTGATGTCATAGTGTACCACATTCTGTAAGGGATCCAAACTCACCACCACATCACTGTACCAAACAATATCTACACAGTCACAACATCACCACAGCACCACCACAGCACCGAGAGCCAGGCAGGCCGAAGCAAGGTTGCCCCATAAATATGCAGATTAAGTTATCAGCATGGAACCCAACAAGGCACAGAGTTAAACCTAAACACATAACTTTCAACATTACCCAGCTCCCGTCCTCCACATTACCCCTCCCATCTTCCGGCCTTACATTACCCACACCCCGCTCCTCATTCCTATCTTACCGTTGCCATCGTACCCTTCCCTTTTCCTACCCATCCCATCCCTTCATCCCCCTCCTCCCCTCCACCTACTTCTTAGCCTCTATACTTTGTCTTTACTTCCGCCCCTCTCCGTTAGTTTCAGTCTTAGTCTCTCTCTCTCTCTTTTCTCTGTCTGTCTCTCTCTCTCTCTCTCTCTCGCTCTCTCTCTCTCTCTCTCTCTCTCTCTCTCTCTCTCTCTCTCTCTCTCCCTCTCTCTCTCTCTCTTTCTCTCTCTCTCTCTCTATACAGTATATATATATATATATATATATATATATATATATATATATACACATATATATAGACAAATATATATACACATATATACATATATGTATACATATATATATATATATATATATATTGACTATATTATGACAAATAAAACTGAAGGTGGAGGAAGCAGACGAGGAGTAATGGGAGAGCTTTATACTTTAACGTTTCGACCCGCAGGGTCTTGATCACAAAGCTAACAACTCAAACATAACAGAGGATTTTATACATAGAAGGGTCATCTCATGGGACGCTTCGGAGAGCTTGTTATCTTATTTGCGTATTCTTTTATTATTAGTAAGTTTGTGGCTTTTGCTAGACATATAAAGCCTTCTCTATGGTTAATGATGTTATTAGTGTTAATGTATGCTGCCTCAATTGTCTTCCTCAGTTTCTTGGAAACTGAGACTTTATTTAATATGGTTGTGTTGTTCCAGTCTGGAAAGTGGACATGCTTATCCACATAGTTAGATGATCTGTGGGCTTTTACGTAATTTTTGTGTTCATTTATCCGTTTATTAAGTTCGCGACGAGATTCACCAAAATATGAAGAGGGAAAGCTTTTACACGGGATTTTATAAAAAAAAAAATGCTGTTTTCGTTAGTGTGATTATTGTTACCTGATGTCCTGGCTATTTGCCCACTTTTAGGAGAAAAGTTTCTAAGTGTGAATTGATATTAGAGTTTGGTACTGTAATGTAACGGGTTTCATCATTACATTTATTATCATTTTTATTTTCACTTATACTTTTGTTAATTATTTCTTTGGCTTTCCTTTTCAATTTACATAGGAGACCTTTTGGATATTTGAGTTTGATGAAAGTCTCTATGATATGTTGTAATTCAAGATCTACAAATTCTTTACTGCATATACAAAATGCTCTAAGGAATAAACCTATCATAATACCTGTTTTAGTTCTGTTATTATGTCCTGAATAGAAGTGTATGTAGTCTTCTTTATTGGTGGGTTTCCGGTATACTGAAAATTTCACATTTTTATCTATTCTATGGATAATTGTGTCTAAAAAAATAATTTTCCTTTATTTTCATTTTCTGCAGTAAATCATATATTTTCATTTACACTGAGTTTGCTGTTGATATCTGTCTCATTAGGCATAATTACAACATTCCTAAACCATTTGCTATTCCTACCCATTATTGTCATGTATTCTTCTGTTTCGAGTATTTCCATGTATAAATTTGCTAACACTGCAGAAAGGGGACTACCCATGGCGAGGCCAGAATGCTGTCTATTCAATATTATTATTCGGCGGTCAGTTTCCAAGAAACTGAGGAAGACAATTGAGGCAGCACACATAAACACTAATAACAGCATTAACGTAAAAGCCCACAGATCATCTAACTATGTGGATAAGCATGTCCACTTTCCAGACTGGAACAACACAACCATATTAAATATAGTCTCAGTTTCCAAGAAACTGAGGAAGACAATTGAGGCAGCATACATTAACACTAATAACATCATTAACCATAGAGAAGGCTTTATATGTCTAGCAAAAGCCACAAACTTACTAATAATAAAAGAATACGCAAATAAGATAACAAGCTCTCCGAAGCGTCCCATGAGATGACCCTTCTATGTATAAAATCCTCTGTTATGTTTGAGTTGTTAGCTTTGTGATCAAGACCCTGCGGGTCGAAACGTTAAAGTATAAAGCTCTCCCATTACTCCTCGTCTGCTTCCTTTACCTTCAGTCTTATATATATATATATATATATATATATATATATATATATATATATATATATATATATATATATATATATATATATATATAATATATATATATATATATATATATATATATATATTCGTGAAGCGTGGCAGGAGATTCTCTTTTAAGCATATTCTGTTGAAAACGACAGCAAATTCATTAGAAATTAATTTCTTTCTTAAGCTTTCTAGCTTTCGGATAAAATGTCATGCCTTAGGCGATCGGCTAGGCTTAGGAACCAACCAAATAGCGCCAGCCAAACAGAGGAGAGTCATTAAGTGACCTCTCCAAGTTTTTCCTTTATACATATTTATACTCGTCTTGGTCACACTTCCCTTCATTCCAACTGAAGATGCAGAACGATCTGCGAAACGTCTTGGGTTTATTATACTGTGTTTTGTTTATTTTCATTTATTTTGTATATAACATAGACTTCTGTGTTAATATAAGTTACCAATGTCAATTGGAAATTTGCTTCTTCCCCTCTCATTCCCCCAGAAATCTACTTTCCGAAAGCTTAAGAAAGAAATTAATTTCTAATGAATTTGCTGTCGTTTTCAACAGAATATATATATATATATATATATATATATATATATATATATATATACATATATATATATATGTATATAAATATATATAAAAATATATTTAAAGATAAATATGTATATGTATATATATATATATATATATATATATATGTATATATACATATACACATATACATATATATATATATATATATATATATATACATATATATATTATGGAAGAAAGTATACGCTGGACTCGACGTTCGTCAATTGACGAACGTCGAGTCCAGCGTATACTTTCTTCCATAAAATAGTTCCTGGACTCCAGCTATTTTCAAATATATATATATATATATATATATATATATATATATATATATATATATATATATATATATATATATATATATATATATAAAGAGAAAGAGAGAGAGAGAGAGAGAGAGAGAGAGAGATCAGATTTGAGTTTTTTTGGGTGGTTGAAATAAAACGAAAATAGGACTTTTTTCTTGTCTTTTCACAATTCTCGCTATTTTGTTAGAGGATACTTTGGCTGTTTTGAGTCCATCTTTTATTAGGAGTCGAATGATGTTCTCGGTGTTAAGTGCGTTGGGAACGGTTATGTATGTGTACTTCTCACTCTAGGCTTTGTGTGCATTTGTCTTCTTGTGGATTTCTCTGGCTTTGTTCCTCATCCTGTAAATTAGGCCACTAGGGTATCTCAGTTCTTTGAACGTTTTCGTGATATAATTGAGCTCATCATCTAAATACATGCTACTACAAATTCTGTAAGCTCGAAGGAAAAAACAATCAGAACTCCTGTTTTCACTCTACTGCTATGATCTGAAAAATAATAGACAAAATCATCTCTATTCGTAGGTTCCCTATATACCGCAAAATTTACTTCACCGTTTGTCCCGTGAATCAATGGATCAAGAAATGGGAGTTTGCCTTCTTTTTCTATCTTAATGGTGAACTGGATGTCTTTGTTGACACCATTGAGTCTCCTCAATTTATTTTCCATACTAGCAGAACTCAGTAAAATTGCGATGACATCATCCTCATATCTCATCCATGTACTGCTTCTGCCCATGATGTTTATGTATTTGTCTGCTTCTAACATCTCCATGTATAGGTTTTCTAAGATTGCCTAGACCGGACTTCCCATTCCGAGACCCCTAAGTTGCTTATATTCATTATCATTAAATGTGAAAGACCTGAATTTGACGCACATTGAAATGAGCTGATGTAATCTGTCTTAGGTACTGGAAGGTTACCGTCATCTATATTTGCCACAACTCTTTTGACAGCTTTTAATGCGCTCTCTACACTGACATTATTGAATAAGGCTGTTACATCGTAACTAAATAATATCTTATCAGTGAAAGGCATTTCGGCACACATTTTGCGGAAAACTTTCTCAGGTCCAGAATGTTGTGGATGATAGCCAACTCTTTCGCGGGAAATCCCTAGAGTCTCAGCTATGACTTTAGCTGAAATCCGGCGGTCCTCAAGAATCATGACGTGCACAGGTCGGCTTTCTCCTCTATGGTTGCGGAAGTTGGCGTACAGACCGGGGTTAATCTGTGATCACGAAATGACCAGTCCGAAACCTTGACACCCACATTTTCACTGTAGAGTATGATGGGCAGTGATCCTTCAAGACGTTCTTCGTCTCGCCATGGATTTCCGCCGCCCCTTTGCCTTGCAAGAAGAGGAACTTCAGGACCGCCAGTACTTCAATTTTATTAAAATCCACAGTAGTCGCTACCATCATGCGTTGAACGTAAAAAAAGAAAAAAAAAATGGTATACCATCATGCTTTTTTGCCTATCTTCTCCTAAATAATTGACCTACCTCCCCTGTAAAAGTAACAGCTCTACCCTTTTATGATACCGTTAAAGCCAGTAACTTTTCAGCACACACTCGTGTGGATGTGCTGTGTCTTGCGACACTGCTTCTGACCCAGGGCGGTGGGCAGGGTGCAGGGATGACCCGTCATCCAGGAGGTGCTCAGATGAGAGGGAGGGTGGGAGGGGTATGGAGTGTATTTAGGGATGAAATGGGTGGGAGTGTTTTTATGCCTTTCACTTTTTGGCTACCTCCCTTGGAAAGGGGAAAAAGCCTTGGTATATGTATGTATATATATATATATATATATATATATATATATATATATATATATATATATATATATATATATATATATATATATATATGGTCTGGACACATGGAAAGAATGAGTAAAGAAAGACTAGTAAAAGAGGTATAGAAGGCAGATGTGGAGGGAGTGAACATGAGGGGAAGTCCTAGGATGAGGTGGATGGATGGGGTGAAGGGGGCTTTGGGGAAGAGGGGAATGTCTGTTGAGGAAGGACGAGAGAGGACAGAAGACATGGGTGAATGGAGAATGGTTGTATATGGATGATGTTGTGATTGCATGAGGTTGAATGGGCGGGGGGATGGGGGGTGAGGTAGTATGTGTGAGCAAAATTTGACGCAGCCTCTCCTTATATGCAATGGGGGGATGGAGAGGGAGGGTCGCCAATTTAATGAAGCGGCCTTGCTGTGGATGTGCTGTGTCTTGCGACACTGCTTCTGACCCAGGGCAGTGGACAAGGTGCAGGGATGACCCGTCATCCAGGAGGTGCTCAGATAAGAGGGAGGGTGGAGGGGTGTGGAGTGTATTCAGGGATGGAATGGGTGGAAATGATTTTATGCCTTTCCCTTTTTGGCTACCTCCCTTGTAAGGGGAAAAAAGCCTTGGTATATGTATGTATGTATGTATATATATGTATATATATATATACATATACATATATATATATATATATATATATATCAAGGACTACTATCAAACAGGACGTACACACCCAGATTCCTGGCTCCGCTAGCGGAGGCCATTCCTTTCTTTGTAACCTAACATTTTGTATTGGGCAAATATATCAAAACTAGAAACCTAACATTATATATAGGACAAATATATCAACTATTGACTTATTTATTGCAGTATAAGTTAATGTAAAAATTTATAGTGAAATAAGAAATTATTTCTAAGGCACTATTATGCTTTGAAATATCGATTTTAGCCGGACTCAACATGTATTATTGTATGAGATTAGTGGACACTTTAAAGGAACCAAATTTGCTGCTGTTTTACATTTTACAAAATGAATTGTAGTTAAACCTTTGTGATTGCAAACAAACAAACATTCACACAAATAAACAGACATAGAAGCAAAAGCTTACCAGGCTGCAGCGATTAATCAGCGAGCCGGGCCTTCTTTACAGAGATCTGGAGAAGGACTGCATTCTTCTGCTGATCTTTCTCTAGGTTGTGGAGTCTATTCAGAAGAACATTCGCCAGACGACGGAACATCCAGGGACAGTCAATGTCAATCCCACTGAAGCTGGCCAGTGTCGACAAGATCTCCATCAGTCTTTTCTGGCAGCAGGAATGGTGACGGGCTTCCTTGATGAAACACAGTCCACATCTGACAAGATCAAAAGTGCACACATGTGGAGTTATCAGGGAACCTCTGGACACTGTCTCGATAAAGTCCTTAACGTCACTGGTCACAAGAGGTTCCTCGGCGCCTAAGACCACATCGTCCGCGCACTTCGGTTCAAGCCACCCCGCCACATAGGTCGTACTGGACTCTTCATTCATATTCAGTGTCACATCTGTGATGCATCTCTCAATAGAGGCTGCATCCTCTAGGTCAATTGCAGTCCCCAAGCAGGTATGTTCCTTCGACACAGGGTGGACATCGAT
>NC_134790.1:50049233-50059233 GCF_046742065.1 Oratosquilla oratoria | reverse complement strand
TTCAGAGATTCATGGACGAAGTCCTACGAGATCTGCCTTTTTGCTTCACTTACATAGACGATGTGCTCATCACCAGTCCGGACGAAGCCAAGCACCAAAACCATCTGAAACAAGTCTTTACCCGACTACAAGACTACGGCATCCACATCAATCTCGACAAATCTGAGTTCGATGTCTCGTCCATCAACTTCCTAGGACACACCCATTTCACAGGCGTCACCCATGTCTCATCCCGCTGCAACGCCATCCAGGATTTCCCAAAACTTACTACACAGCGCCAAATCAAACAATTACTAGATATGTTAAACTTCTATAACCGTTTCATTCCAGGCTGCGCTCAACTGCTCCAACCACTCTACTCCATGTTCAAGCCATGCAAGAGGGGACGTTCCATCGTACTTACCTGGTACACCGAAACTGACGCAGCTTTCATGGCAGCTAAAGAAGAAATCGGAAATGCTACTGCCCTTAGTTTCCATATTCCTGATGCCATCACTTCAACCTCAACAGACGCCTCAGACACAGGTGTCGGCACAATTCTGCAGTAGTACACCAACGACGCCTGGAAACCCATCACCTTCTTCTCAAAGAAACTCAACAACGCCGAGAAGAAATACAGCGCCTTCAACAAGGAACTCCTAGCCATCTACAAGGCATTCAATAGGTTAAGGTATTTCATCGAAGGACGACAATTCCACATATACATTAATCACAAACCAATCACAACAAAACAGCCTACTCCCCTAGACAACTACGACACACATGGATTTCATTTCCCAGTTAGCCACAGATATTCGCTATGTTCGAGGTGAAGATAACTGCCCTCCGATGCACTCTCGCGCAACATATCTGCAGTCTCTGCCTCTCTCATCGACTACGCCGGCATCGCCGCAGACCAAGTTGATGATAAAAAAACTGCAGCGATTGATGGCCAACCCCGCGTTGTAGACGAAGAAAGTACAGCTACCTGGAACCAACACTCAGCTCTACGCCGATGTATCCCCGATTACCACCCGTCCCTACTTGCCCGAGAACCACAGCTATCCCTTTTTCCGCCATTTACATGATCTCTCCCACCCAGGTATTCGAACTTCGCATAACATGATGTCATCCCGCTTCATCTGGAATGGAATAGCCAAAGATGTTCGACACTGGACCCGCACCTGCATCAAGTGCCAAGGTTCGATGGCCACACGCCACACCATCTCCCCTCCAGGTACCTTCTGCACAGTCTCTACTTGACTTGACCACGTCCACATCGACATCGTTGGACCACTTTCCATCTCCGACAGCTTCAGGTATATTCTTACTTGTGTACACCGTTTTACACTCTGGCCCGGATCTATCCCAGTCACAGACATAAGCGCAGACACAGTAGCCAAAGCTTTCACAACCAACTGGACTTCAAGATTCGGTAGTCAATTTGAATCCACTCTACGGAACAAAATTATATCTTTGCTAGGTATCCGGCGTTTCAGAACAGCAAACATTCGAAATCCAACGGTCTTGTCTAAAGCTTCCACCAACAACTCAAGGCTTTACTTGCAGCGACAGCATGCGACCGCAACGACTGGTCTATGACGCGTCCAATGGACCTCCTCGGCATATGTTTGTCTCTCAAAAAAAGACCTTGGCCATTCTTCTGCAGAACTTCTTCATGGCACTCCACTCCGCCTGCCAGGTGAGTTCCTTGCATCCGCCCCTATAACACAGCCTTGCAGCATTCAAGATTATGCCCCTAATTTTACGAACACAATGCAAAAACTCCAGTCAGCGCCACCGCGTACCTCACCCATTAGAACGTTTGTGAGCCAGGACCTCGATGACTATTCACATGTTTTCGTTCGTGTGGAGAAAGTAAAGAAGCCTCTTCAACAACCATACGATGGACCATACAGAGTCTTAAAAAAAAAGACAAAAAAGAACTTGACCATCGATCGCCGTGGAATCACTGACGTAATCCCCATAGACCTCACCAAGCCTGCATACCTCTTCTCGGACAACAGACAAGATCCCGTTAGTCTTCCGGCACCTCCGGACACACAGGCTACAAACCACAAGCACACTACAAAAAAGAAACAGATATCGTTCCTCCTACCTCGTCACTAGGGGGAAAGTTCTGTAGTGTTCTATAGCCAACACTTAAGGTGTCCCTTTAAAAAGACTTGTATGAGCGTCCACACCAGGTCAAGACTATGGTCACCCCTTAACACGGCACTTGTGTTAATTTATTTTATATATTCATATATGTACATTTTCACCCCAACAATTTCATTTCTCTTGTAAATAAAATAAAATTGTTTCTCTTTGTCTCATAAAAAACGTTGCTCTATATCCCGTAACAAGGATATGTATGTATTGTACAAAAAACTTAACTATTTTATACCAAAACAAAGAATCAAGAATCTCATCACCATTGTTGTACATAGTATCATTGGCATTTTTAATAAACAGCACAACAGACGTCAGCAGCAATTGGCAGCAGGCCGTCAGTATTTGCACAAGGACAGTCATACTTGCGAGGACCAGGTCAAGACTATGGTCACCCCTTAGCACGGCACTTGTGTTCATTTATTTTATATATTCATATATGTACATTTTCACCCAAACAATTTAATTTCTCTTGTAAATTAAAATAGAAATTGTTTCTCTATATTCCATAAACAAAGTTGCTCTATATCCCGTAACAAGGATATGTATGTATTGTACAAAAATCTTAACTATTGTATAGCAAAACAAAGAATCAAGAATCTCATCACCATTGCTGTATATAGTATCGTTGTCATTTTTAATAAATAGCACAACAGGCGTCAGCAGAAATTGGCAGCAGACCGTCAGTATTTGCACAAGGACAGATACGAGTATACTTGCTAGGACCAGGTCAAGACTATGGTCATCCCTTAACACGGAACTTGTGTTCATTTATTATATATATTCATATATATACATTTTCACCCCAACAATTTCATTTATCTTGTAAATGAAATAAAGATTGTTTCTCTATATCCCATAAAAAATGTTTCTCTATATCCCGTAACAAGGATATGTGTGTATTGTACAAAAATCTTAACTATTGTATACCAAAACTGAGAATTAAGACTCTCATCACCATTGTTGCACATACTCACACACACCATACGTCGAGACTGTACAAATTCACACCAGGCTTAATGACCTCCTTATAGGTCGATAGCCTGAAAAAAGTACACACCACGTCGACACTATACAAATTCACACCAGGCTTATGTACATAGTATCATTGGTATTTTGAATAAACAGCACAACAGACGTCAGCAGCAAATGGCAGCAGACAGTCAGTATTTGCACAAGGACAGTCATACTTATTGGGACCAGGTCAAGACTATGGTCACCCCTTAACACGGCACTTGTGTTCATTTGTTCTATATATTCATATATGTACATTTTCACCCCAACAATTTCATTTCTCTTGTAAATAAAATAAAAATAGTTTCTCTATATTCCGTATGCATTGTACAAAAACCTTAACTATTGTATACCAAAACAAAGAATCAAGAATCTCATCACCATTGTTGTACATAGTATCATTGGCATTTTTAATAAACAGCACAACAGACGTCAGCAGCAAAAGGCAGCAGACAGTATTTGCACAAGGACAGTCATACTTGCGAAGACCAGGTCAAGACTATGGTTATCCCTTAGCACGGCACTTGTGTTCATTTATTTTATATATTAATATATGTACATTTTCACCCCAGCAATCTCATTTCTCTTGTAAACAAAATAGAAATTGTTTCTCTATATCCCATAGAAATGTTTCTCTATATCCCGTAAGAAGGATATGTATATATTGTACAAAAATCTTAACTATTGTATACCAAAACAAAGAATTAAGAATCTCATCACCATTGTTGTACATGGTATCGTTGTCATTTTGAATAAACAGCAATCAACTGAGCAAGTGGGTCTGCCCCACATCTATCCTAACCATAACTTCCTTCCATTTCATTCTTTCCTTCCCCCAAACCCCCCTCCCTCCCTCTCCCCCATCTTATTTATCCTGCCCTCTAACTAATAAACAGCACAACAGATGTCAGCAGCAATTGGCAGCAGGCCGTCAGTATTGGCACAAGGACAGTCATACTTGCTAGGACCAGGTCAAGACTATGGTCACCTTGAACACGGCACTTGTGTTCATTTATTTGATATATTCATGTATGTACATTTTCACCCCAACAATTTCATTTCTCTTGTAAACAAAATAAAGATTGTTTCTTTATATCCCATAAAAATGTTTCTCTATATACCGTAACAAGGATATGTATGTACTCTACAAAAATCTTAACTATTGTATACCAAAACAAAGAATTAAGAATCTCATCACCATTGGCATTTTGAATAAACAACACAACAGACGTCAGCAGAAATTGGCAACAGACCGTCAGTATTTGCACAAGAACAGTCCTACTTGCAAGGGCTACTCTTAGAGTTGACTAGTTCTTATAATCCAACGTAAAGTTGGATGGTTTTCATCTTGGCAGCTAACACTGCTCCCCGCTTCTGGGCATTTCTCGGCTCTTTCTCTCTTTGACCTTTCCATCTTTTCGAAGCTCTCCAGAATCCGCACGAGTCCTTGCTAGCTCGTGAGACTCCTTGGTCGTCTGGTCAGGCGAAATCTAGTATTGATCTGTCGTAGTTTTGAGTAGTGTAGATCTCGTCCCCTTTTTGCACATAGCGTGTCATTCCATGCGGCTGTCGCCAGTCGCCAAGGAACTGTGTGACCCCTATAGTATTGTCCCCTTAGGCTCTTCTGAGCACATTTCTTGTATACCAGGGGGCTTGTCCCCCACCCCGACGTGCAGAATGGACTCTTCAACTCCACCTCTGCAAACAAAAAACAGTTCCCCTGACGACCCTAATATCGATCCGGATAAGGCTAGGCATGTTTTTCTCCACTCTGACCAAACCTGATTAACTGATCTCAATCCCTTTATTCTGAAGAAATGTCTGTCTTTTTATACTGATGATATCAACCAGGTTAGGAAACTTAAAATCGTAGATCTCCAAGTTGCCACCAACTCTGGGAAAGCTACACGCGACTTACTAAGGCCGAGAAGTTTCATACCTTCGCTGTTATTGCCTCCCTCCCTCGTCACTCAACTCCTGTAATCCACTGCAAATATTTGATGACCATGGACGAGTCTGACATCCTCAAAGAAATGAAAAACGAAGGGATTCTAGATGAAAAATTTATAATGCAACTGGACCGGGAAAAGAAAATGCGAGTAAGTACGCCCCTTATCATCCTCACTTTCAACTCTACAACCCTCCCTGACCATGTCAAAGTTGGATATATCCACGTCTCAGTACGACCATATATCCCCAACCCTTTGCGCTATAATAAATGTTATATGGTCAATTTGCTAAGTTTTGCCATAGCCAAGCGATCGTGTGCCGTAAGTGTGCAGGCGAACATCCTACAGATGCCTGCTCTTCAAATGTGCTTCAATGTGTCAACTGCCCCTCTAACAACAAGCATGCATCAGCCTCCGGAGATTGTCCCATCTTCAAAATAAAAAAAGAAATTTGTACCGAGAAAGCAACTTGTGGCATCTCTTACTATGAAGTACGGAAGCGTGTGATGGAAAAACAAGTTACCCCAACTAGTCCCTTCGGAGCAACTTCCTATGCTTCTACAATTAAGAAAACAAATAAACCATTGAAACACAGACTGTAGGCAAGCATTCCGATAAGGACAAAATTCTATACCCTCCTACCAAACAAACCACGCACTCGCACCTTCCTTTCCTGTCTATCCTAGTGCTTCCATTATGTGTGCCTACAGATGTGGATGAGGATGTTCCTATGGAGATCGCCGGTTCATGCAAACGACTATTAAGTCCGATATCCAGCCCAGACCAAGTATCGGGGGCAAAATACACCTCTCCCACTAAGGACAAGAATAGGAAGAAATCGAAGTAAATAAAAATAAATAAGTAAATAAAAGTAAAAAAGATATATTTATATACAATGAAAAGCGTCCAGTGGAATTGCCGAGGTATTAGAAGTAAAATAAATGACCTACCTATTTTCAAATCTATAATCAACCCCTCAGTTATATGTCTACAGGAAACATTCCTAAATCCTAGTGTTCAATTAGAGCTGAAAAAATTTACCATCTATTATAGGAAAGACAAGTTTGCGCCTGGAGGGGGTGGGGGATCGCAGTTGCTGTCAGCGACTGCCTTCCCCAAGCGGAGCTGCCACTATCCACAAACTTGGAAGCAGTCGCTGTCAAAACGAAAATACACAATAAATTTGCGTCCAACTGCTCCATATATTTACCTTCCGACCAACCATTTCCGCTACAGGAGGTAAATAACCTATCAAGACAGCTGCCCCACCATAAACTCATATTCGGAGATTTTCACTCCCACCATCACATGTGGGGGAGTGATAGAACATGTGCCCGAGGGGAGCAGATGGAGGTAGTTCTATATATCAACAATCTGGTCCTCCTAAACACTGGCGATCCTACTCATGTAGACCTTGCTAGGGGCACTTTTCATGCATCGATTTATCCATATCATCTCCTGCGCTGTCTGACAATATAGAATAGACTAGGCATGACGACACCATGCTCAGCGATCATATCCCAGTCATCCTAAAAATAGAGGTGACCACGTTAAGGCTGCTCCAGCTTGTGGAGACAATCCACCTCCTCCCTGTCCCAAATTCATCATGAGGAAAGCCAACTGGGAAACGTATTCGCGTACTACCAACGTCAGCACCACAGGGGACAATATGGACGACAAAATATTCATTTTAACATTATTAATTTTGAACTCATTGCAGAATCAAATACCAAAGACATCGGATTTCACAAGCATTGAGTTCCTTGGTGGATATCAGACTACAGAAAAGCACTTTGCAAGCAGAATATGGCTTATCGAACTTTTAAAAACAACCCAATTTTACCCAAGTTGATTACTTTTAAAAAGTCGTAAGCAGAGGCCCGTAAAACCCTTAAACATTCCAAGCGAAAGTCTTGGCGTGATTTTATTTCGACAATTAACATGCACACCCCTCTAACGCAGATTTGGTCAGACGTCCGAAGAATTGACAGCAAACATGCACCTACTTTGACGATAGGAACCACATTTATAGGTACACCCACTAACATCACAAACATTATAGTAGATACATTTACATAAACAAGCAATACAGATAACTATTCGCAAACATTCCTACAGCATAAATAAAGACTGGAAGCAGAGCCACTGGTCTCCCGTACATATACACACAACGAATATGATACTCCCTTCCAACTACATGAGCTTAAACAGGCTTTAAGCTCGTGTAGAGAGACCTCTGCTGGACCGGATGAGATTAGGTATGAGATGCTGCAACATCTAAATTCAATCTCGCTCAACAAATTACTGGAGCTGTACAACGAAATTTGGATTAATCATGACTTCCCAGAAATATGGAGACATGCCCACGTCATACCTATTCTCAAAAAGGGAAACGAGCAGATAGGAAATCTTTGCTAATGATTTATGAGTCCCTAATTAGATCTGAATTGGACTATGGATGTCAGATTTATGGTTCGGCAAAAACAACCACATTACAACCCCTGAACATCATCCAAAACAAAGGCCTGCGACTTGAACTTGGAGCATTACGCTGCACAAGAATTGAGAGGCTGGAAGTTGAAACCAATGTTTCCCCCCTCCACTACAGGCGCGAACTTCTCACACTCCGCTACGCCGCCAAACTGCTTAGTATCCCACGACATCCCTGCAAGCGGGAGGCGTCCCAATGCGAGAACTTTATCAACACCAGCCTTAATCCCTTTTCCATCAGGACCCGATCCTTGTGCGAGCAGTATTCAGTGCCACTGTGGTTTATTGAAAAATTGAAGACGTTCCACATACCACCGTCGACATCAATGAAGATCTCCACAAGAAATCGTGCTTGGTGGAAGAACTTAAATAGAAGACACTATAAGTCATCAACGGGTACACTGGCCACAGGGCACTTTATACGGATGGATCCAAGTGTGGCCGTAAAACAGGGGCAGGGTTATATAGCTCCACAACCCGGAAGATGTTCAGGTTACCGGACCATACGATCATTTATATTGTTATTTTCTCAGATTCTTTGAGTGCATTACAGTCAGTCAAGTCAGGTAACCGAATGGGGAATTCTATACTAGGCAAGATCATTAGCGCATTTTCGACGACCAACAAGTCCATTACTTTCTCTTGGGTTTCCTACCACATTGGGATTTCCGGGAATGAGAAAGCGGACACGCAGGCCAAATCTGCGTCAGAAAATGACTCTATTGTAGATCTACCCATAGACATATGCACTTTCAATTTAATCTTAAGAAAACAATTATACGCCCACTCGCAACACCAGTTGGACAATCTTCACATCACACATAAACAAAAGGAGCACATAACAGACTGGTCAACAACGTACAGAAGCAACAGACGGGAGAAAATCGCCAAAAGGCTGAGGATGAATTCCACCTACATCACCCACCTAGATCATTATATCAATGGCGTATTTCCTCCCGAGTGCAACACCTGTAACACTACACTATCTATAAGACACATACTCATACACTGCACGAAATATAACACACAGCGCCAGGCGCATATACATTACTGCAGACTTAACAACATTCAGTTAAACGTGACAAATCTTTGGCCGATGATTGTTTCCTTATTGACAAAGTAGTGTTTTATTTGCGCACAGCAGGACTGTTGTGGAAATTGTTATGGTAAATTAAACCGGATCATAGGTTGACACCAAGATTAATGACCCATTTATGGGTCGATAGCCTTAAGATAATAGATAAATGAATAAATAAATAAATAAATGAATAAATTAATAAATTAAATAATAAACAAATAAATAAGTAAATAAATAAATAAATAAATAGATAAACAAATAAACAAATAAATAAATAAATAAATAAACAAATAAATAAAATAAATAAATAAAGATAAATGAATAAACAGAGATCAGTGATAGGACTAATTTTAGATATCTTAGCTACTCTTCTGGAAGATAGCTGTTCTTTAAGGAATATTACCATCCATTTGCACTGAGCACGGAAGTGTTCATCCAAAGTGTGCTTAAGGGTAAATATACCGCGGTGAACGAAATGTCCTGACAGGCACATTCCGACGAGAACACCACCATCCATCGGCACTGAGCACGAAAGTGCTCATTCCAAATGTACCCATAGGAATCATACAACGGCAAGCTCAATACTGTGTTCTGACTCTCCTTTTTGAAAAACCTCCCATACCTTTCTCTCCCTACCATTTGTTTCAGGTTAGAAACTTGGCTTACTTCACACAGAAGTAACATGGGCGACCAGTAGAGGAGTCTACAATATATACATACATACATACATACATACATACATACATACATACATACATACATACATACATACATACATACATACATATATACATACATACAAATACCAAAGGTTTTTCCCCCTTACACGGGAGGTAGCCAAAAAAGAAAAAGGCATAGAAACCACTCCCACCCATTCCACCCCCTTCACATTCCAATCCCCTCCACCCTCCTCCCTCCCTCTCTTCTTGGTACCTACTAGATGACGGGTCATCCCTGCATCCTGTCCACTGCCCTGGGTCAGAAGCAGTGTCGCAAGACACAGCACATCCACAGCAAGGCCGCTTTATTAATTAGGAGACCCCCCCCTCTGTACCCTCATGCAGAAAAGAAGAAGACGGAGAGAAATCCCCTCGGGCTGCGTCATATTACTCATACATACATACATTACCATCTCTCCATCAGCACCTTTTACTTTTTCTTCTCTACTTGATTCACCTCTTCTTCCTCTTTTAATTTCTTTCAAAAAAAAATTCTTATTACTTTCAACATTTTCTATCATACACTTACCTCATTACACATACACATCTGCTCTCCTTTTTGCTTCCTTTATCTTATGCTTAACTTCCTTTCTCTTTAC
>NC_134790.1:50029233-50036733 GCF_046742065.1 Oratosquilla oratoria | reverse complement strand
GGGGTTAAAAAATTCCTCAACCTCATAGATACTCTTATAGTAAGTAAAAACATTACCAACGATATCCGTAAGATTGAGATTCTTAAGGAGAATATAGATCCAGAGCATGGAAGGGCGAGGTTTGTCATTAACTTCCAGCAAATGGAAGAAATTAATCAATATGATAATTACAAGAAAGCCTTTCTCAAACATTTCATGTCCAAATGTGATCAGGATCCTATTAGATCATTGGTAAAAATGATTAAGGAAGTTAGGACAAGTGAAACTGACACAGAGTACTTAGCTAGATTAGATAGATGGTCAAAAGACATGAATTCTATCTTGAAAGATTCAGACTGGATAGAAAGATCTAGTGAGAAGATGAAAATTTCACAGGTAATCAAATTGATTACATTTAGCTTATTGGTAAAGAATTCTGATGACTTAACAGCAGAAAGGCTGTACAAGGATCTAAAATCAAATATAAGTTTAGGAGAAGTAGATTATCTTCTTCAAGGATACAGTGAGACCAGAACAATAAACCCATATGTAATGCCTATAAATCAACAAAGCCAATATAGGAACTCTAGAGAGTTTAAGAAAACAGAAGTAGGACATAGGCGACATGCTAGAAGTCCATCTAGGGATAGGGATACCAGAATCCTATGTTTTAATTGTAATGCATGGGGACACAAAGCACAAGAATGTTTTTATGGGATTATTTGCAGAAATTGCAAATACGAAGGTCACAATGAGTATCAATGTAGGAACCCTCCATTCTGTATTTATCATAATAAAATCGGACACAGAACTCATGAGTGCCGGAATTTTCGGGTACCCCCAGGGCTAAGAGGAAAACCCCCAGACACAGAATAAACAATTTCAGACCTCCCCATATATATACCGATAGGCGGTATTGTGTTAAATATGGGAATGCAAGGGAGATGAAAGAAACTGACAAACTGATAATTACTGTTGGTCAAACTTCTGTAGGACCTCTCATTGCGGGTAAAGTGTTCAATAAGCCTATTCAAATTTTTATTGATACAGGGTCTGTAGTTAATGTAATTACTAGTAAAGTTTTAAACCAGTTGAACCCAGGAGTGAAAATGTTGGAACCAATCCGTTACACATTGCAAGGTGTAACTGGAAATCACTTAAAACATTAGGTAAGATTGAGCTAGAAGTTGCCTTATATACAAATGAACAATTGTACATACCAGTGATAGTGGTAGAAGAGTCTGTTTTTCCAGGAGATTTATTGATAGGATTTGCAACTATGAGAAAAGAAAACATGGTAATTTGTCCTGCTGACTTAGGAATTTTAGTGAAGTCACAGTTAATCCCATTCTTAAATCAACCAGACTTAAGACCAGTGACAGGAATCAATGAATCCTTAGATAACATTTCTATCTTAGATAGCGTGACCGAGCGGTCCAACCCTACAGAAAGTAAAACAATTTGTGAACCCAACTCAGAAGTTCAGGAAATCCCAGAGATTACTAAATTATCAACCACAGATGCCTTGAGAATTGCAGATTGCGGATTAACAAGGTCGACATTGTTACATCCCATGTCAATTAATAAGGTTGAAGTGTGTTTGAAAGGAATCACTGTAGACTCTGAAGTAATTACAGTCCCAGAATCAGTTAAAATTAAAGGATTGAAGTGGGACTCAGGGATTTATAAGACAAATAAGAACAGAGTAGAAGTATTAGTAATTAATACTATGAATAAAAAGATAGTTTTAAAGAAAGGTACACAAATAGGATGTATTCAGGTGTGTACTAAACCTATTAAGATTTTAAATGAGAATAGTGAGGAGATAGAATTACCAACTTCATCAATTTGTTCAGTTCAAGAAGGCATAGACTTAAGAAATAGATATAAAGAATTATTACAATCAACTAATTGCCCTGAGTTGGATGAAGCTTTATTTGCTTTGCTTATGAAACATAAAAAAGCAATTGCTTTGCCGGGGGACGCCTTAGGCAAAACAACTGTTTTAAAACATCACATTAAGTTAAAACCAGGAACACAACCTATCTACATACCAGCTTACAGAGTTCCTCACTCTAAATTAGCTGTAGTAGATAAACTCATCACTGAAATGTTATCACAGGATATTATTGAACATAGTAAAAGCGAGTGGAATTTTCCGTTGATCTTAGTACCAAAGTCTGATGGGACTATGCGACCAGTTATTGATTACAAGGAATTGAATAAGCACACCATTCGTGACAGGTTACCATTACCCATTATCGGTGACATTTTGAGAAGTTTGGGAACTGAGAATAGATATTTTAGTACTATAGATATCAAATCAGCTTTTTGGCAAATAGAATTGCATGAAGATTCAAGAGAGTTTACAGCATTTTCTACTACAACAGGACATTATGAGTTCAAGAGAATGCCATTTGGGTTATGTAATAGTCCATTGACTTACATGAGATTAATGAATACTATTCTAGATGGATTGTTAGGAAACACTGCCAGTGTATTTCTAGATGACATTTTAATAGTTTCTCAGACTGCAGTGGAGCACTTTAAGAAATTAGATTTGATATTCTCAAGACTAGGAGAAGCTGGGTTAAAAGTAAAACTTGAAAAATGTAAGTTCTTGCAAGACAGTGTCATTTACTTAGGACATAAGATAGACAGACACGGGCTGAGTACAGTAAATTCAAAGGTTGACGCTGTCAAGAATTTTCCAGTTCCGACCAATGTAGACAAGGTTAGGAGCTTTTTGGGATTAACAGGATATTATAGAAAATTCATTCAAAGTTATGCTGACATTGCTAATCCACTAAGTTCATTGTTAAGAAAGGACTCAAAGTTCATATGGGGACCTGCGCAACAGCAAGCTTTTGACAAGTTGAAAGATAAACTCACGAGTTCACCTATTTTAATTTTTCCCGACTATGAAAAAGAATTCATTCTTTGTACTGATGCGTCTGACATAGGATTAGGAGGCATACTAATGCAAGAGAGAAATGGAACTTTAAAACCCATAGCTTACACATCCAGACTTTGTAATAGTACGGAGAGAAACTATTCTATAACTGAAAGAGAAACTTTAGCAGTAATTTATTCTTTAGAAAGTTTTAGGGATATGATACTAGGGTATCCCATCAGAGTCTGGACTGATCACACAGCTATTCAGAACTTATTTAATCATAAGAATCTTAGAGGCAGACTTGCTAGATGGTTTGCGATACTTCAGTGCTATGAGGTTCAATTTGAATATATTCCGGGTAGAAGGAATGTAGCAGATCCACTTTCTAGAAACATTAGTCAACCAATGACTGGGACTGGGTTGATTAATTTTGTTTGTAGTATAAAAGAATTAGTAACTTTAGATGAAGAAATGCTAATAAGAGAACAGAGAGATGATGAGACATGTGATTCATTAATCAAGCATTTGATGAACCCAAGAGGAGATCCTCCAAAACTACCAAAGGGGTATAAGATAGAGGAATTTCATTTGATTAATGGAATATTGTATAGGAAAACATTTGTAAATGGGAAAGATATTTCTAGAGGTCAAGTAAATCAGTTGGTTATACCACAAACTCTGGTAAATGAGATATTGAAGTTACTTCATGATAGTGATTGTAGTTCACATCCTGGAAAGGATAAAACTTATAGACAAGCACAACTTAAATACTTTTGGCCAGGAATGAAGAAAACTATATATGATTATATAGAAAAGTGTGTAAAATGTGTAAAGGTGAAGGGAAATACACCAAAACCTGCTCCTATACTCACCTATCCCATTCCACAGAAACCTTGGGAAAGAGTTCACATGGATACATTGGAATTACCATTGTCCGAGAACGGCTTTAAATACCTATTTGTTGCTATTGATTATTTTTCAAGATTTTGTATATTACAACCCATAATCAATAAGAAAGCTGAAACTATTGCTTCCGTAATCTATGACCAGATAATCTGTAACTTTACTACACCTAACATCCTAGTTTCAGATAATGGGACTGAATTTAATAACAAAATCTTGGAAAATCTATGTAGTGTATTCCACATCAAGAAAGTCAATATACTCGTTAACCATCCCCAAAGTAATGGAGTAGTAGAAAAGTTAAACAAAAAGATAATTATATGTCTTAGAACCCTAATAAGTCCTCATAGTGTAACTTGGGATACTTGGATTCCTTGTGTTAAGTGTACCCTGAACAATCAAATTAATGTAGCAACTGGTGATACACCTCATTTTATAATTTTTGGGGAGGACAAAACTCTGCCATATGAAATGTTGACTGCAGAGCAAAAACCCATATATAATATGGATGATTATATATCCAATAGGATAAATACTCTTCAAAGTATTCACCAAAGAGTTAGGAAACATATGCAGGTGTATTCACAAGAGATGAAGGAACAACAACACAAAATAGCTCATAAACTAGAACTGAAAATTGGAGAATTAGTAATGGTCAAACTAACCTCACTCAATAATAAACTTTCACCAAGGTACACTGGCCCATATAGAGTAATTGATTCTGCAGGTGGAAACAAGTTTAAACTTAAACATTTAGAATCAAGAGAAGAATTGATAGGACATTTAGATGACATAAGGAAAATTAGCTTGCAGATCTATGAAGATGATTATAGTAATACTTTGTGCATAAATATTAATAACCCTGGAGAATATGGAGAATATTATAATGATATTTTTCAAGAGTTGAACATTAATCTTGATGTATTTTACAGATGAAAACTGCCTTATTAATAATATTAAGTTTGGTGAGTGCCATGGACTGGAATCCGATTCGTCCTGGAGCATTGGTACATCATCAAGGTAACCTAATCTTGGTTGATAAGGTAGTAAGAGTAGTTCTTGATTATAAAAATGTAACCAAAATTAAAGAAAATGTGGACTCCATTAATAATAGTTTGCAAATATTAAAACAGAACATTTCCAATAAAGATGTTAAGGATAGACTTGAAAACAAAATAAAGGAAATAGAGGATAAATTGCACATCATAGGTTCAAATTTCAAAAGCAATGTTAGACAAAAGAGAAGTGCAATAGTAGTGGCTTTAGGAGCTCTTGCTGGATTGGGAATTGCCAATTTTGCCTTCCTTGCTGACTTGAAAATTTCAATAAATACATTAAAGGAGAAAGTTGGAAAAATTGATGAATTACAAACAAGCATTAAAAACATTGAGGAAATGATCTCTGATATTTCAGATAACTTAGAGAATCTCAGCTTGAAACAAAGTGAACAAGAGAATACAATGCAACTTTTCTTGTTACTCAATACTATGCATTTGAAATTATCTGAGATGCAAGTTCAATTGGAATCTTTTGTACAGGATTTAGTTATGGCAAATTCGGGTCAAGTAACTTCTTCTCTCCTTCCAATACCTCAACTTATAAAGGTAATTAAGTCAGCAAAGAAGGATTGGAACTTTGAACCTTTCTTTGAAGAAGCTAATGTAGCATTATATTATCCATTGCTAAACTCCTACCTTAATGTTACTTCAGTTATTATTGAAATCCCGTTCTCTTCCAACCTAAGATTTAACTTATTCAAATTGAAACCCTTCCCATTGAAGGTAAATGGTTCATTTTATGAAGTAGATATTCCAATTGTAGACCCAATCAATTATATCCTTTCTGTAGACAATCTGAAGGAGAGCAGAGTCTCTAATGACAAGTTGAAGGAGTGTAGAAGATTTAATAGGAATCTTTACCTCTGTCATTCTTCCATGTTTGTGTTCCGTGAAGCTTTGAAAAATTCATGTGAAGCCTCTCTGGTTAGGAATATGTCTGTTATGAACAATTGTTATTACCAACGAATTTTGGTAGACCAGATCCCTCATTGTAACATACAAGGATCTCATTACCTGTTTTTCCCTAACAAGACAAAGGTATCAATAAATTGTCCCGGGTTGAGTCCTAAATTGGATTTGGTTGAAGGTCTTGTCTCTATTCAAGATAACTGCGAATTGCATGCAGACACTATTTCCACCATTTCTAATACCCTTAATACAATGCATTTAACCGATGACACCTACATTTCAACCTTCAACTTCACATTGCCTGAAAACTCTCCTCCCTTGAAAATTAAGAGAAGACCATTGTCAAGATCTCCCTCAAATGATTTACATATACTACCAATCCTTATCATACCCTTACTTTCAGTGTTAGTGGCAGCACTGATTGTCTTTGTTGTATTCCGGAGATTGGCTCTGTCAAAGCAAATCAACCATGTAACCGCTTAATTCAATACCTTATATATATTGACATGCATGTTATTCACATTTATAGGTCAACTTGAATATTCAAATGAAGGAATGTGTAATATCTTAAACAATTATTTTAGCTCGGTATTCGTAAACGAAACACCTCAAAGTGAATTCCAAACTGAAACCTGTGAAAAGTTTGGGGTAAACTTACTCACTACGGTAAATATAACAAAAGAAAAAATTAAAAGGTGTATAGACAAACTCAAAGTTAATAAAACACCAGGGCCTGACGGTTGGCATCCAAGAATCTTAAAGGAAATAAAAAATGAGATTGTTGTTCCATTAGAATATATTTTCATGAAATCCATCATATCCGGAGATGTCCCAAGAGAATGGAAGCTAGCTAACGTCACTCCCATATTCAAAAAAGGTGACAAAAAGAAACTATAGGCCTATAAGTTTGACTTCAATCGTAGGAAAAATAATGGAAACTATCATCAGAGATGCTATCGAACATCATTTAGAAAGTAACCGTTTGATAAATGATAGCCAGCATGGTTTCAGACGGAAACGTTCTTGCGTGACTAACTTACTCGAATTCTACAACACAGTTATCTCCAATTATGACAAAAGAAACAATATAGATTTAATATATCTAGACTTTGCAAAAGCTTTTGATACCGTCCCACACGAAAGACTACTTACTAAATTAGCTTTGCATGGAATAAGTGGTAGCCTATTAGGTTGGACTAGTAATTGGTTGAATGGTCGAAAACAGAGAGTTGTTTTAAATGGAAATACTTCTGGATGGAAAAGTGTTGCAAGTGGAGTTCCTCAGGGTTCCGTTCTTGGGCCACTTCTATTCATAGTATATATAAATGATATAGACCATGGACTAAAATCTGCTGTTTCCAAATTTGCTGATGATACAAAACTGTGCGGAGTGGCAAATGATCACTTAAACCAATTAGATATTCAAGAAGATTTAGATAAATTACAGCAATGGTCTGAAAAGTGGCTAATGAAATTTAACACAAGTAAATGCAAGGTAATGCACATAGGTAAAAATAACAGTAAGTACGATTACAAGTTATTTGGTAATTCGTTAACAAAAGTGGATAGTGAAAAAGATCTCGGCGTAATTATCAGTAACGACC
The DNA here is from genome assembly GCF_046742065.1 of Oratosquilla oratoria. Taxonomy (NCBI): domain Eukaryota; kingdom Metazoa; phylum Arthropoda; class Malacostraca; order Stomatopoda; family Squillidae; genus Oratosquilla; species Oratosquilla oratoria. Next base: position 50,029,384 of record NC_134790.1, on the reverse strand, counting down.
TCAAATCATCCAAGCAGTGTATTTCAGCCTCTGAGAAAGCAAATAAGATTCTGGGACTGATTGCGCGATCTTTTGATTTCAAAAGTCCATCACTCATTAACAAGCTATATAAATCGTTAGTTCGTCCACATTTGGAATATGCTGTTTCTGT
>NC_134790.1:50024233-50026733 GCF_046742065.1 Oratosquilla oratoria | reverse complement strand
AAGGCACCAGTTGCGATTGCATTCGGGGAAAGCGATCTGAGATGAGCCGGGCAAGAGTTTCCGTCTGGATGTCATTAATTCTGCATCACACTTTGCCACACGCACACATTCCCTCATCTTTACTCTTCTTCCCATTCGCTTTGAGTCCCCATTCTCTTTCTCCGCCTGTGTCGAGACGACGTGTCCTCTCTGACGTTCTCGGAAAAAGAAATATCAACGTCTCCTGACCTCATTCAATCGTTAACAAAGGATGTGTTAACAGCTCCCACTTAGACCTGTTTCTGACGTTAACTTCCTCTTTCCGGAGATGTTCATCCTCACCCCGTCTGATCTCATCATGATTCTCCTCGAACTGGCTAATCTCCACTCATAAAAGAATCCTGATCACTTCTAGCTTCTATTATCCCTCCTTCCTTCCAACCTCCTTAGATTCCTCCTTTATATTTCTTTATTCCAACTCTTCGTGCCAAATTTGTCCTCAAAGATAGGAGTGTTGGTTATTGCAGACGAAATATTTACACGCTTCTCACCATTGATTCTATAGAACTTAATTATCTACTTAAGCTCAAAGGCCTTGCGGTAGCCCATTGGATACTGTGTTGAACTTATGAGCAAGTGGTCGTGAATTCAATTCTCGGGACCCACTGCAGGTTATGTCGCGTTGGTTCCTGACAGCCATAGCCAGGCGGGGAAGTGAACTTCGGGGAAAAAAAAAAAAAAAAAAAAAAAATCCTAACCGCAACTGACAGGGCCCTAACAGGGGTTTCTCACTACTTACTTCGTGGAAGTGAAATGGTGAGCGGTGAGTGACCGAAACTCATTTAATTTTGCCATTTCACGAGTACCCTATCATATATCAATTGTTTTTGTCCCGTATGAATCTATATCTACATTTGTCTGGTGAGGCATTCTACTTATAACTGAATATTTAATTCATCTCTTAAGAAGCTCACACATTGAACAATAGCTCCGTTTGGGGTATTAAACATTTCCATTACAAAATCAATACTTTATGGACTTCAGGGAAAACACCTACAGGCCAAAGGTTTGCAGTTTTCTTGAATGAAGACTGATCGATCTCCCCTCAAAGTAAAAAGCTGATAACTTGCATTATCCTTACCTTTCAATACTCTCCTTAAATCTTCTTTACCACCTTTGTGATCCCCTTTTGGGCGCGATATTGTCCTTGAGTATATTAACACTACCGAATCATCGCAGACAAATAAAAAATGTGACGATTTTATTGGTTCTTGCACCCTGGCCACATCCCATTTACTATACTAAGGCAGATAGAACTTTATATAAAGAGAATAGGCCTGTGATCCTGTAGTGAACACTAAAAGCTGAAGACTTTCTATATAGCTTATATGCATTACTAACAAAGAAACACTATCAATTGTCTTTGCCCTATTTCTATATAGAGTGCAATAACCATCACCGCTCACTTTGGTTCTAAGATGTTCCCATTCGTCATCTAAAATGTTCCCATATAGCTTCTCGTACCAATTCTCATTGTACCATAACACTACCCTAAAAAAAAACCATGTCGCATAGAGCAATTACCTTATAATGAATAATAGAACACTAACCCATCAGGAAGGTTATTAGTCTGCAGTTAAAAGAGGGTCTATGTCATTCATCTTGTTACATCACTTATCAGCTTTGTGCTACGGCAGCTTTTGTACAATAGAATTCTCTTTCTCCACTCACAATTTGAACTATTCTACAAGACATGTAATCCACTCTCTCTCCCTGTCTCTGTCTGTCGCTGTTTCTGTCTCGTCTCTGTCTCCTTCTCAGTCTCTGTCTCTCTCGCTGTCTCTGTCTCTGTCTCTGTCTCTGTCTCTGTCTCTGTCTCTAACTCTGTCTCTGTCTCTGTCTCTGTCTCTGTCTCTGTCTCTGTCTCTGTCTCTGTCTCTGTCTCTGTCTCTGTCTCTGTCTCTGTCTCTGTCTCTGTCTCTGTCTCTGTCTCTGTCTCTGTCTCTGTCTCTGTCTCTGTCTCTGTCTCTGTCTCTGTCTCTGTCTCTGTCTCTGTCTCTGTCTCTGTCTCTGTCTCTGTCTCTGTCTGTCTCTGTCTCTGTCTCTGTCTCTGTCTCTCTGTCTCTGTCTCTGTCTCTGTCTCTGTCTCTGTCTCTGTCTCTGTCTCTGTCTCTGTCTTTGTCTCTAACTCTGTCTCTGTCTCTGTCTCTGTCTCTGTTTCTGTCTCTGTCTCTGACTCTGTTTCTCTCTGTCTGTTTCTGTCTCTGTTTCTCTCTGTCTGTTTCTGTCTCTGTTTCTGTCTCTCTGTTTCTGTCTCTGTCTCTGTCTCTGTCTGTCTCTGTCTCTCTGTCTCTGTCTCTGTCTCTGTCTCTGTCTCTGTCTCTGTCTCTGTCTCTGTCTCTGTCTGTCTCTGCCTCTGTCTCTGTCTCTGTCTCTGTCTCTGTCTCTCTGTCTCTGTCTCTCTGTCTGTCTCTCTCTCTCTCTGTCTCTGCCTCTGTCTATGTCTCTGTCCCTGTCTCTG
>NC_134790.1:50004233-50019233 GCF_046742065.1 Oratosquilla oratoria | reverse complement strand
GTGTATTAATGTTAAATTTTAACGAAGAGTTTAATTATCCTGTCTAAATTCTCTGTCATTCGTTCGAACTGCGCAAGATCTTTTTTTTAATTTTTTATTATCTATTTATTTTTTTCTTTTCGTGTCGCGTCTAGCCTGACCCATGAATGAATTGTGACAGTGTGTTTGTTTGAGTTAGAGCAGAACATTGCCCACAGATTAGTCCATATACGAGGACTGAGCTCTCATCCAGGAACGGTAACAACTATCAACCGTAAGTCCAGTACATAATCAAAAAAGCATGGAAAATTACATAAATGCCATCGTGGGCATCAAATACCCGCCAAAATTTATAACGAAGGTAAAAAAGAATCAATATTTGAGAAGGAAGGAATGGAAGAAAGTGAGATTTAGGAACTCCTCTTTGGAGCTAAAGATAAGAAGAGTAGGGAAAGACAAGTGAGAGGTTAGAAAACAATGAGTAGGAGGAGAAAATAAAAGAAAAGGGGTGTATGAGGAATAGAAGGATGAGAGATAAGAAGGGAAGGAGCAGGAGGATGGGAGAAATATAAGAGGAGGAACAAGACAAGTACAGAGAGGAAGAGGAGAATATCGAAGGGCAGGATTGGGAGAAAAAAGAAGAGTGAATAGAAAAATATGAAGTAAAAAATGAAGATGGGTAGTAAAAATAGAAGAGGAATAGGACCTAGAACATAAGGAATGGAGCATAACGTATGGAAAAATGAAGGAAGAGGAATGGGAAGACTAAGAAGGGGATAACTACGGCGTAAGAGTACAAGAGGAGAAGGAAGCCTGGAGGAGTAAGAAGAGATCGAGCAAGGAAAAGAGGAGTAGAAAGATGTAAACGAAGGACGAATAAGATCAATAAAGACAAGAACAAATACAGTAGTAAAGTAATGAAGCCAATTAGAAAGTCTGCAAAATAACCGGAGGAGATGTAGACGGGTGATATTTACAATAAAGGATTAAAGAATAAATACAGTAAACAAGGGAGAGGAAAGGGAAGCCAAATAGAGAAGTGAAGTAAAGAAGAGGTATTGGGGAGATGGCCGAGGGGATAAAACAAAAAGGGACAAAGGGAAAAGATAATAAATCAAAATAAAGGAAGAAGGAAGCAAATAACAACCAAATGAGGGTTGTACAGCATCAGGAACTAATGAAAGATTCCGAGTTGCCGCTCACACGTTTGCAAGCAATTGTGTTCAAATGTGCTCAATGGCAAGGATATGAGCAAGAACAGAAAAATGAACAGTTTGAACATCCTCCTGTTAATGCTTGAACATTTTCCTGATTTCCCACGTAACGAGACGTGAGGGATTGCAGGAAAAACGTGTACGTATAATTGTGAGAATAAGTCAACCGACGGTTTCCTAGCACGTATTGATATTATAAGAGTTTTCAGACAATGATATTCTTGGCAACAGAACTAAACAGGTAAGTATTTTTTTCATGGCGAATTAAACACGACAGTGTTCTTTTATAGCCCTTCCTTCCAGAAAAAGTCAAGAAGATAAGTTTTGCAACGATATAGTTGGAAAAATAAGGTTTCCATGGTAGGACCTATTTGGTGATTCCTACATGATGTAAGTAACTTGCCATATTAATGAACGTCGTGTAAGGCACTACAGTCACGTGGTTTACCACCCAAAAGATGAGGACGAGGTGATGGATTGTACACGAAAGATGTGAATGTGTCATTTGAATTGTGTCTGCTTAAAGACAGATGTGATAGGTCGGGAGTATACCTGGAAGTTTGTCAAGGCTAATCCAAAACAGAAGAGGTAAGTCATGTTCGGCTATACGGTGTCATGACGTTTTTGCCTCCTGAATTGATTGACTGACTGATTGACTGATTGATTAAGAAATTATAAATCTATGTTTGGCTTTTATCAATCCTTTTGAGACCAGGGGCATTAGCATAACTAGAAAAGAAAATGACAGACATAACAAATGCAAAAATTAGCTGAGGGAAATACCCAAAAGGGTTAAATAGAATAATCTCATACTAACTCCAGGGATCATTTGTATGTAAATTTGTATAACTGGATATGATCCCTATCACATGAAATACATACAAACATACATACATACATACATACATACATACATACATACATACATACATACATACATACATACATACATACATACATACATACATACATACATACATACATACATACATACATACATACATACATACATACATACATACATATACATACATACATACATACATACATACATACATACATACATACATACATACATACATACATACATACATACATACATGCATATATACATATACATACATACATACATACATACATACATACATACATACATACATACATACATACATACATACATACATACATACATACATACATACATACATACGTACTTACATACATACACATACATACATACATACATACATACATACATACATACATACATACATACATACATACATACATACATACATACAGTACATACATACATACATACATACATACATACATACATACATACATACATACATACATACATACATACATACATACATACATACATACTGTACATACATACATAGATGAGGTTCGTAGATAAAGGTAGACAAGTGAGGTAGATAGAGGGGTAAGTGGCGAGAATTTAATTTTTATGAGTTGGATGTTTGGTAAACTATTGTTCGTAAACGAAGTTATTGCACAAGCTCACTCCTCGCCTAGATGTTTACAAGCAGCCGACGGGGACCCGATTTCATTGCTGTATCATGATGATGTAACATTATGTAAACTAAGTCAGTGGTGTATTGATTTCGAGATTACTTGAGTAAGCAGTATTGTTTAAGAGGTTTGCAACAGTCTGATTGAAGAAAGGCTGGAAGAGGTGAAAACTCAACTGGTTCAAGGGAGTAAAGTCACACCCTTAAGGGAGGTAGATGTATGAGTAATGATCATTGGACTCAAGAAATCATGACGTCAATCCAAACGGAGCTAGTGAACAAGTTGAGGATTCAGGAGGGGAGTCCTTTGGTATAACTAAAAGAAACGACAGAAAATTGAAGATAAGTTTAATTCCCCTCTCATATACAGAGTAATAGAACTTGACTAAGTCGGATGATTGAAAGCAAAGGCGCTTCCTACAGAAGAATATTGTGAATGACTATCATACATAAAGACAATGGTGAAAAGAAAGTAGAAAGTGAGAGACGAAATATAAAACTATACACAAAAAGGGGACCATAGAAGGGAAGAGTAGACGGAGTAAACAACGGTGGTGTGAGTGGTGGCAGCTAGGGAGGAACACGATTGAAACGTAACGTTATTTTTTACGGGACTGGTGCCTCAAACTACAGGACTTAGTGTAAAATACGCAGTGCATAGCCACTCCGCGCGTGCTGACTACGAGGGAACGACTTCAAGCAACAGTGAACGAGGGTGTCTACAACGACTACAAGCAACAGTGAACGATGGAGTCTACAACGACTACAAGCAACATTGTACTAGGGGAACTACAACAACTATAAGCAATAGTGGACGAGGGGACTACTACCACGAGTGAACGAGGGACGACGAGGTAGTGTACGTAGGAAGACGTTGTTGATATACGTGCGAAGTAAGTGCAGTACGTCGAGAAAGCCTACGTGGAGGCAGTCGATTCAAATCGACTTTGAAAACACTTAAATTATGACTACTGGTATTTTACGTCACGCGGTTCACGCCTCGAATATCAACATCCCTAAATTCTTAGGTGATGAAAACACCTTAGGAGTTAATAGGTTTCTCAGTTTGATCGACACTTTAATTTTTACTAAAACATAACAGATGAAAAAGGAAAATAGAAATTTTAAACAAAAATATAGATCCTGAGAAGGGTAGGGTAGGCTTATAATAAATTTCCAGCAAATGGAAGATGTCAACCAACATGAAGCTTATAAGAAGGCATTCATTAAATATTTTAAGGCAAAGTCTGATCAGGCTCCTATCAGGTCTTTGGTTAGAATGATAAAGAAAGTAATACTAAGTGAATCTAAGACAGAATATTTAGCAGAATTACACTGATGGTCTGAGGCCATGATTTCTATGTTTAAAGATTCAGGTTGGATAGAAAGATCTATTGACAAAATAAAAGTTTCACAGGTTACAAAATTAATTGCATTTGCATTGTTGACAAAAACATTGACGAAATAATGGCAGAAAAGCTGTATAAAAATCTTAAAGAAACAATGGATTCACAGAAGATAGATTACCTTCTTGAAGGTTATAGTAAAAAAAAAAAAAAACTTAAGCAATTAGTTCATTTGCATTATTGACTAAAAAAAAAAAAAAAACGAAATACCAGCAGAAAAGCTGTATAAAGATTTTCAACAAACAATGGATTTACGGAATGTAGATTACCTTCTTCAAGGTTATAGTAAAACTAATGTAATTAGTCCGTATGTGATGATAGTGGGAATGCAACCACGGATATAAAATAAGAACTCTAGAAGTGTTTACAGAAATAGACGATCTGAACATAGAATTAAAAGGACACCAAGGAATGCTAGAATTGAGTGTTACAATTGCGATACCTGGAGGCATAAAGCACAAGAGTGTTATTATGAAACTATTTGTAGAAATTGCCTATATGAGGGTCATGATGAATATCATTGTTGGAATCCACCATTCTATTTGTATCATCAGAGGATAGGACACAAAACACAGAAGTGTAAAACAAAACAAAATTTTCGTATTCACCCAGAAATAAAAGGGAAACCCCCAAGGCACCAAATAAAACAACACTTCAGAGCTACCCATAGAAATATACATAGACAGTATTGTATTAGGATGAAAGAAAACACCAACATCAAAGTCAATTATAAACTGACCATAACCATTGAAAGAACTTCTATAATACTTCTCATTGCTGGTAGAGTGGTCAATAAACCTATTCAAATATCTATTGATACAGAATCTGTAGTTAATGTTATAACTAGTAGAGTATTAAACCAGTTGAATCCAGGAGTAAAAATCTTGGAACCAAACTATTATTCTTTGCAAGGAGTAAATGGAAGTCAGTTAAATACATTAGCTAAGGTTGAATTAGAGGTCATCTTATGTAAAAATTACCATTTGCACATTCCAGTGGTAATTGTAGAAGAATCTGTTTTCCAAGGAGATTTATTGATTACATTTGCAATTATGAGAAAAGAGAGCATGGTCATATGTCCTGCTGAGTTAGGGATCTAAGTGAAATCACAGTTAATCCCATTTTTAAATCAACCAGACTTAGAGCCAGTAACAGCAATCAGAAAATCTCTTGAAATAGGGAAGGTAACAATGATTTGGTTAGATAGCGAGGCAGAGTGATTCAGAGCAACAGAAAATAAAATCTCTTATAGTAAACCCAACTCAGATGTTCAAGAAACCCCAGAAATTCAAACGAAGCTTTGCTAATTGTGAAAGGTGGCGTAATAAAGTCAACATCATTACACTCGAGAGTAATTAACAGAGTAGAAGTGCAGTTGAAAAAGAGTCACTGTAGACTCGGAAATTCCAACCATCCCAAAATCAATTACAAAAGGGTTTGCAATTGGATTTAGGGATTTATAAGACAAACAAGAACATTGTAGAAATATTAGTGATTAGTACTTTGAATAAAGACATTGTCTTAAGAAAAGGTATACAAATAGGATGTTTTCAAGTTTGTACAAAACCCATTAAGATTTTAAATGAGAGTACTGAGGAGATGGAATCATCAATTTCATCAGTCTGTTCAGTTCAGAAAGAAACATATTTGAGAGAGAAATACAAGAATCAACCAGAACCTACTTGCTGTTCAGAGTTGGATGAAAGCTTAGTTGTTTTGCTCTTGAAGTACAGTAAATAAATTTCTTTGCCGGGGGACGCCTTAGGCAAAAGAACTGTTTTAAAACATTAGATCAAATTAAAACCAGGGACACAGCCTATCTATATACCCACCTACAGATTACCACATTCCAAACTAGCCATTGTAGATAAATTGATGACTGAAATGTTATCGCAGGATATTATTGAACATAGTAAAAGTGAGTGGAACTTTCCTCTGATTCTGGTGCCAAAATCAGATGATACAATGCTTCCAGTTATTGATTACAGGGAATTGAATAAACAGATCATACATGACTGATTACCATTTTCGGTAATAGGGGAAATTCTTAGAGGCTTAGGAATTGAGAAAAGGTACCATAGCACTATAGATTATCAAGTCTGCTTTTTGGCAGACCGAGTTGCATGAAGACTCACGAGAAATATCAGCTTTTTTTACTCTAACGGGACACTATGATTTCAAACGAATGCCATTTGGGTTATGTAATAATCCATTAACTTAAATGAGCCCACAAGACATGGAAACTTACTTGATCTATTGATCACTAACCGTGAAAATATGATAACTGATGTAGAAGATGGGTTCTAGGACAACTGCCCCCGGGACAATTGCCCCCGGGACAACTGCCCCCCGACAACTGCCCCCGGGACAATTGCCCCCGTAGGACAACTGCCCCCGGACAACTGCCCCCTGGACAATTGCCCTAGAATTTATTGCCATTTACGTAATTACTTGTTAGTAATTGCCTAATTAAGTAACGATTACATAATCGGTCATTTAAGAAATAATTGTTGCTATTTCCTGAATTTATTACCATTTATGTAGCTACTTCCTAATTAGGTAGTCGGTCAATTGCATATATATAGGCTTAAAAAGAAAGAAGGATCCAGTGTCTATTCAGAAATATAAGAAGTGACATCACTCATTATGGAGTTCGTCTGAAGTGAACGAGGAAAAATTAAGCTTATTTGTGAAGGATACATCTATGTGAAGCAGAAGGAATTGGCAAATAATGTTACATCTTATGAATGTGAAAAACATCGCCATAATAACTGCAAAGCCAAAGTAAAAGTTTGTGAAAATCAAGTAGTTGGCCATGTAAATGATCACACCCATGATGCTGACCAACCCCGCCGTGAAGTCTTGTTAGTACAACAGGAATTTTAGTAGTTAAATCCTTTTTCAATATTTTTGCAACTTATATATGTACAAATTTGAGTATAATGTTATCTTTTTAAAATCATGTATTTTTATTAACAATAATAAAACATTGGTTTTAATAGTTCTTATTTACTACCATTTCTCTATGAAGAACTTTTTTATAAATAGTTACCCAGGAAATTACTAGAAAGTAATTACGTAAATGGCAACAAATTTGAGTATATAATGTTATCTTTTTAAAATCATGTACTTTTTATAAATAGTTACTCAGGAAATTACCAGAAAGTAATTACGTAATTGGCAACAAATTCCAGGGCAATTGTCGGGATAGTTGTCGGGGCAAATGTCCAGAGGGTAGTGGTCGGGGGCAGTTGTCCTACGGGGGCAGTTGTCCTACGGGGGCAATTGTCCCGGGGGCAGTTGTCGGGGGGCAATTGTCCCGGGGGCAGTTGTCCCGGGGGCAGTTGTCCTGATACCGTAGAAGATGGTGACACTATTGCAAATAGCGATCACAACTTAGATTCAAACTGCTAAAAAAATGAATAGATGCTTGTATATCTAAAATACCCAATTTTAGTAAAGCTCATTACATAGGACTCCTTCAGGAGCTTCAGCTTACTGTTTGGGAGGCAAAATTAAGCGAAAGATGTGTAGATTAGATGTGGGAAATATTTCAAAATACCCTTACTAAGATGATTCATACCATCCGGTTTAAGAACAGACCCCCCCCCCACACACACACACAGCTTAGGCTCGACAAAGAAACTGAAAAATAGTATTGCTAAAAAGAGACAGGCTTATAAGAAATACAAGTGCTCGGGTACACCTAATGACTATCAAAGCTATGTAATAGTACAGAGATTTAAAATAGACAACAGAAAAAAACAAAAACGACAATACGAAATGAACACCGCTGATAAATCCAAAGAGAATCCCAAAAAATTCTATAGACACATTAGAGATAAAAAGATTATTAGGAATTACATTGGCCCACTTTTATCTGCTGACAGTCAACTTGATTATTCAAACGATGGAATATGTGATATCTTAAACAATTATTTTAGCTCAGTATTCGTAAACGAAACACCTCAGAAAGAACTATAAACTGAAAACTGTGGACTTACTACGGTAAATATTACAAAGGAAAAAATTAAAAGGTGTATAGATAAACTCAAAATTGATAAAATATCAGGGCCTGACAGTTTCCATCCAAGAATCTTAAAGGAAATGGAAAATGAGGTTGTTGTTCAATTAGAAATTATTAAAAAAAAAAAAATCCATCAAATCGGGAGATGTCCCCCCAAAAAATGGAATCTAGCTAACGTTACTCCCATATTCAAAAAAGGGGACAAAAAAGAAACCAAATAACTATAGGCCTATAAGCTTGACTTCAATCGTAGGAAAGATGATGGAAACTATCATCAGAAATGCTATCGTACATAATTTAGAAAGTAACTGTTTGATAAATGACGGCCAGCATGGATTCAGATGCAATCGTTCTTGCGTGACGAACTTACTTGAATTCTACAATAGAGTCATCTCGAATTATGACAAAAGAAACAATATATATTTGATATATTTACACTTTGCAAATGCTTTTGATACCGTCCCCCACGAAAGGCCACTTACTAAATTAGCTTCACACGGAGGAAGTGGTACACTATTAAGTTGTTCTAAATGGCAAAACTTCTAGATGGAAAAGTGTTACGAGTGGGTTTCTTCAGGATTCGATTCTTGGGCCACTTCTATTAATAGCATGTATGAATGATATAGACCATGAACTAAAATCTATTGTCTCCAAATTTGCTGATGACACAAAATTGTACGGAATGGCAAATGATCACTTAAACCAATTAGATTTTCAAGAAGATTTAATTGAATTACAGCAATGGTCTGAGAAGTAGCTAATGAAATTTAACACAAGTAAATGCAAGGTTATGCACATAGGTAAAAATAACAGTAAGTACGATCACAAGTTATTTGGAAATTCGTTAACAAAAGTGGATAGTGAAAAGGATTACGGCATAATTATCAGTAACGACCTCAAATCATCTAATTTGTGTATTTCAGCCTCTGAGTAAGTAAATAAGATTCTAGGACTGATTGCGAGATCTTTTGACTTTAAAAGTCCATCTCTCATTAACAAGCTATATAAATAGTTAGTTCCTCCACATTTAGAATATACTGTTTCCGTATGGTCACCGAAGTATTAAGACATTTGCAGATTGGAAAAAGCACAACGACGAGCCACAAAAATGATTCTAAATATGAAAAATAAATCATACGAAAATCGAATAAAACATATGAATCTGTTTTCCCTAAAAAAAGGCGTAGACTCAGAGGTGACTTGATACAGGTCTTTAATATTCTAAAGAGGATTGACAACATTATAAGTGTCCAAATTTTTACACTGAATGAGAATCCAAAATGAAATAATAATCTCAAACTGTTAGAAAATAGATTTAATTTGGAAGTGGGTAGAAACAACTTCGCCAACCATGTTGTTAATAAATGGAATAAACTTCTTGCAGAGGCAGTGCAATGTAGTTCAGCTCGAAGCTTTAAGATTCGTTTAGATAAACATATAAGCAAGATGCTGTAATGACTCATTTATTCTACATTATTTGTTTCTTTGTTTATTATTTACTTGATTTTCATTTATTATTATTTATCTGTCAACTTATTATTATTTAGTGTTTACCTGTTTGTTTATTATTTGACTATACCTATACCCCGTCTGTGGTATTGGCTGCATGTCATTGTGGCAAAGTAGCATGCAGTTGATAATTTAGGGTCTATATGGGGCGCCCTTACGGACCGGGCCACACATCATTTTGTCTGTGATAGAGGAAAACTCTGTTCATAAAGAAATGATGACACTTTTATTATACTACGACCGTCCCTCCGTTATACTGTCCTTCAACCCCTTGTTACTGCCCTGTACTATTTCTCTGAATACTCATTTCCCTTTTCGCCTACCCTGTGGTGGGGGAAAAGAATGCTGCCACCAAGTATTCCCACTTGAGTCGTAAAAGGCAACAAAAAAACTGGACGGGGGTTAGGACTAGGAATCCTGCTAGCTATAGCCCCACAGGGGACATTACAAAAAGTATATGCATATATAAATAAATATATAAATAGATAGATAAATAAATAGATAAATAACATAAAATAAGTAGATAAATAAGTAAAATTGAATAAATAAATGATAAATAAATAAATAGATAAATAAAAGAAAATTAATAAATAAATAAACAAATGAATAAATAAAGGGATAGGAGGGTCTAGGTGTTTCCCAACCAGTACCCTACGGTTTGGGTCTTTTAATGTGCGTGGATGTGGTACAGATGAAAGTAAAAATGAAGATATAAGCATTATGTTTGTGAGAAGAAAAATGTGTTGGCTTTGAGTGAAACTAAATTGCAAGGGAGGGGTGAGTATGTGTTTGGGTGTGTAGTTGGGAGGTTCTCAGGAGTAAAGAGGGGAAGAGGGAGAGAAAGGATGGCTATACTAGTAAGTGAAGAGATAGATTAGCGTGTAGTGGAGTGGAAGGAGGTTTCTTCAAGGTTGATGTGGATAAAGGTGAAGCTGGGAAGGGAGATGTGGGTTTTTGTAAGTGCGTATGGAACTGGTATTGAGAAGAGCGTAGAGGAAAGGGAGGATTTTTAGGTAGATTTAAATTAGTGCATAGAGGGATTAGGGAGGAACGTCAATGTAGTTCTATTGGGAGACCTTAAGGCTAGGATAGGAAACGAACCAATAGACGGAGTGACTGGTAAGTATGGAATTCCAGGTAAAAATTGTAGTGGAGAATGAATGGTGGAGCTGTGTCTTGAAAGATAGTTGATGATAGCAAATGCAGTGTTCAGGAAGAAACTGAAGCATATGTACAAATGAGAGAGGGTGGTGGATGGAAGGGTGACAGATAGAGCGTTAATGGACTATATAGTGGTGACCAGGAATATGGTAGAACTAGTTAAAGATGTACATGTTTTAAGGGGAGAGAGTGGGGGAACATCAGATCATTTTCTGGTGGAAGGTAAATTGAGAGTGGAGAATAGGTGGAGAAAGAGGAAAATGGCATAAGGTAGGGAGGTACTTAGAGTGAACTGCTTAAATGAGAAAGAAAAGGAGAAGGAGTATAAGAAGAAGCTGAGGGAGGAGTGGGAAGGAGTGAAGCATAGAGTAGAACTAGAAGTAGAGGGGGAATGGGGAAGGTTCAAGGAGAGATTCCTAAGGTGTGTAAAGATGGTGTGTGGAACAAGGAGGCCGAGAGGAAATAGAAGGAAGGGTAGTGAGTGGTGAGTTGAGGAAGCAAAGAAGGGTGTAGAGGAGAAGAAGCAGGCATTCATAGATTGGCTGCAAATTAGGACGAAGGAATCGTATGAGAGGTACAAAGTAAAGAGAAGGCAAGTCAAACATAAGATAAAGGCAAAGAGGAGAGCAGATATGAAATGGGGTAAGAGTATAACAGAAATTTTGAAAGTAATAAAAAGATGTCCTGGAAGGAAATTAAAAGAGGACGAGGAAGCGAATCGATTAGGGAGGAAAAGGTAAAAGGTGCAGATGGAGAGAGAATAATGGAAGAGGAGGCAGTGAGAGGAAGGTAGATAGAGTATTTTAGGGAGTTGCTAAATGTGAAGGAGGATAGGGAGGGAGAGGTAGTTGCAGTGGGAAGCGCCAAGAAAATGAGAGTGATGAGTGAGGAAAATGGAGGAGAAATAAGGAAAGATGAAGTGAAAGCAGCTGTTAAGTTGATGAGAGCAGGTAAGGCACCTGGGTTGGATGGATGTCATGCAGAATTTCTGAAAAAAGGAGGTACAGTTTTTTGCGGACTGGCTAGTGAGGTTATTTAATGTTTGCTGGAGAGAGGGTAGAGTGTCGGAGGACTGGAGGAGTGCCTGTATAGTTCCACTTTACAAGAGAAAGGGGGACAAGTGTGAGTGTAATAGTTTCAGAGAGATCAGCTTGTTAAGTGTAGTTGGGAAGGCTTATGGGGGGTCTTCATTGAGAGGATTAGGAGAGGAAAAGAGGGAATAATTGGTGAGGAACAGTGTGGTTTTAGGACAGGTAGGGGTTGTGTAGATCAGATTTTTGTGGTAAGACAGATATGTGAGAAAGCTATAGGAAAAGGTAAGGATGTTTTTTGGGTCTTTTATTGATTTGGAAAAGGCTTACGACAGGGTAGACAGGAAAGCACTTTGGGAGGTATTGCAGCTATATTGGATAGGGGGGAAGTTATTAAGATTAGAAATGGGGAGAGTAAATGGTTTGAGGAAAAGGTGGGAGTTCGTCAAGAATGTTTTATGTCGCCGTGGCTGTTCAATCTATATATGGATAGGGTGGTGCGAGAATACAAGGGTGGTTGGTCAGGGATAAGAGATGGTTAAAGAAAATTGAGAAAAGTGGGAAATAAGCCAGTTGTTGTTTGCTAACGATACTGCGCTTGTATCGGGATCAGAGGAGGGATTGAAGAAATCAGTGACGGAGTTTGAGATGTGTGAAAGAGGGAAGCTGAAGATAAATGTGGGTAAAAGTAAGGTGATAAGATGTACAAGGGAGGCAGTGGCAGCAGACTGGAAGTGAGTATTAAGGGAGAGAGACCGGAGGAAGTGGATAGTTTTTAATACTTGCGTGAGAATGTGGCAGGAAAGGGAGGGGTGGGGGTGGAGGTAGAATGTAGATTGACAGAAGCGAGTAAATGACTTGGTGGATTAAAAAGTGTAATGAGAAATAGACATGTGGGAATATATTGGATAGGAGGGAAGTTATTAAGATTAGAAATGGAGAGAGTAAATGGTTTGAGGAAAAGGTGGGAGTTCGTCAAGAATGTTTTATGTCGCCGTGGCTGTTCAATCTATATATGGATAGGGTGGTGCGAGAATACAAGGGTGGTTGGTCAGGGATAAGAGATGGTTAAAGAAAATTGAGAAAAGTGGGAAATAAGCCAGTTGTTGTTTGCTAACGATACTGCGCTTGTATCGGGATCAGAGGAGGGATTGAAGAAATCAGTGACGGAGTTTGAGATGTGTGAAAGAGGGAAGCTGAAGATAAATGTGGGTAAAAGTAAGGTGATAAGATGTACAAGGGAGGCAGTGGCAGCAGACTGGAAGTGAGTATTAAGGGAGAGAGACCGGAGGAAGTGGATAGTTTTTAATACTTGCGTGAGAATGTGGCAGGAAAGGGAGGGGTGGGGGTGGAGGTAGAATGTAGATTGACAGAAGCGAGTAAATGACTTGGTGGATTAAAAAGTGTAATGAGAAATAGACATGTGGGAATATATTGGATAGGAGGGAAGTTATTAAGATTAGAAATGGAGAGAGTAAATGGTTTGAGGAAAAGGTGGGAGTTCGTCAAGAATGTTTTATGTCGCCGTGGCTGTTCAATCTATATATGGATAGGGTGGTGCGAGAATACAAGGGTGGTTGGTCAGGAATAAGAGATGGTTAAAGAAAATTGAGAAAAGTGGGAAATAAGCCAGTTGTTGTTGGCTAACGATACTGCGCTTGTATCGGGATCAGAGGAGGGATTGAAGAAGTCAGTGACGGAGTTTGAGATGTGTGAAAGAAGGAAGCTGAAGATAAATGTGGGTAAAAGTAAGGTGATGAGATGTACAAGGGGAGAGAGTGGCAGCAGACTGGAAGTGAGTATTAAGGGAGAGAGACCGGAGGAAGTGGATAGTTTTAGATACTTGGGTGCAAATGTGGCAGGAAAGGGACTGGTGGGGGTGGAGGTAGAATGTAGATTGAGAGAAGCGAGTAAATGACTTGGTGGATTAAAAAGTGTAATGAGAAATAGACATTTGGGAATGGATGTTAAGAGGAGGTTATATGAGGAAATGATTGTGCCGACAGCACTGTGCGGGGCAGAAACATGGAACATAAGAGAGTAAGAGAGAAGTTTGAATGTGTTTGAGATGAAATATCTGAGGAGTATGATAGGGGTTACTAGGTTGGATAGAGTGAGAAATGAGGAGGTGAGGACGAGAATATGGGTGGAAAGGGAGTTGGGACATAGGGTTGATGAAAGAGCATTAGGATGGTTTGGACACATGGAAAGAAGGAGTGAAGAAAGGCTAGTAAAAGAGGTGTGGAAGGCAGAAGTGGAAGGAGTGAATACGAGGGGTCGTCCTAGGATGAGATGGATGGGTGGGGTAAAAAGGGCATTAAGAAAGAGAGAAATATCTGTTGAGGAAGGACGGGAGAGGACAGAAGATAGGGGGGTGAATGGAGAAGGGTTGTGTATGGATGATGCTGTGATGCATGATGGGGTGGGGGATGGGGGCGTAAGGGAGTGTGTATGAGAAATAAATTGACGCAGCCCGAAGGGATTTCTCCCCGTCTTCTTCTCTGCGTGAGGGGATGGAGAGGAGGGGTCGCCGATTTAATGAAGCAGCTTTACTGTGGATGTGCTGTGCCCTACGACACTGCTCCTAACCCAGGGCAGTGGACAGGATGCAAAGATGACCCGTGCCAAGATGTGAGGGAGGGAAGAGGGTGGTGGGTAGTGGAGTATGTAGGGGATGGAATAGGTGAGAGTGGTTTCTATGCCTTTTTCTTTTTGGCTACCTCCCGTGTAAGGGGGAAAAGAGCCTTTGGTATATGTATGTATGTATGCATGTATGTATGTATGTATGTATGTATGTATGTATGTATGTATGTATGTATGTATGTATGTATGTATGTATGTATGTATGTATGTATGTATGTATGTATGTATTATTACATTCTTTGTTTATTTATTTATTCTATTTTTTGTTTTTCATTTTTCATCATTATTATATATTTTTTTCGCATCCGACCTAATTATGGACCAAAAGGTCTCCTGTTGGCATGCTCCGCCTTTGTAATTCATTTGTAATCCTTTGAATACAGTTCTAGATGGATTATTAGGAATCCCTGCCAGCGTATTTCCAGATGATATTTTAATATTTTCCCAAACAACGGCTGAGCACTTTAAGAAACTAGATTTGGTGTTCTCAAG
>NC_134790.1:49981733-49996733 GCF_046742065.1 Oratosquilla oratoria | reverse complement strand
CACGTTTGGTACCATGACGTTCTTGTAGCAGAGCCGCTCCAATCCCTACTTCGCTGGAATCTGTATAGAGATGAAAAGGCAAAGTATAGTCTGGGGTTATCAGCACTGGGCTATGCTTTAATAGGGATTTAAGTTGCGCGAAGGCCTGATCGCATGTCGGGGTCCACTGAAACCGTTGGTCCTTTCTCAGTAGATTAGTCAGGGGCTCAGCTATCTCTGCAAACTTTTTGCAATAACGGCGATAATACCCGAACATTCCCAACACCCTTCTTACTTCCCTGCGGTTAGTAGGTCTAGGTAGGTTGGTTATAGCCTTCACTTTGAGGTCCAGGGGTTTAACCATGGAGTTGCCGACTGCATGTCCTAAATAAGCCACCTGGACTTGTCCAAACTCACTCTTGGCCAAGTTCAAGGTGAGGCGAGCTTGATCAGCTCTGCTGAGGAAATTATAAAGTTGGGTTAAATGTTCCTCCCATGTTTTACTGTAGATAATAATATCATCCAAATAACTCCTTACTCCTGGCAAACCTGTAATAAGTGTGTTTATCAAACGTTGATAGGTAGCAGGAGAGTTTCTCAAACCAAAAGGCATAACGTTGAAATGGTATAAACCGTCAGGGGTCACGATGGCAGTAATTTCCTTCGCATCAGGGTGGAGGCTTATTTGGTAAAACCCATGCAAGAAATCTAACTTAGTAAGGTAGGTAGCTGACCCTAAGTTATCTATGATATCCTCAATCCGAGGTAAGGGGTAAGCATCAGCTTTAGTCTTCTCATTTACCCTTCGGTAATCAACTACTAACCTGTAAGTATTGTTAGATTTAGGAATCAAAATACATGGTGAACTCCAAGGACTATGTGAAGGTTCTATAATACCTTGATCAATCAAAGAATTTACCTCTTTACGTAGGCACTCTCTCTTGGTCGGGTTTAACCGATATGGGGGCAGTTTAATAGGATCCTGCGAGACTAATTTTATCTCATGCTGAACTAACTCAGTTTGCCTCGGACTGTCAGTGAACAGGGAAGGGAATTTGAGAAGTAGTTTCTTCAATGAACATCGCTGATAAGGTTCTAAGTGGTTTACCTTAGAGTCGAGGTCCTCTAATATCTTGGAGTTTTGAAGAGGCAGTTCTGGCTGAGGGAAAAATCTCTCCGTCTCATCTACACCAACAGTAGTATGGCTGGCAATGGGTATTCTGTGGTAGAAGGGTTTTAAAGTATTGATATGTACTAACCTCTTAGTTTTTCTTTTTTCCGGAGTGTGAATAATGTAGTTTAAGCTACTGGCCTTTTCTAAAATAGTATAAGGCCCTTGGTACTTGGCCATAAGGGGCTCACCTGCTACTGGGAGGTAGACCAACACTTGGTCTCCTGGAGAAAAACTACGTGGTTTAGCCTTACGGTCGTACTTTACCTTCATTTTCCTTTGAGAATTTTCTAGATTCTCCCTAGCAATCTTCCAGGCAGTCACCAGTCTTTCTTGAATTTGAGAGAGATACTGGAGGGACGGGACTTGGACGTCTTCTTCCATCCACTTCTCCTTTACCATCTTGAGAGGACCCCGGACATCATGTCCGTAGAGTAGACTAGCTGGGCTACAACCTAAACTGTCTTGAACAGCAGTCCTAGCAGCAAACAAAAGGAAGGGAAGGCCTTCTTCCCAATCCTTCTCCTGTTCTTGTACAAACTTACGCATCATGCTCTTCAAGGTGCCGTGGAACCTTTCCAAGGCGCCCTGAGACTGTGGATGATAAGGTGAGGAAGTGGTGTGCATGACACCTAACTCAAACAATGCATTCTTAAAATAATTAGACAGGAAATTACTTCCTTGATCACTTTGGATCTCAACAGGGAAACCTACTAATGTAAAATATTTCAGCAGTGATTTGATTACTGTTTTTGCTTTGGTATCTTTGAGGGGAATAGCCTCGGGATACCTGGTAGCTAAACACATAACAGTAAGAATATATCTGAATCCTTTCTTAGAAGGAGGAAGAGGTCCTACAACATCTATCAAAATTTTGGAAAAAGGTTCTCCTATAGCGGAAATGGGGTGCAAAGGAGCTACTGGAATTGGTTTGTTGCTTTTACCTACCAACTGGCATGTGGGGCAAGCACGACAATACTCTGAGACAACTTTGACCACAGTAGGCCAATGAAAATGAGCACTTACTCTTTTTAAGGTCTTCCTGACACCTAGGTGTCCTGATAAAGCGGAAGAATGGGCTAAATCTAAGATTTTCTCTCTATAGGAAGTGGGGACAACAATTTGGTGCACTTCTTCCCAGGTTTGGTCAGCTGGGGTAGCTGCTGGGCGATACTTACGCATCAGAACGTCTTTACGAATGTAAAGACCTCTGTCAATGTCATTTACCTCTGCCTCAGTGGCAGCCTTTTCGAAGAGCGGGACGAGAGTCTCATCGCTCTTCTGCTCCTTTAACAAATTTTCTCTCGTTAAGGGGAGAGGATCTGTAATGGTTAATGTCTCTGGCTCTGAGGAAAATAAGCATGTTAAATCAAAAGAGTCTTCTTCATCTACCTTTCTACTCTGGGACCGAGTTACTGCACAAGCAGGATAAAGATTAAGGTTATCAAGAGGGGAATCTAGAACAAGGTTAGGAGATTCTGTAACAATGTGCAAGGTTACTTTGCTACCTGCAAGGTCGTTAGCTAAAAGTAGCTGGATCCCTGGAACTGGCAACGAGTCTATTACCGCTACTTCAACAGGACCTGTGACTAAATCGGAAGTTAGATATATCTTATGCAAAGGACATCTACGGTTCCACCGATTCCATCTAGGAGTACATCAGAATGTAAATAAGTTAGTTGTGGATTAGTAAGAGCTTGAGCCAGTATGAGACTCTGTTTAGCTGCCGTGTCTCTAAGAATGGACACTTGTATAGGAGCGTCATGCTCTGTCGTGGATATTGTTCCTGTCGAAATAAAAGGTAGAAAACACGGGTCTGCTTCCGTCTTAATACCACATGTGGAACTAGCATTACTAGACAATACGGGAGGTTTGGAAGTTAGTTCTAATGGCATAGCTTTGGGAGGACTAGCGGGTTTTTCTTGAAACTGACTATCAGAAACACAGTTAGTGTTGTGAGTTAACGTTGTTCTTTGGTTAGCATGCATGGATTTACCTTGTTTCTTGAAACAGGTAGAGACTGTATGTCCGTGCTTGTTACACCAAGTGCAATGTAAGTCTCGGTAGTTTGGATAGGACTTGTAAGAATTAGTGTGTGTAACTTCGGGTTTTGAATTCTGAGTGGGTGTACTCTTAGTATTTGTGTTATAAGTAGTCCTCTTCAAGTTGTCTGTATCTACCGTTTTGTATTTCTTAGAGTGAGTCAGGGCATACTCTTCTGCTAATATAGCAGCTTTAGACAAACTACTTGGTTTCTGAACTTCTAGATAAACCCTAAGATCTGCATCTAGCTGTGAATTAAACTGTTCCACTAAAATTAATTCTTGAAATTTCTCTAGAGAATCGACTTCACTAGCCGTACACCATTTATCCAGAAGGCGTTCTTGCATCGCCGCAAACTCTACAAAAGTTACTTGAGGCAATTTCTTAAAGTTTCGAAATTTTAACCTATATGCCTCTGGGACTAACTCATACGCTTTTAGGACCCGAATTTTAACACTTTCGTACGAGTTTTCACTCAGGGGAAGAGAAGAATATATCTGTTGGGCCTTACCTATGAAACGAGACTGCATTAACATAGTCCAGTATTCTCGGGGGATTTTGAGTTGAGTTGCAATCTTTTCAAATTGCACAAAGAAAGTCTCCGGCTCTTTCTCCGAAAATTGGGGAACTAATTTGATATATCTAGTGACATCAAAATCTCTAGGCGAGAAAGAGCTAACTCCAGAACTCAATCCTGCTCTGCTTAATTCAATTTCAGCCAACCTAATCTTCGTCTCTTCCTCTTTAGCTTTCAATTCTAACTCCATTCTGAGCTTACGCTCTTCACTTAGCAATTCCATTTCTCTAAGTTTTAACCTTAGTCCTGAATCCTCTAATCTAGGGGGACGAGTATATAGAATAGCCTCTGGGGGTAACAAATCCCTCTCAATTAAATGGGATACTACTACTCTAAGTATATCTGCCCTATCAGTGTATCCGCTCAAATCTAATTCTAGGATATTACCTATCTCAAGCAAATGAGAAACGTCCGCACTTAGCAAGACTCTAAGGTCTTGGGACTTAAAAAAATCTTGGAGAATCTCCATCTTACCAGAATTGTTGACGAACTTCTATCCTTCGATCCTTGGCAAGGTCGCCAGACTATTTCCCTTACTCCCTGTGACGCCTATGGGGAAGGGCCAGGTTCAAAACTAGAGTTCTGTTTAAGAAATGTTATTTCCTTCAAAAAAATAAAGATACAAATAAACAATGATCGAAAAATAGAAGTCGCCAAAACTAGCGAAAAGTACAATGTCCGTAACACGTAAATTCACAGAACATAAAAGGCTAGTATTGCCAAGACACGTAAATATACAAGTGTCGATCAAATATCGACAATCAATAACAATCAAAAATAGTCTTAAAGACAATAAGTGGTAAGGTCGAGAAATATCGACCATCAGAATGGAAACTAAGTCCTACGTAATAATTTACGTAAAGAAAATAGCAAAGTCGAGAAAATTTCTACGACTAAGTCCGACAAAATTGACACGAGCAATGAGGCTCTGATAAACAGAGTCCACAAAGATTCGAGAATAGAAAAAATTATTCTAAGTCCCAAAACGTAGAGGACACAGTGCAAATGGGGGCTCGGAGAGGCAGAGTCTGGATTCTGGATTCCAAGAAAAGACCACCTCGCTTGCGCGGGATCGGGTTTTGTGGGAGGGGAAGAATGTCTGTTAGAAAATGAAAAGATAGTAGTGTATAAAAGAGGGCTATTGCCACCGGGCGAATTGCGAGCGATTAGGGGCTAGTATGTTGTCGTGGCTTTAGGAGAACTGGGCTAGGAACTTGGACGGTGGCGCCAATGCCGGGAGGAAGAGCATATTATATCACCAACGAAAGTTTGGAAAATGGTAGGAGACGTAGTAGGAGAGAAAGGGGGAAAAACGGAAAAATCTTTAGTGGGAGGTAAACTGAAATGAGAAGATGTAGTATAAGAGAAAGTGAGAAAGGAAGCGAATTTTAGTCGAAGAAAAAGGAAGTGTATATGTTTGTGCGTGGGATGCGGCTATGTTCGTGAGAGGTGTATGTGTGTAATTTACGGTTAGTGAGTAGATTTCACTTCCCGCGTGTAGAGGGCGTTCCTGATTAGCCCCAGGTAAGGCATGAGAATTCCTGTTTTACCCCAGGTCGGGTTTGAGTACCGATATTATTATTATTATTATTATCATTATTATTACCATTACTATTATTATTATTACATTATTGCGGTTATCACCAGTCAAACTGGTGAAGGGGTGTGTTACTTGTTGGTGCGGTTATACACGTTTTATCGTGTACACCGCACGTGGGACGGGCGCAGCTGACAGATAGTCTGTACGGTGTGGTCTAGGTGTAATATGTTGTATCAGATGTTTGTGTTTGGCGTGCAGTTTTTCTAGGTGTCTTGAGTGAAGTTTGTGTTTGTGTTGGTTGAGTGGACGGATGTTGGAAATTTGGTGTAGAGACTCAGTGGTTTTGAAGTCGCTCCATCGCGAGCCCGTGATGAACTGGACAGCGGCATTCTGAACCTTCTGATGCTCGTAGTTATTGGTGGCACATGTCAGCTGGCTTAGTCCCGGGGACTGGCACAGAATCGGTCTGACGAGGGCTAGGTACAATCGACGTTTGGTTCTCAGTGTTGCAGTTTTGAAGCGTCTGAGCTTACCCAGCACAGCCCTAGCCTTCGCTCCCTGCTTGCGGAAGTGTGGGGTCCAGGTAAGGCCATTATCAAGTGTGCTACCCAGCACACGGGTATGGTCCTTCGCTGGGATGTTTGTGTTGTTTATTTTAAGAGGAGTGTTTGTGATTGTTCTGTTGGTTCGTTTGCAGCGGAAGTGTACAGGCAGAGTCCCTGACCGTTACAAGCAATGACATATATATAGACTCTTCTCCGTCAGATCCGGAGAGTTGCCAAGTATTGCTAGACGCGACGATTAACAAGAGTGTTTAGGAATATTTCCAAGTACATACACGGATATTCTTTACATCAATGAATAGATAATAATATTTGATGAAGTTACCTTGTCAATCTTAGATAAGCAGAAACTTAATAGTTTTTATATGAATATCTATACGTACGTAAATGTAAGTTAGGGACGCAGTTGCCACAAAATTAGTTCACACGCCAATTTCTTTAGCGCGCGCTTAAGCTAGCATGCCCACAACGACGTTACAGTCTCAGAAAACGACGAAAATATGCAATTACTTTAATCTTACGTAAATCAAATCCTAAGATTGACAAGATAGATCCGCAAGGTAATACACATACATAAATTCATATGCAAAGTATGGAATAGTTTGTCAAAGCACAAAAAGGAACGAAATACAATCCGATGAATAGAAATCATCACTTTAAGAGTCTTCAGACGTGAATACACCTCACGTAGGCACAGAACTTTCTCACCGGAGTCCGAAGATTAAGAGAATATGTAATTTCTCTTATCTTACGTAAATCAACTCGTAAGATTGACAAGAGAGTTCCACAAGACAATAGACATACATAAATCTATATGTAATGTATAGAATTTGGTTAACAGTGTACAAAAGGAATGGAATACATCATATAAATATAATTCATCACTTTAACAGTACTCTTACAGTTGGATATCGAGAAGTCCACCAAGCCTTACCGTGGGAACGGCCGGCATAGTCCGAGTTACACATACGTACATGCGCTCATGTGCGTCTGAATAAAAAATTTCACTACGACGAGCCTGTAGTCGTAACTATATTCTGAGAGCTCTGAGGTAGAAACCTATGACTACACCTTTTTTAATACTGAGGTCATGGTGGGATAGGAAGTGAGTCAAATCGTCCTTATTGGTTGGTTTCCTGTAGACTGTAAATAAAAAAAAATTAAAAAAATTATCATGTTTGATGATAAGGGTATCCAAAAATGCAAAGTTGAGGAATAACAACAACTTGCAAAGAATAGAGTTCTACAAAGACATTCATATATTCACAATTCGAGAAATAAATCGACTATCAAAAAAAGCTTACGCAAATATACAAAGTCGAGAAATTCAACGACTTATGATACAAAATCTAAGTCCAGCAAAAGTGGAAAATTTAAGTATAAGGCCAGACAAAGAAAGAGAGGAGTAAGCAGGGACTCCGAGTAAAAGAACAGAGTGCGACTTGCGACTTGCAAGGTAAGACCACCCGCTTGCGCAGGATCGGTTTTTCTGGGAGGGGAAGAATGTCTGTAAGAAAATAAAAAGATAGTAGTGTATAAAAGAGGGCTATTGCCACCGGGCGATTAAGCGAGCGATCAGGGGCTGTTAGTGGTTGTGGCTCGGGAGAAATGGACAGGGAACTCGGACGGCGGCGCCGACGCCGGGATTACAATCACCAAAAGTTCAGAAAATGGTAGGAGGCGTAGCAGTAGAGAAAGGTGGAAAAACGGAAAAAATCTTTAGTGGGAGGTAAACTGAAATAAGATGTAGTATAAGAGAAAGTTAG
Source organism: Oratosquilla oratoria (assembly GCF_046742065.1). NCBI lineage: Eukaryota > Metazoa > Arthropoda > Malacostraca > Stomatopoda > Squillidae > Oratosquilla > Oratosquilla oratoria. Next base: position 49,989,094 of record NC_134790.1, on the reverse strand, counting down.
AAAGGAAGCGAATTTTAGTCGAAGAAAAAGTAAGTGTGGATGTTTGTGCGTGGGTCGTGGCTATGTTCGTGAGAGGTGTGTGTATGTATCTAAAGGGAAGTGAGTAGAGTTCACTTCCCGCGTGTAGAGCGCGTTCCTGTTTAGCCCCAGGTAAGGCCTGAGCTTTTCCTGCTTTTCCCCAGGTTGGGTTTGAGAGTCTGTAGAGTTGATCCAGTGGCGGTGCGAGGGGGGGGGGGGGGGCAGGCGGGCGGGTGTTGTATTATCTTTCTCCTTTCCAGCACAACTCTGAAAGCAGAGAATTACGTGACTGGGAATTGTGTGGAAATGTCAGAAGTGTAAACTCGCTCGCCAGCGTCAGCAAAGAGGCCAGCGCGTGGGTGCGGGCCGGTTGGACAGAGAGTCTTCCAAATTTATCTCTGTCGACCAGCCGGTGATCAGATAAGGGTTCTGAATAAGAGTTGGGTCGGGCCTCCGCTAAGCTAGCGAGCAAGTGTGCGTGTGCCTATTTTCTTCCAAGCACTACTCTGAAAATAGAGAATTACGTGACTTGCGAAATGTGTGTATATGTCTTGGTGTAAACCCGCCTGCCGACGTCAACGAAGAGGTCTGCCTATGCCAGACCGGCAGCAGCAATGGAGATATATCTCCTAACCACCACCGGCCGGCGAAGATTGCTGGGCGCTTGTTCAGTGAGCTGGAGTGGAGAGACGTCCGACCTCTAGGGGCGCTGTGTTGATTCTGAATAGAGTAGATCTAGACAGTTACACGACTGATATATATACTTTCCCGCGAGCCAACAAAAGAGCTGCCAAATGTCGCCAGAGGCAATGAACATCAAGGATTTAAAATATATCCATGGACATATTCTTTACAAAAATGGGCATACAAATAATATATAATAATGTTACCATGTCAATCTTAGATACAAGAAGAAACTTAAAGGTTTTTATACTAAAAGTCTATACATTAATGCATACGTAAATGGAAGCAGGAACGTTGTTGCCAAAACTACGCTCCCACGCAATATTTAGCCAAAACGCGCGAGCGCAGGTGCATTCTTGCTTTTCCACAGTAATGAAGGCGTTATCCGAAAACCAAGAAACTTTGCATACATACATACATACATACATACATACATACATACATACATACATACATACATACATACATACATACATACATACATACATACATACATACATACATACATACATACATACATACATACATACATACATACATACTGTCATAGCTAACCGTGAATCGAATGCGACATTCAAATCTCCCGCCTGCTACGATCGAAGTTTTGAAGCCGTCTCGTCCAACGTTGTTGAAATGTACAACAAACGTACGCCATACGTTAGGCTTCGAAGCATACACATGGACTTCACCTCCCTGGTCTCACCCCTTCGACGATGTTGATCGTTATACCAAGTGTTTAATTTACAAGTATAGTGAAACCGTATCTTGGACTTATAAATATTATTTCTTTTGTATGTTTTTAGTTAGGAAAAAGTATTTATGTTAGATCTCCCATTGTACTGTGAGTTGTACGTATGTAATTGTAAAACCGGTAAATCTTTATTTTTTTCATGAATATAGATTATTTAACTTTCATGCAGACTTCCATATTAATCAACCTTCTTTATAACCTTGTTTATATCCCAGTCTTATATGAGCTGTTAATGGGAACGTACCGTAATCTATCTGTAATCTTTATACGTTTCATTTTGTTACGAGCTTTCTCCAGAGCCTGAATTCGACTTACCCCTAGACCCGGAGTTATTTCCATACATTTCTTCAACTTCGGCCAAACCTAGCAAGCCCATGACAATTGGGGGCCTGCCAAGGGATGGTAATTTATATATGTACACATATAAATCGGCGACTCCCCCTCTCCGTCCCACCATGCATAAAAGGAGAAGACGGGGAGAAATCCCTTCGGGCTGCGTCAAATTTTGCTCACACATACTACCTCATCCCCCATCCACCCGCCCATTCCACCTCAAGCATCACAACATCATCCATATACAACCATTCTCCATTCACCCCTGTCTTCTGCCCTCTCCCGTCCTTCCTCAACAGACATTCCCCTCTTCCCCAAAGCCCCCTTCACCCCATCCATCCACCTCATTCTAGGACGTCTCCTCATGTTCACTCCCTTCACATCTGCCTTCCATACCTCATTTACTAGTATTTCTTCACTCATTCTTTCCATGTGTACAAACCATCCTACTACTCTTTAATCAACCGTATCTCCCAACTCCCTTTCCACCCCTGTTCTCCTCCTCACCTCCTCATTTCTCACTCTATCTAGCCTAGTAACCCCCATCATACTTCTCAGACACCTCATCTCAAACACATTCAAAGTCTTTCTCTCTTCCTCTCTTATGTTCCATGTTTCTGCCCCCATACAGTGCTGTTAGCACAATCACTCCTTCATACAGTCTCCTCTTAACATCCATTCCCAAATGTTTATTCCTTATTACACTCTTTAATCCACCAAGGCATTTACTCGCTTCTCTCACTCTACATTCTACCTCCACCTTCACTCCACCTTTTCCTGCCACATTTGCACCCAAGTATCTAAAACTATCCACTTCCTCCAGTCGCTCTCCCTTAATGCTCACTTCCAGTCTACTGCCACTTTCAACCCTTGTACATCTCATCACCTTACTTTTACCCACATTTATCTTTAGCTTTCTTCTATCACATATTCTCCCAAACTCTGTCACCAACTTCCTCAATCCCTCCTCCGAATCCTGCCACAACTACAGTGTCGTCCGCAAACAACAGCTGGCTCACCTCCCACTTTTCTCCATTTTCTTTAACCATCTCCAATTCCTGACCCACAACACTTGCATTTACCTCTCGCACTACCCCATCCATGTATAAGTTGAACAGCCAGGGCGACATAACGCATCCTTGACGAAGTCCCACCTTTACCTCGAACCACCCACTCTCTCCATTTCCAATCCTGACACAAGCTCTACTACTCTCATAAAAACTCTTGACAGCTTCTAGAAGCTTTCCTCCTATCCCGTATATCTGCATAACCTCCCACAGTGCCTTTCTGTCTACCCTATTGTAAGCCTTTTCCAGATCCATAAAAGCCAAAAAAACATCCTTCCCCTTTCCTATAGCTTTCTCATATATCTGTCTTACCACAAAAATCTGATCTACACAACATCTACACGTCCTAAATCCACACTGTTCCTCACCCATTACTCCCTCTGTTCTTCTCCTAATCCTCTCAATCAAGATCCTCCCATAAGCCCTCCCAACTACACTTAACAAGCTAATCCGTCTGAAACTACTACATTCACACTTGTCCCCTTTTCCCTTGTAAAGTGGAACTATACAGGCACTCCTCCAGTCCTCCGGCACTCTACCCTCTCTCCAGCAAACATTAAATAACCTCACCAGCCAGTTCACCATCAATGTACCTCCTTTTTTTTTTTTTTTTTTTTTTTTGACATTCTGCATGGCATCCATCCAGACCAGGTGCCTTACCTGCTTTCATCATCTTAACTGCCTTCACTTCATCCTTCCCTATTTCTCCTCCATTTTCCTCACTCATCGCGGTCATTTTCTTAGCATTTCCCAATGCAACTATCTTTCCCTCCCTATCCTCCTTCACATTTAGCAACTCCCTAAAATATTCTGCCCATCTTCCCCTTACTGCCTTCTCTTCCATTATCATCTTTCCATCTGCACCTTTTACATTTTCTTCTCTACTTGATTCGCCTCGTCTTCCTCTCTTAATTTCTTTCCAAAACATCTTTTTATTACTTACAAAATTTTCTCTCATACTCTTACCCCACTTCACATCTGCTCTCCTCTTTGCCTCCTTTACCTTTTGCTTTACTTCTCTTTTTTTTTTTTTGTACCTCTCATATGACTCCCTCGTCCTATTTTGTAAACAATCTGTGAAAGCTCGCTTCTTCTCTTCTACAACCGTCTTTGTTTCCTCATCCCACCATTCACTACCCTTCCTTCTATTTCCTCCTGTCCTTCTTGTTTCACACACCATCCTTGCATACATTGTGACTCCCTCCTTGAACCATCCCCACTCCTCCTCCACACCTAGCTCTACTCTATCCTTCGCTCCCTCCCACTCATCCTTCAGCTTCCTCTTGTACTCCTTCTCCTTTTCCTTTTCATTTAAAGAGTTCACTCTAAGCACCTCCCTACCTTTTGTCCCTTTCCTCCTTCTCCATCTATCCTCCACTCTCAACTTACCTTCCACCAAAAAATTCTCTGATATTCCCCCACCCTCTCCCCTTAGCACATGTACATCCTTAACTCTTCCTATCATAATCCTATTTACCACTACATGATCCATTAACGCTCTATCTACCACCCTTCCATCCACCACCCTCTCCCATGTGTACTTATGCTTGACTTTCTTCCGAAACACTGTATTTGCTATCATCAACTCTCTCTCTAGACGTGAAATAAATTGGCAACCCGTAGGTAATATCGAAGACTGCTAACCACTTAACGTCAATTCTCAGTAACACGTACGATTGCCATTTTGGTTCATTACTCCCATACACTCACTATCACTTAACTATTTATACATTTTTTATTTGTGTTTAGAATACCAATATTACGTTAGGTTAGATGATAGGATGTAAAACATTAAGGTGTCGATTATTCGAAGTGTGAGACCCTGACATTCATATGTCCAACATTTTCAAACGGTTCCAAAGGAGAAACTCTATTCATCAAGTTCGCGGTAACTCACCCAAAAAATTTCGGGTATGCAACTACCAATCCCTCCCGGGTTAACTAGCGACCTTTTAATTTACTCAGTTGTTGTAGGCTTCCATCAAACCATTGTTATGACCCCCTTATAGTGACATTTTCCTCAATATCTGTGCTTAGGAGATTCATACTATCCCCCCACAGCTTTTAAAGTTTACTATACCTGCACAGCAAGCCGTGTATTCTAAGATTCAGACCATTAGTTAGCCATATTCTGCTACAGCGACAGTCTATGCGTGAACTCTCCTCTTTCCTATCGGTAACCTCTTAGCAGACTAGCCGTAGTTTCGTGCGTATAGCTCTGAGTACTGTTAGTCTACATACCGTCTATAGAATAAAAGTTCATAGACCGGGTACTTAAAAAGACCCATCATCATTTTTACTCCATCCGAACATTAAATTAAACCATTTCTGTGTGTGAAGTCCAAGATTTGGTTCACACTAATTCTATGGAGTAGAATTCTTCAAGTAAAGATATACTCAACCACCTTAAGTCAAACTTAGCCCATTCTTACCTTTAAAATAGTTTTCAATATAGATACTTTTATTAATAATCCTTCAGTGAATCAGTTAGAGTGTAATCTCAAGAAAAAAAGACTGGAGGCTGTTGGCTCAAACCTACCGAATTAATGCCCCTTCTACCTTAAGAAATTATGAACTTAAAAGAGTGGTTATTGAATACCTCGTAGCTTCATTAGAACTGGATGCAGATGCATTCAAACTAATTCTCCAGGAGAGTGCTGGTGACGAAACTGACCCCCTTTCAGCCTGAAGCCCCACCCCCCACTCTCCCTTGAATAGATGAGTTGTATCTTTAGAATTAGAGAAAATTAAACTAGAGAGAGAAAGAATGAAACAAGAAAGTGAGGAACGAGAGAAAGATGGTCGGGAGCTTGAATTGATGAAACTAAAAGAACGTGAAATAGAACTAGAATTAGAACACCAGCGTAAACTAACATTAGCTGACATAGATAGGAATAATAAATCTGCCCAACTATTGAATAACCAAGTTGCCTCTATTCCCAACTTTAATGAATTAGAACCAAAATACTTCTTTAGGCCATTCGAACATCTAGCTGAGCACTTAAACTGGCCCGTAGAAGAATGGGTATGGAGTATTCAAAGCAAATTGGTAGAAACAGCCACCAAAGTCTTCAACAGTCTTGACAACTCCTCTTCCTATGAATTAGTGAAATCTAGTATCCTCAATGCATATCAAGTTACAACTGAATCTTACCGACAAAAGTTCCGAAACTTGACGAAATCACCTAACTCAAGTTTGGTCGAATTTGCCTCTGAAAAGCTCAGAACCTTTAAACAATGGCTCTCTGCCACCAAAGTAAAAACTTATGATCAACTCGTTAACTTGATGGTCCTCGAGGAATTTAAACGTAGAATTCCATTCCAAATCATGCTTCATTTAGATTGGAAAGATGTTCTTGATTTAACTGAAGCAGCCCTACTTGCCAACCAATTTTCAGTATTGAACAGGTTGAAAGTAGAGTGGGGAAGCAATTTTGTAAAGCCATCAGTAGGTCCCCTTGCCAACCCCGATGATAAGCATGCAGAAAAACCTCTATCCCCAACCCTCTCTCCTCTCCCTGTAACTACTGTAATAAACCTGGCCATCACATCACTCGATGCCAAGAGCCAGGTTGCAGAATTTCAAAGTGCCCTAGTGGGTCGAAAGCACTTATCCAGTATAATGGACCAAAATCTTATGGTCTCATAAACCAGAGACACTTGTAGTGAAAGGGCCCTTTCCTTCCCGTGAAGATGCCTTTAAATTTTCTAGTCCCATGGTGAATTCTCTACTTATGAGAAAGGTCCCCTTTTCCCTATTAATGTCCTTCGAGACACTGAAGCAGCTCAGTCCATAGTGAGCAAACAGGCTTTGCCTGAGATAAGTAGGAGGATGACAGGAAGGAAAGTAGCTGTCAGTGATTTATTTTCTACCCAGTCCATCGAGGTGGCTCGGGTCTTTTTACAGTGTAAATTGTTTCAGAGAGAAGTAGAAGTTGGCGTCTGGAAAGACTCTATGCCGGTCCCCGGAGTTGGTCTCAGCCTAGGAAATGATAGAGCTGGATCTGTGGTTGTTCCTCCTCCAGATATTATAAATTTCCCTAGTGACAAGACCCCTACTGTTGTGGAAGATCACCTTCACCCTGACATTTTTCCCCTGTGTGCAATCACCAGATCTCAAACTCCCCTCTCTGATAGTAATGTAGACACATTACTATAAATTTGATATCCCCAACCAAATAATTTCCCGAGAGAACTTAATCAAAGTTCAACACGATGATCCCACCTTAAAGAATTTCCATAGGCTAGTGGTCGATTGCAGGGAAGAGGTCGACCATTCCCCAGGTTACTACCATACTTTACATCACCCTCTGTCCAGATACCAAGTCAAATATTCAAGAGCTTTCCACGGTGCACCGAATTAAATTCCTTTTTGGGATAATCATAACCTGTAAAAAACCCTTGTTGAAACTCAGGTAGGCGCATCCCAAGAATACCGAGAGCTAGGATCTGATCAGTTACTGACATACTTGGTGTGAACCCAGACTGTTTAGCCATCTGAAACTTTA
>NC_134790.1:49956733-49976733 GCF_046742065.1 Oratosquilla oratoria | reverse complement strand
TTAATTTTAAATGATTTTAGATAATCGAACAAATAAACTCTGGCACTTAAAGTGAAAATAATTTTACCATGACGAAGTTATTGAGTCATATATTTCGTTACTTTACAGGACGAGTGCTTTTCAGTCTTGCTTGCGTTTTCATATGTTTAATTAAAAACGTAGGAAAAAAAATGTAGATTTTGAAATAAGGCCTAGTAGGTTAAGATTTTTGCAACTAAATGCATATGTACATATATATATATATATATATATATATATATATATATAATAATATATATATATATATATGTATATATATACATATATATAATATATGTATATATATATATATATATATATACATATATGTAGTGTATATACACATATATATATATATACATATATACATATATATACTGTATATATGTATATATATATATATATATATATATATATATGTATATATGTGTGTGTATATATTATATATATATATATCTATCTATATATATATGTGTGTGTGTGTGTGTGTGTGTGTGTGTGTGTGTGTGTGTGTGTGTGTGTGTGTGTGTGTGTGTGTGTGTGTGTGTGTGTGTGTGTGTGTGTGTGTGTGTGTGTGTGTGTGTGTGCGTGTGCGTGTGTGTGTGTGCGTATGCGTGCGTGTGTGTGTGTGTGTGTGTTTTCAATGATGGTGGGGAAAGAAATAAGGATATAGTAGGAGAATTAGTGCTGATGTTTCGACCTCACAATGTCTTTATTAAAGCTTATAACATTTGGTCACAATCAGACAAAATATACTCATACTCCCTACATCTCTCAGGAAACTTGGGAGAGTTTAATGTACAAGTTTTATTAGTTTCTAAAATTATTATATGACTGGTAGGTTTTGCTAGGCATACGAAGCCTTCTCTATTATCTATGTTTTATTGATATTAATATAAACAGCTTAGATTTTTGCATGACCTTTATTAACCCTCAACAGGTAAAGTGGGGTCTGACAGACCCCATACTTTTTTGTTTTTTAATTTTAATATACTAATATATTACATACAGATATGTACTCCCATATACCTTCTTGATCAGTGGAGTAGTTTAATGGGGTGATAGGGTCATTCCTGAATCTTGCTCTATATAAGCTTTATAGAGCTTTTGAGCCCGTCTGACCCCACTTTACCTGAGGTGTGAGTACCGTGGGGTCAGTCAGACCCCACTTTACCTGAGGTGTGAGTAGCATGGGGTTTGTCAGACCCCACTTTACCTGAGGTTTGTTCATGTCATATAAATGTTTTATCATTTATACTTATGGGTAAATAATAATTTCTTCTTTTTTATCAACAGAAAAACATACATCCGAGTTTGATTTTATTTGTTTAATCTATTTAATTTATTTATCTAATTTATTTATTTAATCTATTCCATTTTCCTTCTTTTGATCACATTAATTTTTATCACAATGTTTAATTTCTGTTCTGGTAATGTGAGTTTCTTTTCATATCATGGTCACACTATACTCATATTATCATAAAGCATGACATTCCGCCACATTTTATTTGATTGATTTATCCTTCCCTCTTTTGTTCAAATTTAATTTGTATCACATATTTTGTATCACATATGAATGCTTAATATTTTCTGTTTTGTTAATATGTTTCTTCTCACAACAAGATCACACTATTCTCATATCATCATAAAATGTGACATCTCGCCACATTTTAGGGCACCTCAGTCACTCTATTCCCACACATACAGCTGTAATTTATTTCATCCTTCCCCTCTTTTAGTTCAAATTTAATTTGTATCACATATTTTGTATCATATATAAATGTTTGATATTTTCTGTTCTGTTGATAATATGTTTCTTCTCACACTATTCTCATATCATCATAAGATGTGACATCTCGCCACATTTTAGGACACCTCAGCCACTCTATTCCCACACATGCATCTGGTTCTCATCTATCCCCCTTGTACAAGATCTTTTGAAAAATTATGGGCTCACATATGTAGGCACACTGAGGGACAAGAAGCCACAAGTACCAGCTCTGATGACAGACAAGACGGTCATCAGAAAAGGGTGCACGGCTTTCCTCTTTGACACAACCATGGCACTTGTGTCACATTTACCTGACAAGAAGAAGAAAAAATTTGTGCAGTTGATCTCCTCAATGCACCAACAACCTGTTATGGATGACTGTGGGAAGCCAGAAATCATCTTGTATTATAACAACACAAAAGGAGGGGTTGACGCGTTTGATCAAATGTGTGCCCGATATACGTGCAGCCGAATAACCAAACGGTGGCCTTTGTGCATAATGTACGGACTGGTCAACGCCGCCGGTGTCAACTCCTATATCACCTGCAATGAAATGAGGAAACGTGATGGACAGGTGGAACTTTCATCACGCCGGCAGTATCTGATTGAGCTGGCAGAAGAGATGATACGGCCATGGGCAGAGGAGAGGATGAACTTTAAGGGGATGCACAAAAGTACTTTGATGACCATCAGAACGGTCTTTGGCTTGAACATGCCCCATCAGCAAGCGGATACCTCTTCTATGAGAAAGCGATGTGCCTTCTGTGACCGGAAATCTGACAGGAAGACCAAGAACTACTGCCTACACTGCAAAAGACCAATGTGTCAGGACCATTCAACCCCCATCTGCGATGACTGCAATTAGATTCTTCAGTATCACAAATTCCACTTTCAGTATATCCAATAAAATATGTTCTTCATTATCACTAGCATTATGTATGAATTGCTCGACTCATGTCCTCTCAAGAAAACTCAAAACCCTCTGAGACCACAAACTTCCGTCAACGAAGGATGGGGTTTTGCTGAGTCAGGGTAGGAGTGCTTAGAGCCATAAAAACTTATAAATAATAAACTTAGATACCATTAAAAACTTATAGATTGTTTGCTGGACCTAATATCAACCTTCCCTGAAAATTTCATTAAAACCAGTCCATAATTTTGGCGTAAAATTGGTCAAAGTCAAAATAATCACCTCGTTTTTTTTCTTCAGATTTCATGGTTTATGAAACACATTTATTATTCATTTGTTGTAGCTCTGCTTTTCCTTAAAGATAGTTGGGACATTGGTCTCTACAAAATGATGATGACCAACCGCTTCATGTTTCATGCTTTCAGTCAAGCACCCTCTGAAGTCAACAATATCTTATTTTTCACAATTTTTTTTTGTAATTTTCATTAAAATATATGTCTAACAATTATAGTCACTTTTAAGCATGTAAATGGAAGAATATAAGTTGAAGTACATATGTTTTTATTTCTATGTCAATTAATGCAGTAGAAGTATTTTATTTTTATTTTTTGTGTTTGGGGTCTGTCAGACCCCGCTTTACCTGAATCGTTTGTCAAAAAGACCTTTACCTGTTAAGGGTTAAGAATAACCGCATTATTCCAGTCAGGGAGATGATCTTGTTCTTCAATGTGCCTAACAATGGAATTAGTTGTCCGGTGTGCTTTTACATAATTTTTATGTTCCATTAACCTTTTTGTAAGTCCTCGACCAGATTCTCCATAGTATGCTGAAGGGCAACTTTTACACGGAATTTTATATACCACACTATTTTCATTTGTCGCGTTAGTATTTTTATGTTTAATGATCTGGATGATCTTGTGACCCGTTGTCCTTGCTATCCTTATGCCTGCTTTCAAAAGGAATGTATCAAGGATTGGACTTATGGCGGTGTTTGTTACCGCTATATAACGTGTTTTTTTTTCTCAAAACCTTTTTTATTTCCATTTTTAATTTTCTCACTTATTAGCTCCGCTTTCTTTTTTATTTTGCATAACAGCCCTTCAGGATATTTAAGTTTAATTAATGTTTTCACAATATGTTTCAATTCTTCTGCCAGGAATTCTTCATAACAAATTCCAAAAGCTCATAAAAAGAAACCTATTTTTGTACCTGATTTTGTTCTCTCACTATGTCTTTATTTGTGGGCTTTCTATATAACGAGAATTTTACATTCTTTTCCTTTTCTGTGAATGATGGTATCTAAAAAAGGTAATTTGTTATCCTGTTCAATTGTGAATTGTATGTTTGTCTTTATGCAGCAAATTGGTGCCAGTGAGAGAACAGTCCGCCGGTGAGTTCCCAGATTTTATGAGGGAGGGAGGGAACAACCTGCCATCTTCAAAACCAAGGTCTGGTAGGCCTAAGAAGACTTCGGGTTGGGCTCACAATATTTTGAAACGTACTTTGAAGTCTACTCTAAGAACCACAACCAGGAAAATCAAGCAGGACAACTCAGATTTGTTTGGTGGTGTGTCTGTGATGACAGTACGCCGCCACATCAACGACCTGAATTACAAGAAGTGCCGCCCTGTGAAGAAATTCATCACTGGCCCCAATTTGCTGCACTGTTTGCTTGGTTTACAGGCCAGATTTCTTTAAAGCAATTATCTGAGCAACTGCTTCACGTGAATATTCCCTCCTAGAGGTCATATTAGGGTCGTAGGGATGCCTGGCGTGGTAAATATGCGACGAGTCGGAGAGAAAATTCTACGAGCACTCACCGCAACAATCCTCTTCCCACAACAGCTAGATGCACATTAACCACCATTTTGTGCTGCCACGTGACTCAGACTATCCTACAATACACACAGCCTGGCCATCACTTTTGTCCGAATTCAATACCATCTCTTATGGGTATGGTTATAAAACAGGCAAAATTCTTGTCCTCCCGCCACACCCAGCCATCACTTTTGGCAGGTATTGTATATATATATATATATATATATATATATACTTTTATATATATATATGTGTGTGTGTATATAAATATATATATATATATATATGTGTGTGTGTGTGTGTGTGTGTGTGTGTGTGTATGTAGATGTATATATATATATATATATATATATATATATATTGTTATAGCCAACCGTGAATCGATCAATTTTCAAATCGTTCGCCTACTACTAACGGCATCGAACATGACTCGTCGCCATCATACCTTCTCACAACGTTGGTGATTCGAACCTTACCATGAAACAATTGACCACGCGTATAGTCTAAGAGCTGAACCTTAGTATACATACCGTCTATAGAATAAATGTTCATAGACCGGGTTCTTACAGAGACCCACCATAGATTTCACTCCACCCGAACAGGGAATTAGTCAAATTTCCGTGTGTGAAATCCAAGAATTAGTTTATATTAATTTTCCTTGTGGAACTCGCTATGCCTTTCAATATAGAAACTTTTGTCAAAAATTCCTTAGTGGATCATTTAGAGTATAATCTCAAAAAGGATGATTGGAGACTGTTGGCTCAAACCTACCAAATTAATGCTCCTGCTAATTTACGTAAAGATGAACTCAAACGAGTGGTCATCGAATCCCTCGTAGATTCCTTAGTACTGGATGCAGACGTTTTCGAACTACTTCGCCAGGAAAGTGCTCGTGACGTAACTGAAGGAGACCCTGTAAGCGATGGTGACCCCGCCTTGCAGCCTGAAACACGCGCTCCCCCCCAGTCTCCCTTCAATAAATCAGTAGTATCTTTAGAATTAGAGAAAATAAAACTAGAGAGAGATAGAATGAGACAAGAACAAGAAGAAAGAGAAAAAGATCGGGAGTTTGAATTAATGAGATTAAAAGAAAAAGAGAAAAAACGAGAAGAAAGAGAGAAAGATCGGGAGCTTGAATTACTAAGATTAAAAGAACGTGAGAAAGACCGTGAGCTTGAACTGAGAAAAGAGAAACGTGACAGAGAAAGACAGTGTCAGCGTGAAAGAGAACGTGAGAGAAAAAGAGAAGAAAAAGAAAGAAAACGTGAGAGAGAACGAGAAGAAAAAGTGAGAGCACGTGAAAACAGAGAAAGGGAGCTCGAAGTCGAGTACCAGCGAAAGTTAATATTGCCTAATATAGATAGGAAAAACAAATTTGTTCACCTATCAAATAACCAAGTTGCCTCTCTTCCCAATTTCAATGAGTCAGACCCAGAATACTTTTTTAGGCAATTTGAACGTCTAGCTGAGCACGTAAAGTGTCCCGTAGAAGAATGGGTGTGGATCATACAAAGCAAATTGGTTGGAACAGCCGCCAAAGTCTTCAACATTATCGAGGAATACTCATCCTATGAAATAGTCAAATCTAGTATCCTCAATGGCTATCAAGTTAACCCTGAGTCTTACTGTCAAAAATTCCGAAATTTGACCAAATCTACTAACTCGACATTTGTCAAACTTGCCTCTAAAAAAACTCAGAATCTAGCAATGGCTCTCTGCCACCAAAGTAAAGACTTACGATCAACTCGTTAACTTGAGGGTCTTCGAGAAATTTAATCGCAGAATTCCACTCCACATCATGCTTCATTTAGATATGAATTTCATAAATGGGAAAGATATACTCAATTTAACTGAAGCAGCATTACTTGCCGATCAATACGCAGTACTTAATAGCTTGAACATACAGCGGTGAAGTAATGTTGTAAAGCCATCAGTAGGTTCCCTTGCCACTACTGATAATAAGCCGGCAGGAAAGACCTCTATCCCTACCCCCTTCTACTCTTCCTGTATTTACTGTAAGAAACCTGGCCATCACATCACTCAATGCCCAGAGCCAGGTTGCAGAGTGCCAAAGTGCCCGAGTGGATCGAAAGCACCTACCCTAAGTACTGGACCAAACTCTTACGGTCCTCGTAAACCTGTGCCCCATGTAGTAAGAGGTAACTTCCCCCCCCCCCTGCGAAGATGCTTTTAAAGACTTCAAGTCCCATGGTAAATTTTTCACTATTGAGAAAAGCCCCTCTCAACAAATAATAACGGCTCATTTTGACAAAGTTAAAGAATTCAATCCAGGTGATGAGGTACTCCTTCTCTTACTAGTCCCAGGGACCCCTCTTTCTCTCAAATTCCAGGGCCCTTATATAGTTTCTCATCGGCTGGATAAGCAAAATTACGTAGTCCTCACTCCTGACCGTCGTAAAGACTCTAGAGAGATCAATATCATGCCTTGTAAAATCACCACTTACCGATGAACCTAACATACGAGAAGTCGATACGACTGCTCTTAAGTCCAAATCTGCCCTCCTTGCAGACCCCACTAAGTGCTTTGGAATTGCACTCTAATACTCTTCCTATCCGCCAGACCCCTTAACGCCTCTACCTCCATAAGGAAGAGAAGATGCAGGAATAAGTGACCTACCGGTTGGAGAACGGGCTAGCTAAACCTAGGTGCTCCCCCTGGGCATCACCGGCGCTTCTAATACCGACTAAAGCAAACGAACTTGGATGCCATCCTGAACTTCCCAGTACCATCCAAACGGAGGTCTTTCCAACGGTTCTTGGGGAGGGCAGAGTGTTGCCGCCGTCTCTGCCCCAACTTCTCCATCGCGGCTCCTCTCACCGCCCTCACCAGTCCCAAGGAGAAATTGGCCTGGTCCCCAGTCTGCCAACGCTCTTTCGAGACCCTTTGGCAGTTCCCGAGAAGCGAACCGGTGTCCAAGACACCCGACTACCCCCAATCCTTCGTCCTCCACGTAGACGCATCGGGAGAAAGGATAGGAGGGGTCTCGCTGCAGGAAGCGGACCACAACCCTTTTACCTTCATCGAGAGGGCCCGTATCTTCAATCAACGAGTCCTCCGATGGGCCCTTGTCCTCCAAGTCTTCAAATTCCTCATGGTCCACCTCAGAGGAGAAGACAGCCTAATTGCTGACACCCTGTCTAGGGGAGCGACCACCCTCCTAGACGATTCACGGTGGCTATGGACTCTTTTGTCCAGCTGCTCCCCGTTACGCTGGACTTCCGGCGGGGGGTGTTATAGCCAACCGTGAATCGAACCATTTTCAAATCGTCCGCCTACTACTAACGGCATCGAACATGACTCGTCGCCATCATACGTTCTCACAACGTTGGTGATTCGAACCTTACCATGAAACAATTGGCCACGCCTTCCTCGGGTATATAAGGTGAAACCGGCTGTCCGCCCCCATGCACGGACTGCCCCACTCACACAACCCCCAGGCCTCACGAACTTTGTCGCTGTATTCTGCCTTGCTGTTTCTGTTCGCAAGTATAGTAGTAATCAAATCTTGGACTTATACATCATTACTTTTGTATGTTTAGTTATGTTTTGCCCCTTTGTTATTTCTCTTGTATGTATTTATTTATGTTAAATGTCCCTGTGTACTTTCAATGTATGATCGTCAATGTTAAACAGTAAAGCTTTATTTTTCTTTATTTGTATATATAGTTTATTTAAGTTTCGTGCAGACTTCTATCTTACCTCCATCCTTACATTCAGTCTTAGATATTGCTTTTCCTTGGAACGTACGTTATCTACCTAAATTACCTATACGTTCCACTTTATTGTTGTGACCTTGCTTCCTAACTGGAACTCTACTTACCCCCTAGACTCGACTTAAGTTCCACTCTTTACATCAACTCAGACCAAACCAAGAAAGCAACCCATGACAACACACACACACACACACACACACACACACACACACACACACACACACACACACACACACACACACACACACACACACACACACACACACACACACACACACACACACACACACACACACACACACACACACACACACACACACACACACACACACACACACACACACATATATATATATATATATATATCCATCTATATATATATATATATATATATATATATATCATATTTGTATATAAATATATATATGTGTGTGTGTGTGTGTGTGTGTGTGTGTGTGTGTGTGTGTGTGTGTGTGTGTGTGTGTTTGTGTGTGTGTATCCTGGGTTCGAGTCCGAGGACAACTGTCGGAATTATGTGATACATATATGTATACTATATATATGTATATATATATATATATATGTATATATATATATATATATATATATATATTCATATACATAAACACACACACACACACACACACACACACACACACACACACACACACACACACACACACACACACACACACACACACACACACACGACTCGGTGGCGCAGTTGGTAGAGCGCTGAACTGCTAGCATGGTGGTGCCCGTAGTATTTCGTTCGAATCCTGCCCAGGGCCGAAATCATTTCGGTACCGCTGCTCTTCGGTTCGTTACTCTGACTCTCGTGGGCGGGGAGTTGGGTGTGTGTGTGTGTAAGGTCATAGCATTACCCATAGATCGGACCTACGAGCTCTGAGCTCTCTTCCGGGAGGGAAATAACTGTCGATCACGAGTCCAACACGTGATCCAAAGACCAAGTGAACACACACACACACACACACACACACACACACACACACACACACACACACACACACACACACACACACACACACACACACACACACACACACACACACACACACACACACACACACACACACACACACACACACACACACACACACACACACACACACTGTTATGCCTTTCGCAGGAGAAAAGGACTGTCTAGGTGGGGTTCGTACTTAGTGGCCTTGATGGGGTTAATGCAAATCCAAACGAAAGGTAACACAAATAACTAATTTAATTTATAAAAAATAGTCAACAAAACAAATATGATATCTTCACAACAAAAAATTAATCAATAGACAACTTGTAACGTTTGATAACACAAATAATTCCTCAACCTAAACCGAAACTAAGTCATGAAAATACAGTTTAGTTACGTGTGAACACAACGGGATTGGATAGAGCGAAAAGCGATGTGGGAGGGAAGTTACGTCTCGGTAGCCAACAAAAAAAAAAAAAGTCCGTCTGGAAGCCGGCGGACGCCGTATATATAGTGTTGGCGAGGACGCGAGGAAGGAGAAGGATGAACTGAACAGAACTAGTCTGGGTCTGTCAGACGAGTAGTAAGGAGGGGATGGAAGGGGAGGAGAGTACGAAAACCACACGTGTTTTAACAATTTATTGTACATACATAATTGTACAAATTATTATACATAAACACACATTCTAAATACTCGGAGGAGGATGGGTCACCCCCCCCCCCCTACTAGAACTCAGAAACTCAGGGGAACAGATGAGTTGGGAGTTCAAATCAGGACGGCTAAGGGTGTCAGCAAGAACATTCTCAGAACCCCTAATATGTTTTATTTCGAGGAGGTATTGTTGGAGAAACAAGGACCAACATAACAGCCTCCTGTTACTGTTCCTGTTCCGTTCAAGGAATATTAACGTATTATGGTCCGTGAATATTCGTAAAGGGGTCGAACTGCGTTGTACGCAGCATTTGAACTTCCGCAGGGCTGAGATGATGGACAGTAGCTCATTCTCGGTTGTCGAATACCGCCTTGGTTGTTGGTCTAGTTGGACAGGATGCAATATCCTATCGTTTTCTTGGAGAAGAACAGCTCCGACGGCTTGATCACTTGCGTCCGTCTGTAGAACGAAGGGGACGTCGAAGTTAGGTGAACGCAGAACTGGATCCTGTGTGAGGAAGGTTTTTAGGAGCAGGAAAGCGTTCTGACATTCCGGAGTCTAGGAGTAAGGTATGGAGCAGCCTGTCATTCGGGTGAGGGGTAAGGCTACCTCTGAGAAGTTTGGGCAGAACCTTCGGTAATATCCGGCAAGGAAACGCATGAGGGCTTTCCGAGTAGAGGGAGCCGGGTAGTCGAGAATGGCCGAGATGTTAGTTGGCTTCGGCCAGACGACGCCTTGTCCCACTTCGTGTACAAAGTACGTAACCGTAGCTTGTGCGAAGATGGTCTTGAGAAGCTGGACGGTGATGTTGGCTTCTTCCATTCGGGACATTACGACATCTAGTAGTTGTACATGGCTCTGCCAATTAGGAGAATATATTATTATATCATCTAAATATACAGCTACCCCATCAATGTCCTGTCATAGGAAACTCATGGTACGTTGGAACGTAGCCGGACTATTACGTAACCCAAACGGCATGACGGTGTATTCAAAAAAGTCCAAAGAGAGTGATGAATGCAGAGATGGGACGAGCTTGTGGAGCCAAAGGAATTTGGTAATAACCTTTAGTGAGGTTAATTTTAGTAATAAATTTGGACTGTCCCACCTTGTCAATTAAATCGTCGACCCGGGGAAGAGGGTAGGCGTCAGGGATGGTAACTGCATTGACTCGTCGGTAGTCCGTACACAGTCGATTTTGTCCGTTTTCTTTGGGGACTAGGACACACGGAGACGCCCACGGAGAATTACTGGGAACTGCTAAGCCGTGCTGCACGAGATAGTGGACCTCTTTCTTCATTATCAGCTTCTTCTGGGGATGTAATAGGTACGGGTGTTGGTGTCTATAAGTTCCTGGATACAGTTGAATCTCATGGGACGTCCGGTTACAATGGCCAGGATTGTCTCGGAACAAGGATCTGTGACTAGAAATAATTTCGGAAATCTCCTTAGGTTGGTCAGGATTCAAGTGGTTAAGGTACAAAAGTAGGTTGTTCAAGATGTCGCTGTTGTTGCCGACTGTGGGAGGATCGAAATGTGGCAACGTCGGTTCTTGGACCAGTGGACGGTCGGTTGACATAGGTATTTTATAGGTACCGTCATTTAGCGAAAGCAATGGTTTAACTGCAATGAGTCGTCGGTAGTCCGTACACAGTCGAGTTTGTCCGTTTTCTTTAGGGACTAGGATACACGGAGACGCCCACGGAGAATTGCTGGGAACTGCTAAGCCGTGCTGTACGAGATAGTCGACCTCTTTCTTCATTATCAGCTTCTTCTGGGGATGTAATTGGTACGGGTGTTGGTAGTTAGGAGAAGTTTCTTGATACAGTTGAATATCATGGGATGTCAGGTTGCAACTGCCAGGATTGTCTCGGAACAAGGATCTGTGACTAGAAATAATTTCAGAAATCTCCTTAGCTTGGTCAGGATTCAAGTGGTTAAGGTACAAAAGCAGGTTGTTCAAGATGTCGCTGTTGTTGCCGACTGTGGGAGGATCAAAATGTGGCAACGTCAGTTCTTGGACCAGTGGACGGTAGGTTGACATAGGTATTCTACTGGTACCATGATTTAGCGAAAGCAATGGTTTGACTGAACTGTCTAGTGGTACTTTGGCACGGTATGGCTTGAGCAAGTTAACATGAACAAGTTGGGTAGTTTTGCGTCTGTCAGGGGTTTCTTGTACGTAATCATATTCTGACATCTTTTTCTGAATTTTATAAGGACCATGGTATTTAGCTTGAAGAGGTTGTATAGAGATGGAAATGTACGCAAGAACCATATCTCCTTCCTTGAATTCTCTCTTACGAGGTTACTGATCAAAATTAATTCTGGCAAGGTTATTCGGGAAACAATATACTGGTTAACAGACTGTAACGGTGAGGTAGGAGAAGATATGATATGGTCCTTGATTACCTTTAGGGGTTCCCTTACCTTCATTCCATATAACAATTCATAGGGAGAAACACCTAGAGCTTCGGATGGTGTTTCATGGAGCGTAAATAGGAGGAAAGGCAATCCCTCATCCCATTCACGGTCTTCCTCGTAACAGAACTTACGTAGGATATTCTTTGACGTTTGATGACATCGTTCTAGAACTCCCTAACTGGCGGGGTGGCACGCTGTAGACAGAGACTGTTTAACATTTAATTCCTTGAGAACTTGGGTAAAGAGATTGCTTGTGAAATTGGAACCTCAATCTGACTGTATTTCCTGAGGAATACCAAAGGAAGTAAACATGTATGTTAAACACTTAGCAGAAATATTCTTTAAAGGAAAAGCTTCAGGGTACCTGGTAGTGGGACAAAGAACTGTCAAAATGTACCAGTTACCCTTCTTGGCTTTGGGCAACGGGCCCACTATGTCAATCACTAGTTTCTGAAAAGGTTCACTAGATACTTTAATGGGTTGAAGGGGATACGGAGGGATAGACTCGTTCGACTTGCCTACTAGTTGGCAAGTGTGGCAACATTTAACGAATCTACTTACCTCTGTTTTCATACCAGGCCAAAAAAATTCTAACAAGAGTCGTAAATAAGTTTTCTTAATACCTAAGTGTCCTGTATGAGCAATCTCTATTACCTGAGTCCTCAAGTTAACAGGTAAAACAATTTGGTGACATTCTGCCCAGGTATCATCATCAGAAAGGTGACGAGGTTTATACAATCTCATAAGTATCCCGTCGTGCAAATAAAAGGAGGGGGTATGTAGGCTATCCTTCTAGGGAATAGCTCTGTTAAACAAGGGAGCTAAGGAAGGGTCGTTCTGTTGAGCCTCTGTGATGCTCTGCTCAGAGGGTACAGTAAACAGGGTGGTTGTAGAGGTAAGAGTAGGTTGGTTAACTATTGCTTGGGATCGTGTAATAGCACAGGTTGGAAGTGGGTTGGGTTGGGTTTGCTCTATGGTAGAAGTTGGGTTATATGGTAGGGGAGAAGCAGAAACAATTAACCCGTAAGATCCGACGACCCCTCAAATAAATTCGTCTCTGATGACGAATTTATGACCGAAAAATCGAGTCTTACCAAATTGAATAAAATTATGCTCAACTTCTTTGGAATACTCAGGACTATCAGCCAAGACACATAAAAACCATATACCCACCTAGGATGGCCATGAAAAAGGTCGAAAGTTGTAGATCTGGTGCGAGAATCAATAGCGGCAACTTTTACTACCAGACTCGAGCCGGCGTGCTATAGCGTGCTCAGAAGATCCTGCACGATGGTTGGTATCAGCGCAGTTTGGTTTCAAGCACCGTTTGCACCAGATAGATAGAGCAAGTTCTTAGGGACACTATAAACGTGCAGAAAAAATCATTTGGTGGATTTGACGACGAGGAAGAGTGGTTGAAGGTGTATGAGTCTTTCTGTGCATGGCTGATTTTGTACACACTATTGCGTAATGTGTTGTTTTTGGGCAACCACGCCCACACATACAAAAGCTCCCTCTTAGTTCCTTGAGGCATGTTTACACTAATATCACACTGATTGAGGTACATAATCCCGATAAATAAGATGCAAAAAGCACTCCCGAGTCACCACGTGTATCAACGCTCTACCGCGTGTACGAAAGCACTAACTGGCGTCGTAGCATTCTCTGGGCAGTGTTGATAAGTCAGACAAACTATCCTAAAAGTATGAAAGCTCTACCAAATCTAGCGCAATTTCTGTAGTGGGTTGAATATCGTGCCGCCCGGGCGGCATATCGGTTCTCCCCAGTGCTGCCTCCCGGGCGGCATATCGGAGTTAACGGGTTAAAGGAGGATGGAGTAGTTCTCCTGCCATATCCTTACCTAGTATAAAATCTGCTCCAGGGACAGGTAGGGTTGCCGTTTCACTTACTCCTACGGAGACAGTATCCTTGATGAGTCCACAGTTTAGGTACACCTTTGCCAGAGGTACTGAGAAGGGGTTGTGGAAGTCCTATAAGTATACATTTTCTTCTGAATAATTACGTTGAACTCTCAGCAGCGCTGACTGAAGTAATAATGACTGTGCTGCTCCTGTGTCCCGTATTATTCGGAGGTGGTGTTCTACATGGTCTGGACCAAGCGATACTGTTCCCGTTGAACGGAAAGGCTGAAAATGATCTAAAGAGTTGACAGTAGAATGGTTAAAGAAAGCCACAGATTTTATATTCTTTTGAGCTACTTTACATTTTGGATCTGGGCAATTTGCAATTATGTGTCCTAGTTTCTTACATAAGAAACAAACAGGGGAACTGGGGTTATCAATTTTTCCATCTCTACTACCACTAGTTGGTTTTACATGAGATTGTTGGCGGTTACTGTCCTTTCCAAAATTTTTGTGAATCAATGAGAGAGTATTAGCCATTTTGGCTGCTTTCATAAGATCAATTTCCTCTCTGTAAACAATGTGAATTTTCAAGTGGTGGGGAATTTTACGCAGGAATTCTTCTAACGTGATCAAGTTCACTTCTTTCTCAAGATTATCGGTTGATGCTGATTTAATTCACTTTCTTAATCCTCGGAGTTTGTCTGACGCGAACTCCATATATGTCTGATAATTAAGTTTGTTAGAATTTTGAAAGGCTTGTCGATAACCTTCGGTGGACATTTTATATGCGGAAAGAATTGTCTGTTTGACCATTTCGTAGTTAGTGTTATTTTCCAGATTGTTACATACTTGCAACCCTTTAGGGGACAGCTTTGGCTTAATGAGGCATATCCAGTCTGCTTGGGGAATTGCAAAATGGTTACTTACTGCTTCAAATTCTCGAAAAAATAAGGTTAGATTCTCGTCTGAGAAGGTGGGAATAAGTTTGGCGTACTGTAAGAGATCTAATTTACTTGAATTTGAAACTACTTGTTGACTTGAGGTCGATAGTTTGAGCCTTTTGAGTTCTAGTTCGTGCTGTCTTTGAAGCTATCTTTGTTCGTTCTCAAGTTGTCTTTGTTCTTTCTCATATTGTCTTTGTTCTTTCTCACGTTGTCTTTGTTCTCTTTCACGTTGCAATTCGAATTCCTTAAGCTGTATTTCATACCTCATCTTCATTTCAAATGTTTGATATTCTAGGTGATTTAATTTGGATGCAACTGCTTGTTCTAAATTGTCAAATTCTCTGCCTTTGTCTTCCATTTTCTTTTACTGATCTATATGACTCAATATTAGTTGGAGTAATTCAGTTCTACTAATGTTCGCAGAATAAGTTAACTCCCATCTTGATGCTATTTCTTTATTTGGTTTCTGAATTACAAGTTCTTCCACCAAGGCGTTCTCAACAAAGTTCTCGATATTCAGTTCTGACATCGCGAAATTTTTACTCGCTAATGGTTGCTACAAAACAAGGTATTGAGTGTGGTTCGCTTACGTGGTGTACTGGACAAGAATTACAAGTAAAATTATAATACTCGACTCCCATTAATAGTATAGCTTTTTAGGACAGAATATATTCCAAAACTACATGCCGTAAGTAGGATAGAATTATCGTTCCCACACGTATCCTAAATTGATCCTACTTCAGTACTCCTTCGAAATTTATAGCTGAAAGAGTTTGACGTGGTCATGTGCAATGGCGTATTTATGATTAACTGACTGTGATCTCTCTTGGACCAATTATTAATATACTGGAGTACTGATTTACAAGTTTACCAGACAGATGGACAATTTCAATGGCTGTGGGAAAGCAGGTGTAACTTTTACGTTTCACTTGTATATCTCACACCTTCTTATTTTTTGTTCATTTAAGAGGATCCCGGACAGGCCCCCATTCTATGTTATGCCTTCCGCAAGGATAAAAGGACTTTCTGTCTAGGAGGGGTTCATACTTAGTGGCCTTGATGGAGTTAAGGCAAATCCAAATGGAAGGTAACACAAATAACTAATCTAATTTATAAAAAAAAAAAAATCAACAAAACAAATAACATATCTTTACGACAACAAAAAATAATCAATAGACAATTTGTAACGTTTTATAACACAAATAATTCCTCAACCTGAACCGAAACTAAGTCATGAAAATACAGTTTAGTTACGTGTGAACACAACGGGATTGGATAGAGCGAAAAGCGATGTGGGAGGTAAGTTACGTCACGGTAGCCAACGAAAAAAAAGTCCGTCTGGAAGCCGGCGGACGCCGTATATATAATGTTGGCGAGGACGGGAGGAAGGAGAAGGAAGAACTGGACAGACCTAGTCTGGGTCTGTCAGACGAGTAGTAACGAGGGGATCGAAGGGAAGGAGAGTACGAAAACCACACGTGTTTTAACAATTTACAGTACATACATAATTATACAGAATATCATACATAAACAGACATTTTAAATACACGGAGGATGGTGGGTCATCACAACACACACACACACACACACACACACACACACACACACACACACACACACACACACACACACACACACACACACACACACACACACACACACACACACACACACACACACACACACACACACACACACACACACACACACACACACACGGCTCGGTGGCGGATTGGTAGAGCACTAGCCTCACAAGTTAGAGAACCGGGGTTCGATTCCCCGGCCGGGCGGAGATAAGTTGGGTTTGTCTCCTTTCACGTGTAGCCCCTGTTCACCTAGCAGCGAGTAGGTACGGGATGTTAGTCAAGGAGTTGTGACCTTACATTCCCGGTGTGTGATGTGTGAGTGGTCTCAGACCTACCCAGAGATCGGCTGATAATGAGCTCTGAGCTCGCTGCCGTAGGATGGTGTCTGGCTGTCTCGACAAGAGGCTGCAGCAGATCCGTGGTGAATCCGTGGTGGTGAATACACACACACACACACACACACACACACACACACACACACACACACACACACACACACACACACACACACACACACACACACACACACACACACACACACACACACACACACACACACACACACACACACACACACACACACACACACACACACACACACACACACACACACACACACACACACACACATACACACACACACACACACACATACACACACACACACACACACACACACACACACACACACACACACACACACATACACACACACACACACACACACACGCACACACACACACGCACACACACACACACACACACACACACACACACACACACACACACACACACACACACACACACACACACACACACACACACACACACTTTTGTCGGATGGACGGCGAGGATTAGAGTTCTGAAGAAAAAGTGAATTTTTCGTGGACCTCAACGCAAAGGAAGTACCTATGGTATTTACAGGGAAGGGGATAACTCGTGGTGTCGTGGGTAAATGAGGAAAAAGGAGAAGGTGAGGGATTACTGAGGGAAATGGAAGGAAATGAGGAAGGGGAAGACTTTGTCCATGAGGCCAGACGTCTTGTAAACAAACGGAGGACCGATGATTCTGGTGATGGGATTAACAAAAATGTAAAGATTAGAAATATAGATAAGAGCAGTACAATGGAAGGTGAGGATAATAATTTCCAGGGATTTAATGAGGGTGGGGGGGATACCAACCTCCCCCGATTGACAAGACTAGAGGAGAAACTTGATAAGATGATCGAACATTGGGAAGACAGGTTCGGTAACGTAACCAGCAATGCGCAGAGAGTTGAAAAGTTGGAAGAACTAGAGAAGGCGAACAAAAACTTAACTAATGAAATAGAAGAATTAAAAAGACAGTTAAAAGAAGTAAAAGAGGAGAATGAAGAATTAAAGAGGAATAATAAAGACAATAAAGAGGCCATAGCAAAAGAAGCACAGGTTTGGAAAAAATCCAGGGAAACAGTAAAGTTGCATTTACTGACATAATTAAACAGCAAATGAAAGAACAAACTGAAGACTCAGTTATCAAAGTGATGAGACAGAAGGAGAATATAGTAAGAGACTTAGCAGATAAAAAGAATCGTATAATTATATTGGGAATGGAAGAGAAACATAACCTAGATAGAACTTCAAGAATCAGTGAGGAAAAAGAAAAAGTAAGCAGTTTACTAGAATTAGTTCAGGAAGATGACCCTGAAATAATTAAACAAATTGAAGAGATCTTTATGCTTGGAAAATATAATACAGATAAGACCAGACCAATTAAGATTAAATTCAGGTCACAAACAACAGCAGAGAATATCTTAGCAAAAGCAGGTAAGCTAGTAGCAAGTGAACAATATAAAAAGGTATGGATAAAAAGAGAAATTAACAAAGAGGAAAGAGAGGAAGAAAAATGAAAAGGAAAGAAGCTAAAGAAAAGAAAAAACGAGACCAGAATGGAGTCAGAAAAAGAGGAATTCTACTGAAGAGTAGTGAATATGAAATTGAGGAAATGGACCATAACAGAGAGAAACAAAAAAGAAACAGAGAATACAATGGAAATAACAGAAAGTTAAGAGTGTCCTACACAAATATAGATGGATGAATAATAGGACTGGATGAACTGAACGAGTATCTGAAGGAAAAAGAACCGGATATAATGGGAATTGTAGAGATAAAATTAAAAGTTCCACTACCATCCAACAGCATAGGACACAATACATATAATTATTGGATTAGAAACAGAGAGATAAAACAAGGGGGTGGAGTTATGTTCCTGACTAAGAAGGATATAGAAATGAAGAGTGTCACATATGGAAAGAATAGAGTAGAGATGATTATGATAGAAGTAGAAGACAGAGATAAGAAGAGCAGAAAGTTTGTAATAAACTACGTACCCCCAAAAACAGCCTCCTGGGAAGAGAGTGAACAAAAAAGTATGTTAGAAGACACAAGAATATCATTAAACAAGATAATGGAAGATGGAGGAAGAATAGTTATGATGGGCAACTTTAATTGCAAAGAAATCTGCTGGGAAGAGATGACCGTAAAGGGTGGAGAAGACTCATGGGGAAATGTTCTACTTAAGATGATTATTGACCACACAATGACACAATGGATTCAGGAGAACACTAGGTATAGAAATGGAGATGAACCATCGAGACTAGACCTGATAATCACATCAGAACCTGAAATAGTGGAAAAGATAGAATACCAGCCACCAATAAGTAAAAGTGACCACATATTGATAGAACTAGAACTAAATGAGAAAAATACATGAAAAGAAATGAACAATATAGAAAAGGAAGATTGATGCATGAAAAAACAATTTTTTATAAAATAAGAGAATTCTTTCCAAATGAAAACTGGGAAAGAATACACAAAGAAGATACAACAGTAGAAGAGAAATGGAATATTTTGACAAAAAATTATAAAAAAAGGAGTGGAAAAGTATGTTCCAAGACAAAAACAAGAAAAAGAATATGTGAAGTGCTGGTACAACAAAAGTTGTAGGGAGTTAAAAGACAAAAGAGACAAAGCTTGGACCAAATAGAAGAAATACAAAAGACCTGAAAATGGAAAATATATACTTGTTTTAGAAATGAGTATGTACAAGCGTGCAGAGAGGAAAAGAGAAAATATGAAAAAGATGTCATAGAAAAATGTAAAGATCAACCAAAACTATTCTACAGATTTGTAAACAACAAACTGAAAAACAAACAAGATTTGGAGAAATTAAGACAAGGAGGAGTTGAATACACAGAGGAAATAGAAATGGCGGAAATTATGAACAGGCATTTTAAATCAGTATTTACAAGG
>NC_134790.1:49946733-49951733 GCF_046742065.1 Oratosquilla oratoria | reverse complement strand
TATTTCGTGATACTGGAGCAGCTCGGTCCATTGTGAGCAAACAGGCTTTGCCTGAGAATGGAAGGAAGGAAAGTAACTGTCAGTGATTTATCTTTTACCCAGTCCATTGAGCGAACTCGAGTCTTTTTGAAATGTCAGTTGGCGTCCGGAAAGACTTTATGCCTGTCCCCTGGGTTGACCTCATCCTAGAAAATTATCTAGCTGGTTCTATGGTCGTTCCTCTCCAGATATTACAAAGTTCTCTAGTGACAAGACCGCTACTGTTGTGGAAGATCACCTTCACCCTAAAAATTTTCCCCTATGCTCAGTCACCAGATCTCAAACTCCCCTCTCTGATAGTAATATATCTTATAAGTTTGATCTCTCCAATCAAGAAAATTTCCCTAGCGAGCTTAATCAAAGCTTAACACGATGATCACACCTTAAAGAATTCGCATAGACTAGCGGTCGATTCCAGGGAAGAAGTCGACCATTTCCCAGGTTACTATCACCAGGATGGTATCTTAATGAGATGTAGCAAATCTTTCAATTGCTCTGACCATGATTCTTCGGCAGAGGTCCACCAGATTGTTATCCCTTTATCCATCAGAAATCAAGTGATTGAAATAGTCCATGATGGAGCTGGAGGACATATGGGAGTCAGTAAAACTTACAAGAAAATTAACCTTCCTTTCTTCTGGCCTAGTTTAAAAAAGACAATCTCAGAATACGTAAGGTCTTGCCTCATTTGCCAAAACAAGAAAATTCCCCCAGGCTCCCCCAAACACCATTCCACTTCTAGATGAGCCTTTAGATAATATTATTATAGACCAAAAAAGGAAATCAATTCATTCCTACTGTTATGTGCCCGGTAACGAGGTATCCTGAAGCTTTTCCTCTTAAGAAAATAAATGCCAAAGTTATGGCCGACACCTTCTTGATTTTTTTTTACTGAAGTAGAATTGCCAAAAGAAATTCAATCCGATCGAGGAACTAACTTCACGAACGACCTCTTTGCCAGTATCCTAAAGGAGCTAGGTATTTCCCAAACCGTGTCCTCTGCTTATCATTCGGAATCACAAGGGGCATTAGAACGCTCTCATCAATCTCTCAAGTCAATGCTAAAAAAGCATTGTAATCAATCCTCTTTAGATTGGGATGAGGGGTTACCATTAATGCTGTTCGCGGTCAGAGAAACGGTTCAACAGTCATTGGGATACTCTCCCTTTGAACTGCTCTATGGGTGCTAGATAAGAGGGGCCCCTCAAGGTTCTAAAAGAACAGTGGTATCAGGAAACTCCTCAATATCCCAACCAGACAGTGAATCAATTATTGGATACATTAAAAAGTCAACTGCACAAAGTAAGAAGCATTGCCTTGGAAAATTTAAAAACCTCGCAACAAAAAAATAACGGCTCATTTTGATAAAAAGGTTAAAGTTAGCAAATTCGATCCAGGTGATGAGATACTTCTTCTCTTATCAGTCCCAGGAACCCCTCATCCTCTCAAATTCCAGGGCCCTTATGTAGTTTTTCATCGGCTGGATAAGCAAAATTACGTAGTCCTCACTCCTGACGATCATAAAGACTCTAGACTTGTTCACATCAATCTAATGATAGAGTACGTCCGTAGAAAGCCTACTGTTGTACTAGAGAGACCAGTATCATGCCTTATAAAAGCCTCCCTTACTGATGAACCCAACTTTTGAGAGATCGATACGACTGCTCTCAAGTCAAAATATGTCCTCTTTGCAGGCCCTATTCAGTGCCTTGGGCACCTAGATGAAACGAAACGGGAAAGCATAATTCGGTTATTCGAGAAACACCCCTGCGACTTCTCGGATAAACCAGGATTGTGCACCAACATTAATCATGATATAGAAATGCACCAACTAACCCATTATTCTTAGTGAATTTAAAAGTGGACTGAATCCTGTTTGGGCTGAATTCCAAGCCTACCTATTTCATATCCTGTTAATTATTTCCAAATAATTTAGTGGCTTGTGTGGATATGATCATTATCTAAAAAATAACTACTGTCCTAAAAAGTAGCCTAAATCACTCTGTATTGATTCATTTATTTATTCATTTATGAATTATGCAATATGCTAAAATTTTCTGTTTTCATTTCAGGATCTGTATCAACAGCTTCAATCCCTTCATCATCGGCTCCACTTGAATTATCTGCAAACCTGACTCCACCATTAAAAAGGTCACTATCAGACTCCTCCACAGGCGCCACTTCTGCTGAATCGTTTTCATCTAAAAGAAAGTCGTCAACATCTCAGGACAGATTTGTCATAAAAACCAGCCTCTCAAAAAAAAAAAAAAAAAAAAAAAAAAAAAATCTCGACAAAGAAGTTACAAGAATTATATTTGCTACAAATTCACCATTTCGTCTTGTTCCGCATCCTCAGTTTCTCAAGATGGTTCAGAACCTGAGGCCAGGTTATATTCCTCCATCCAGAAAATATATTACTGATAAGTACTTGGATGTTGTGTATGAAAATGAATATAAAAAGTGTGCAGATGACCTGAATATTGAAACTGTATGTCTTTCAATTGATGGGTGGTCTAACATCCATAATGAGCCCATAATATGTGTCAGTCTAACAACATCCATTGGTCAGATTTATTTAGTTGACACAATAGACACATCAGGGAAACCTCACACTGCTGAATATCTTCTACAACTTGTACAAAATTCGATCAAGAAGGCTGAACAAGATTTTGGTTGTCACATTGGAAGTGTTGTGACAGACAATGCAGCAAATGTCAGCAAGATGAGAAAACTTTTGGATGAATCGAGTGAACCTGAGCATACTGTCCTCACATACGGCTTATACCGTTTCTTGTATACTTGTGGCAAGTCTATATAACACTGCTCCTTATATTGATATGCTAAAAATGTCCTTTAGCAATCAGATCGCATATCAGATAGCAGTCCGACAATATTCAAAATCTATAAAAAAAAAAAAAAAATCTATTTGAATCAAATAAATCTGACTTAAATAAAAAAAATAGATTTTTTATATTAAAAAAAAAAAAAAAATCGCCAACCCTGGTGTCCACCAACCTCATACAATAATGCCTGTTAAGTCCGGCTAAAATTGGCAATTCAAAGCATAACAGTGCCTTAAAAATAGTTTCTTATTTCAATATAAAAGTTTATATTAACTTATATTGCACTGAATAAGTCAATAGTTGATATATTTGTCCTATATATAATGTTAGGTTTCTAGTTTTGATATATTTGTCCAATATAAAATGTTAGGTTACAAAGTAAGCAATGACCTCCGCTACCGGACCCAGGGATCTGGGTGCGCACTTCCTGTGTAATAGTAGTCCTTGGTATATATATATATATATATATATATATATATATATATATAAATATATATATGTACATATATATATACATATATATATATAAATACATATATGTATACATATATATATATATATATATATATATATATATATATTGGAAATTGGTATGTTATAACATATTTGTAAAAGTTCACTATTAACCCACTATCGGAGAAAAAATGACGGAAGTACAAGGAAACTGTATATTTCGAGTACTATCTGTAGTCCTCCTCAGCAGAATGCTTACAAGAAGTTGGTACACGTATATATGAGGAAGTGAGGGGTACATAAATGGGGATGGGGAAAGTGGGGGGACTCAGGTTACATGCCCTTGAAATGGTTGGGTCAAGGAAGGACAAAACACCACCAACTGTCCTTCCTTGACCCAACCATTTCAAGGGCATGTAACCTGAGTCCACCCACTTTCCCCATCCCCATTTATGTACCCCTCACTTCCTCATATGTACTTGTACCAACTTCTTGTAAGCATTCTGCTGAGGAGGACTACAGATAGTAGTCGAAATATATAGTTTCCCTGTACTTCCATCATTTTTTCTCCGATAGTGGGTTAATAGTGCATATATATATATATATATATATATATATATATATATATATATATATATATATATGTATATATATAAATATATATATATATAAATATATATATATTTATATATAAATATATATATATATATATATGCGGGATTTAAACGCTTTCATCAAGATAGAAACCACGAGAAATTTTAAAATTTGAAAATGAAATAGGCAAGAATCGGTTTACTAATAGGGTGGTCGCCGAATGGAATAAACTTAGTAACCATGTAATAAGCGCTGAAACTATCAGTTGTTTTAAGAAACTATTAGAGAACTTTATGGGTGGGGATGGCAGGTTGTGATGGATACGAAAATACGAAAAAGATGTCATGGAAAAATGTTAAGATCAACCAAAACAATTTTATAGATATGTAAACAACAAACTGAAAAAGAAACAAGAATTGGTGAAACTACGACAAGGAGTTCAATACACAGAGGAAATAGAAATGGGAGAAATTATAAACAAGCATTTTAAATCGGTGTTTACGAAGTAGAACATACAACTTAGAGGTGTCGAGTGGAAGGAGAAAGTTCCCCTATAAAAGAGATAGAAGTAACAAGGAAAGAAATAATGAATCACTTGAGTAATATTGATGTCAGAAAATCGCATGGACCAGATGAAATGGCAAACTGGATTTTGAGAGAATGCAGAAATGAACTAACAGACAAAATACATAGTCTAATAAGTAGTTCATTGAAGGAAGAAAAAGTTCCAGAAGATTGGAAAAGAGCAAATATAGTACCAATATATAAAAGGGGAAAGAAGGAAGACCTTACTACCTATAAATCGATCTCTCTTACAAGTACGGTAGCTAAACTTTGTAAAAGAATTATCAAAATTAGATGGGTAAGGCATTTTGAAAAAAAAAGTACTAAATGCAAGGCAATTTGAATTTAGACAAGGACGATCATGCGTCATAAACATATGTGTTTCTATTCAAGGCTAACAGATATAATACAAGAAGGAGATGGGTGGGCTGATTTTTTATTTCTAGACCTGAAAAAAGTTTTAGATAAGGTGCCACATAAGAAATTGCTAAAGAAATTAGAAAGTGC
>NC_134790.1:49924233-49941733 GCF_046742065.1 Oratosquilla oratoria | reverse complement strand
TTTCTCCATAATCCCTCTATGCACTCATTTAAATCTACCCAAAAAGCCTCCCTTTCCTCTACGCTCTTCTCAGTACCAGGCCCATATACACTTACAAAAACCCACATCTCCCTTCCCACCTTCACCTTCATCCACATTAACCTTGAAGAAACGTCCTTCCACTCCACTACACGCTTACCTATCTTTTCACTTAGTATAGCTACCCCTTCTCTCCCTCGTCCTCTCTTCACTTCTGAGAACCTCCCAACTACACTCCCAAACTCACACTCGCCCCTCCTTTTCAATTTAGTTTCACTCAAAGCCAACACATCCATCTTTCTTCTCACAAACATAATGCCTATCTCTTCCCTTTTACTCTCATATGTACCACATGCACTCATATTAAAAGACTAAAAAAAATTAAAGGATTTAGATGAGAGTTAATTAAGAATAGTTCGATGAGATACATGAATGGGAAAGAACTGATAGTAAAGAGGTTTAAAGGTGCAATGATACGGCTGACCATGGGCAGAGGAAGAAGAGATGTTTGAAGTCACAAAGGAGGTTTTAAGACAGGTAAGAAGGAAGTGAATTCGACGAAGAAACGTAAAAATAGTAATGAGTTGGACTAAGAGAGTGGAGGTAGGAAAAGAGAAAATAATAGGAGTGGAAGAAGGAAGAGAATGTACAGAGAAAAAAAATGAAGTGTGGAAAAATGAAGAGGGTAAAAAAAAAAAAAAAAAAAAGGAGAAAAAAAAAAAGAGAAAAAGTTGAGAAGTTGAAGGAAGTGGTAGGGAGGGGAACCTCCCCACACTCTATCCCGCGTGCCCGAGGAACACAAAAGCCAAGAGGAAGGAAAGTGAGTTAAATTGTTGAGAGTGAGATCCTGAGATGCCCATGGCATGTTCTTTAACCCTAGAATGGTAACCCTCGATTTCAGAAAGTGAAAGGTAACCCCGGGAGAATTTCTCCCGATAATTAAATAATTGAAATAAGATACTTATCCTGGTAATTATTTTATTTGAAAAACATACAAAGAAAATACATCTTGTACTCTATTATTGAGCATAATATAAATGATATCATTCTTTAAATTATATATATTTTTTTAATTTCAAAAACAAACTAAAAAAGATACTTTTTTTTGGTGGAACTTAATAATTAATTTGACAAAAAAAATCATACAGGCCAGATTGTTTTTTTCTGGTGTAGTAGTGTTCTTGGGTCATGGGACTACGCCCTGGCTGAGTCCCATCCCTCTAGCTCGTCTACAATCTGTATGGGAGACGGACAAAAAAGGGTAAATTTTTCAGTACGTACCAAATATAATTTTTTTTATTTATTCTTTCAACACTTGCAGTATGGCAAATTATGCTTCAAATGACTCAAAGTACATCACTGAAACACATACAGTACTATACATACACTCAGATACAGTCACCACAGACAGGATACAGATGGCGAGGACACATGGGCCTGACGCACTTGTTGCACCTGTGACGCGTCTTCCTGTCCGACTTGACCGGGCACTCACAACAGCGCACCAATGCACCACTGCTGTCTGAGAAAGATGTCCCTGGTGATCCTGCAGCACTGCCTGGTGAGGGTACATTGCAGACAGTGGTGATCAAGGACTGCAGGGATCGAGGCAAGGGTAAAAGCAGCCGTGACGTGGCCCATGGAGTGATTAGTGCCTTCCCGACCTGCAGCATGAACTTATTGCGTGACATGATTTTTCTGTTGCCCCCTCTTTCCATATTCTCCTTGTATATAATGTAAGAGTTCACATTGGCAGCATTCAGCATTCCATAGAAGATACAGAGTGGCCAACGTCTTGTTTTGCGCGAACAGGAACTCAGGGAACACATTTGATCAAAAGTATCAACTCATCTCCTCCTTTCGTTGAATTGTAGAAGTCAATAATCTCCGGCTTTCCTTTAGTGCCAATGTTGGGCTGAGAGTGCTGAGATGACAGGAGCAACACTAGTTTCTTTGTTGTTTTGGATGTATCAGACACATATGACACCAGAGTCATTTCCTTTGTGTACAGGAAGGCACTTGATCCCCGCTTTCTTGTACCTTTCTCCTTCATCTCCTTCGGTATCTCCTTCTTGTTGGCGCGCACTGTGCCAACAAGAGTCATGTCACAGTTATTTAGGAGATCTGATACCAGGGGAACAGAGGTGAACCAGTTGTCAGTCGTGAAGTTCCGGTGTGTTCCATGGTAGGGCCTCGTCAGCTCTCGGGTAAAGTGATGGCCGAGTGTAAGGTTGCCCCTTGGTTGAGTCCCCTGCTTCCCCTAGTAAGGGATGCCACCAAGTAAGTAACTGGACTCACTATCATTGATGAGAACGAGCTTGAGGCCATACTTGGCCGGCTTGTTAGGGATATACATACGGAAGGGACAGCGGCCTCTGAATCCCAGTAGCTGTTCATCAACAGTGAGGTTTTCATGGGGGACATACAGTTTGCCACATTTTTCAATAAAAATGTCCCATATTTCCATCACAGCAGCAAACTTGTCATCCTCTCGCCGAGCCTGTCGTGTTTCTGGGTCGTCGAATCTTAGACACCGAATAAGGAACCTGAACCGAGCCTCGGACATTGCCACACGGTATAGAGCACAACCTGTATCCAAGCTCCACATTTCACTGGTGGGGATGTGTTCATCGTTCTTCTGGCCACTGATGACTAGTACACCCAGCAGTGCTTTGACTTCTAATGGCACAGTGGGAGCAAAAGTGGCTGATCTTACTTTATATTTGGAGGCAACTGTAGCAATGGTCTTGTTAGTCCAAGTCACAATAATTTGGATGATATCATCATTGAAATATAAACTGAAAGCTTCCCCAGGTGACACTGCATTCCTTGCCGCCCCTGGAGTTGGGCCAGGAGTAAAGGCACTCATGATGTTCCTTGTGGAAGTCCTTGCTCTAGCTGGGATCTGCGGCTGACAACTCCACCTAAAGTTACTAGGGGTGGCAATCGTTGTAGTGTTGAACGTGACCACGGGCGGAATATCACGCTGGTGTCTTCCCCCATCAGTAGCAGGAGGACTAGCTGAAGTAGAAGCAGTAGGTGCTTGGGACGTGGCACGATCGGTAGGAATTGGGGATAGGGAACGGTCAGCAGAGGTTGATGGGGTACTGAAGTCAGGACGGGTAGCCTGGCGTTTGGCTGGTGTGGAGGATAACCTTTTCCCCCTTTTCTTCTTCTCCTTGCTCCAGTCTTCCTCATCAGAACTCTCATCACCACCTTCTCCTGGTTTAGGAACATATTCTTTGTCTTCATCACTATCATATAATAGGTCCACTTCAAGTTCATCAATTTCACTCTTATCACTTTCAGAACCACTTTTATCTCCACAAATATCTGATAGAGTCCCAGTTGTGTTCATAATCTCAGCCAGTTCTTCATCTGTGTATCGCTTTTTGCGGGACATGGCTTATTCTTTATAATTCACTCAATTTATTCAGTAAATCTTGCCTGAAAAGAAAAAAAAAATTATGTAAGGGTTTACAAAATAATACAATAATAGTAACAATGGGAGATTTTCACCCAGGCTGTACAACTTACGGTAACAGTAAGTCTGGGAGAAATTCTCCCTAAATGCAGTCTATGGAAAAAAACCAGTGAGAGAGCCGGACAGCACACCCTCCACCAACCAAGTCAGACAAGGCCATGAAGGTACTGAGACCGCCAACCCATTCCCACCATGCCTTGTGGGTGAATTGCATAATCTCCAAATTCACTAGGGAGAAAATCACCCCAGGAGAAACATTAGGTAAATGTGTGTGGAACAAATGGTAAACGTACCAAGGTGGCGAGGAAAATATAAGGAAAAATTTTTTGCAATGAAGCCGGAACCTTAAAAAAAAAAAAAAAAAAAAAAGTAAATGTGAAGGAAGAAAATGACACATGTACCCAGGTCACGAAGAAACCAAGGAAATTTTTGTGTAATAAATGAACGGAAAATATAATAAAGAGAGAGGGAAAAAATGTATATAGTGCAGCAGAGGACCAACAAGAAATTTTGTTAAAAAACAAGTAATTATGATAATAGTCAAGGAAAAGTAACATAGGAAAGAGAGAAAAGATAAAAAAAAAAAAAAAAAATAGAGAGATGGGTACAGAAAAATTTAGTAAGACGAGAGCGTTTTGATACAACTGAGGTAACAAACAAATAATAATAAACAAATTATAAACAAATACAAACAATTGATAAAGAAATAATATCAGGGATAAACAAATGCCGTATGTTAATAGTTGCCTGAGGATACAGAAATAGTTAAGCTTTATGACAGTTTTCGGTGAGAGTAATCTTAAGAATATATAATGAGCATCCCTAGAGATACTATGAAAACAATGCTGAAATAGCAAAGAAAAACTGGTGGAAAATAATCCAGTAAAAAAGAAAAATAATATTAAGAGATGAATAAAGGCAAATGAGAGGACATAAAAGTAATGCCAAGAAGAACAAAAGAAAGAAAAGAGAAAAGGAGAGAAAAAACATAGAATGAGAATGAGGAGAAAAGAAAGAGAAAAAGAGAAATGGAGGACAGGGAGAAGGAGACCTCAGTTCAGTCTGTTTCGTGACTTAGCTAGAGAGCTCATTTTCTGCACAGACTCCAGCTAGCGAATGCCTGTGATATCTATGTCTCCGAGTAGTGACAAGTAATTGTGTTGTGCTTTTGTAATTGTATACGCATAGCGCTATATAGTTACAGATATAAGATAAAGTGTAGTGTTCTATTTCAATTCAAAATGATATTCTGTTACTGTACTGTATACACCATCACCATTCCCATGCACCATGCACCCAGACATCACGGCACATTGACATCCGTTCTGATCGTCAAACTGACGCCAATTGAATCAGCAGTTTTTGCCGGGCGCCCGGAAGCAAACACACACACGAACACACAATAGATACCATCAATCACCAACCCGGATTAACACACGGGAACACAATACTGTTCAACTCTTTCCCCCTGGATATATATTATGTATACAACATATCATGTTAGTACAATTATGAACCTAGAACAAATTTGTATAGGGCGAAACAACCCCACTAAAAACGTTAACAAAGTGACTGAAAGCACCTCAAAATTCACCAAACTCAGCATTTTCCGGAAGAAAACCCCAGTGCACACGACCAGGAGGAGGTTGGTGTGAGATGTGCTCTAAGGACTAGAAGTTAGTGAGTGAGGTGCCCTAGTGCTCAAAACTATATAGAAAACAATTGTGAAAGAAAGCTGTGCAACGTGTGTTAGTGATCTTTTCTTTTTTGAACCAGACTGTATGATAATAGTGTATTGAAACTAGATAAATTCCAATTTTGTAATAAAAAGAAGAAAAGTGACGTTTTGGAAGTTTATCTAGCCCGCACTAAGTCCTCCTTATGTAACCCTCAACACTAAAGGGTTACAGTACTCTAAAGGTAGAAGTAACAGTATAAGGTAAGCAGAGTGAGCTACGTGTATTTAGTTTATTAGAGACCGCTTTGGTTTCTTTTGTTAATTTATATTTTCGCTTTGCTGTTTGTATTACTGAAGGAGAAGCAAAATGGCTTGTCAAGGTTGTGTGAACCTGGAGGACCGTCTCAGGATGAGGGAGGAGGAAATTCATCTTCTCAGGAGTGCGCTCTGTGAAAAGAGTGAACCCTCCCCACAACCCAAAGAGCGTTTCACTTCTTCCCCTTCTGTCACTGCCGTGAGCGAGTGGTGCTCCATGGGGTTCCATTTGTCAACCCCGCATTCGGTAAGCGCGTGCCCTGTGGAGCAACCGCTGGCTCTAGCCAATAGTTTTGCTCTGCTGGAGGATGAAGTTGCTGAAAACCAGGAGTTCTTGGTGGTGGGGGACTCCATGGTGCGAGGCTATGACGACATCCTGCAACGGAAGACTAAATGGTTACGATTGTTCATACGGGAAGTAGCGATGTGGGTAGGGTGAGATCAGAGGAACTTCTTCGGAATCACAAGGTCCTCCTTCAGGAGATGAAGGAAAGTGGGAGCCGTCACGTAATCTGTGGGATCCTCCTGAGGATCTACACAGGATAGTGTTGGAACATTGGAGCCATAGGGATCAATGAGAGGATATCACAATTGTGTACGCAACTGGGATGCCACTTTCTTGATCCTTGGTATCTCTTTTCCAGGCGTCATGACCTTTACGCTTCTGATGGGATTCACCTTACCCGCAGAGGCAAAGATGTTCTTACAAACCTCATTGTGGGAGTTTGTAATGAACTAGTTCCTTTTTTGGGATGTAAAAACCCAAAGGGAAGGGAAAATAGATTGTACTGGGGAAACAGAGTATAGTATAGCATTAATGTAGAACAATATGCCAGTATAGGACAAAATATAATTTTAGGATATAATGTCGGTAGAGGACGAAATGTTACATTAGAATGTAATGTCAAAGGACAAAATGTCACGATGGGATGTAATGACAGTGGAAGACAAAAGATCACGATGGGATGTAATGATAGTGGAGGACAAAAGATCACTAGGGGATGTGATGATAGTGGAGGACAAAAGATTATGGTAGGATATAATGTCAGTGGGGGACAAAATATAATTTTAAGAAGGAATACTGGACAGAATGTCAATGAACGATGGTAGGCCGGTGTGAAACGAGGAGACGTAGGGAGACAAAGTGTACAAAAGAGATCGGATGACCGTGAGAGACCAAATATCCGTGATGAGGAAATGTTAATTTTGATGGGAGAAATGTTAATGAGCCATTGAATGTCAATGAAGGACCAAATATCAATATAGAGCAAGGTGTTAATAAAAAAATATACAATTTAAGGCATGATATTGAAATACAAAACGTGCAAAAAGAAACAATCACGAGTTTCTTAAAACCATGTACTTTAATGCTAGTAGAATTAGGAACAAATTCCAAGAAATACAGGCGTATGTCAAAAGCGAAAATCTTGATATGATAGCAAAAACTGAGACATGGTTAAATGGTAAAGAGTTTGAAGCTGAATTTAATATTGGGGGTTTTAGACACTTTTATCAAGATAGAGACCATGAAAAAGGTGGGGGTGTTCTGTTGTACGTTAAAAACAATGTCAATACTTGTGCTTTAGAGAAAGTGAAACAGGATGCATATGATAGTATGTGGGGAGAATTAACCCAAACAAATGGACAAGAAATGAATGTAGGTGTAACATATAGGCCAAAAACATTATCATTAGCAGACGATAAACTCTTGTTTCAAGAACTGTCTAGTTTCTGCAACCGGGACTTATTGATAATGGGTGATTTCAATTTTACTGATATCAATTGGATGACCTTTGAACATGGTCATATAGGTATTCTCTTGATTGATTTTTTCAATAACAATTACTTAATTCAGCATGTAAAAGAGCCCACAAGACATGGAAACTTAATCGATCTCTTTATCACTACCGGCGAAAGCATGATAACCGATATAGAAGTAGGGGAAACTGTTGCAAATAGCGATCACAACTTAGCTAGATTCAAACTACTAAAAAAAAAATAGAATAAATACTTGTTTCTAAAATTCCCGATTTCAGTAAAGCTCAGTTCATAGGACTACGTCAGGAGCTTCAGCTTACAGATTGGGAGACAAAATTAAGCGAAAGACCTGTAGATCAGATGTGGGAAATATTTCAAAATACGCTCACTAAGATCATTCATATTTACATTCCTTTTAAGAACAGACGTCCTCCAAATCATGCTCGGCCAAAATGGCTTGACAAAAAAATATAAGTGCTCGGGTGCATCTAATGACTATCAAAGTTATGTATTAATACAGAGAGATTAAAAAAAATCAATAAAAAAATGAAAACGACAATACGAAATTAATATCGCTGATAAATCCAAAAAGAATCCAAAAGAATTCTATAGTTACATTAGAGATAAAAAGGTTGTTAGGACCCACATTTGTCCACTGTTCTCTGCTGAAGATCAGCTTGAATATTCAAATGAAGAAATGTGTGATATTTTAAACAATTATTTTACCTCAGTATTCGTAAACGAAACACCTCAAAGTGAACTCCAAACTAAAACCTGTGAAAAGTCTAGGATAAACTTACTACGATATATATAACAAAAGAAAAATTAAAAGGTGTATAGAAAAATACGAAGTTAATAAAACACCAGGGCCTGACGGTTGGCATCTAAGAATCTTAAAGGAAATGAAAAATGAGGTTGTTGTTCCATTAGAAATTATTTTCAAGAAATCCACCATATCCGGATATGTCCCAAGAGAATGGTGACAAAAACAGGTGACAAAAAGAAACCAAATAACTATAGGCCTATAAGTTTAACTTTAGTCGTAGGAAAAATGATGGGAACTATCATCAGAGATGCTATCGAACATTATTTAGCAAGTAATTGTTTGATAAATGATAACCAGCATTGTTTCAGAAGGAAACGTTCATGCATGACTAACTTACTCGAATTCTACAACACAATTATCTCGAATTATGACAAAAGAAACAATATTGATTTAATATATCTAGACTTTGTAAAATCTTTTGATACTGTCCCCCACGAAAGACTACCTATTGAATTAGCTTCACACGGAATAAGTGGTA
This sequence comes from Oratosquilla oratoria, assembly GCF_046742065.1. Lineage (NCBI taxonomy): Eukaryota > Metazoa > Arthropoda > Malacostraca > Stomatopoda > Squillidae > Oratosquilla > Oratosquilla oratoria. The sequence continues at coordinate 49,933,176 of NC_134790.1, read as the reverse complement.
GACTATTAAGTTGGACTAGTAATTGGTTGAATGATCGAAACCAGAGAGTTGTTTTAAATGGAATAACTTCTGGATGGAAAAATATTAGAAGAGAAGTTCATCAGGGTTTCGTTGTTGGGTCACTTCTATTCATAGTATATATAAATGATACAGACCATAGACTAAGATCTACTGTTTCCAAATTTGCTGATGATACAAAAATGTGCGGAGCGGCAAATGATCACCTAACCTAATTAGATATACAAGATGGTTTAGATAGATTACAGCAATGGTCTGAAAAGTGGCTAATGAAATTTAACACAAGTAAGTGCAAGGTAATGCACATAGGTAAAAATAACAGTAAGTACGATTTCAAGTTATTTGGAAATTCGTTAACAAAAGTGGATAGAGAAAAAGATCTCGGCGTAATTATCAGTAACGACCTCAAATCATCCAAGCAGTGTATTTCAGCCTCTGAGAAAGCAATTAAGATTCTGGGACTGATTGCGCGATCTTTTGACTTCAAAAGTCCATCACTCATTAACAAGCTATATAAACCATTAGTTCGTCCACATTTGGAATATGCTGTTTCCGTATGGTCACCAAATCTCATAAAAGACATTGACAGATTGGAAAGAGTACAACGGCGAGCCACAAAACTGATTCCAAGTATCAAAAATAAATCATACGAAAATCGACTTAAACATATGAATCTGTTTTCCCTAAAAAAGCGTAGACTCAGAGATGACTTGATACAGGTCTTTAAGATTCTAAAGGGAATTGACAACATCAAAAGTGACAAAATTTTCATACTGAATGAGAATCAGACAAGAAACAATGGTTTCAAACTGTTCGGAAATAGATTTAATTTGGAAGTGGGTGGAAACAACTTTGCCAACCATGTAGTAATGAATGGAATAAACTTCCTGCAGAGGCAGTGGAATGTAGTTCAGTTCGAAGCTTTAAGAATCATTTAGATAAACACCTAAGTAAGATGCTGTAATGATTATCATTTATATTATATTATTTGTTTATTTGTTTTGTTATTATTTGTCTGTTTGATTATTATCATTTCCTTGATTCTCATTTACGAGTATTATTAGTTGTATGTAAATTTATTACAATTTATTATTTATATGTTTGTTTATTATTTAACTATACCTATGTATTTATGTATTTTATCTATTATTTACATTATTATAGTTTTTATTTAATCATTTATTTCTTTATCATTATTATGATTTTTTTCGCACCCGACCTAAATATGGACCAAAAGGTCTCCTGTCAACATGCTCCGCCTTTGTAATCCTTTGTAATATAAAGAAAAGGATTAAGGACTGTGGCTTATTGGTTCTTCTATTCTTGTAGACAATCTGGCGCCGCAGAGGTAGAATACAAAACAAAGGAGAAACAGAAGGGTAAAAAAACAAAACTAAATATATATATATATATATATATATATATATATATATATATATTGGGAAAGGAGGAAAGGGAGTAAGAGAATGAGAAATAGTTGGAGAGGAAAAGGTGCGAGAGAAGAAAAAGGGCTAGGGATGAAGAAGAAATATGATGGGGGCTCTAGCTGGAGCACAAGAAGGTGTAGGATCAGAGGAATGGAAAGGAGCAAGAAAAGTGGCAAGAACGGGAGCAGGACTATGAGCAGGGGCTGGTGCAAGAGCAGGAATAGGAGAAAGAGCGGGAAAAGTAATAAAAGGGATAATATGAATAGAAATATAAGAAGCAGGAGCAAGGGTTGATGCAGGATAGGAATCAGAAATAAGAGCGGGAGTAAGTAAAAACGCAGTAGAAATACCAGGAGCAGAACCTGAGGGAGCAAAAGGAGGAGCAGAGTTAGGATCAGAAATAATAGGATTGAAATCAGGGCTGGAGTAGAAGAAGGAACAGATGGAAGAAGCAGGAGGAAGATGAATAGGAGGAAGCGAACGATTGCAGGAATCAAGCAGTAAAGAAATGATTAAAGGTTGGCGAAGTGGTAATGAATGTTGGGGGAGAATGATAGAAAGGAGAAGAGGAAAGAGAAGAAGTGGGGGCAGCAGTAATGGATGCTGGCGGGGGATGGTTTGCTGTGATGAACCAAGGCCATTAAAAGCCTGATAACTTTTAGAATCAGGCTTTGTTTGCTCGTTTATTTGCCTGCCAGTGGTTGTTTTTATTTGTCTTTTCCGTATTTTATTTAATTCTATATTTTTTCTCCCTTTACCTCCAGCATCTCTTTATGTTTCTTTGCTGCTGTCTTCCCTAGTTTCTCTTGCATTCATTTACGTGTTTACTCAACATTTCCTACAAGGCATGCATATAATTTCCATATTTAATGCACGCACAGATGCAGTTTATGGAAACACCAACGCTGAAAACAAATAAAAATCTGTATACATTCAAGTATGCATTTTGAATCTGCAAACTGGAGAGCATTGGCGTTTTGTGCATAATGCATTCCAAATGTGAACTCTTGTACATTTAAAGGTTTATGGATTGCGTGGTTCAGTGGCTGAGTTCTGGTTAATAGTATAGAGTCCCAGGGTTTCGCCCAACCTGCCCCTAACATTCGACATAGCTGTTGGGAAGTCAAGGCGGGGCGGCAAGGAGATGGCTCCTTACACAACTGCATTGTTCCATGACCGAGTATACATGTCTTTGTAAAAGACACAACCAACCCTATGTAACAGGGTACTGACTTTGATCCATATGCTGTTGGTATCAGTAAGGTATATGTGTATGTGAAAAGTGCTCACATCTGTTTAACTTTTTTATGGTAATACGAGTACACATTTTCAAATGTGTTGTAATTAATCTAAGAATACTGTATTTTATAGTTGAATTTCAATCACACGATACAAAAGAACACCGAATTTTGGCCGTTATGCAGCTAGATTTAAGACGGTCAATTGAAGAAATAAAATGAATTTTACAGAAAATTTTTAACTGCAGATTAAACACATTCTAAGAAAATATGGATGTATGGGTGTATAACAATTACAGGAACTCATCTAAAACTAAATAGAAAGTACCGAGATTTAAAAGATTCACAAAACTAATCAACTTAGAAAAACAAATAGAATATTTGATGACTCACTGCAGATTGTTTGTACCTCTCATACGATTCCCTCGTCCTAATTTGTAGCCAATCTATGAATGCCTGCTTCTTCTCTTCTACACCCTTCTTTGCTTCCTCATTCCACCACTCACTACCCTTCCTTCTATTTCCTCCCGCCCTCTTTGTTCCACACACCATCTTTGCACACCTTATGACTCTCTCCTTGAACCATCCCCATTCCTCCTCCATTCCTAGGTCTACTCTATCCTTTACTCACTCCCACTCATCTTTCAGCTTCTTCTTATACTCATTCACCTTTTTTTCATTTAAGCAGTTCACTCTAAGTACCTCCCTACCTTCTGCCCTTTTCCTCTTTCTCCACCTATTCTCCACTCTCAATTTACCTTCCACCAGAAAATGATCTGATATTACCCCACTCTCTCCTCTTAGAGCATGTGCATCCTTAACTCTTCCTACCATACTCCTAGTCACCACTATATAGACCATTAATGCTCTGTCTATCACCCTTCCGTCCACCACCCTCTCCCATGTGTACTTATGCTTGACTTTCTTCCTAAACACTGTATTTGCTATCATCAACTCTCTTACAAGACACATCTCCACCATCAATTATCCACTACGATTTTTACTTGGAACTCCATACTTCCCAATCACTCCGTCTATTGGTTCATTTCCTACCCTAGCATTAAGGTCTCCCAATACAACTACATTGACATATCTCCCTAATCCCTCCATGCACTCATTTATATCTACCAAAAAAGCCTCCCTTTCCTCTACGCTCTTCTCACTACCAGGTCCATACGCACTTACAAAAACCCACATCTCCCTTCCCAGCTTCACCTTCATCCATATCAACCTTGATGAAACCTCCTTCCACTCCACTACCCGCTTACTTATCTCTCTACTTACTAGTATAGCCACCTCTTCTCTCCCTCGTCCCCTCTTCACTCCTGAGTACCTCACAGCTACACTCCCAAAATCACAGTTGCCCTTTCCTTTCATTTCAGTTTCACTCAAAGCCAGCACATCGATCTTTCTTTTCACGAACATACTGCGTATCTCTTCCCTTTTACTCTCATCTGTACCACATCCACGCACATTAAAAGACCCAAACCTTAGGGTACTGGTTGGAAAACTCCCAGACATTCTTATGCCTTTACTCTTCATTTTAGGAATGTCCTCTTATGGGGCTACAGGTGGTAGGACTCCTAATCCCATCCCCTTCCCGTTTTTGTCGCCTTTTACGACTCAAGTGGAAAGACTTGGCAGTAGCATTCTCTTCCCCCACCACAGGGTAGGCGAAAAAAGGAAATGGATATTCCGAGAAATGGTACAGGACAGTAACAAGGGGTTGGGGGGCAGCATAACGGAGGGATAGTCGTAGTATAGTAGTGTCATAATTTCTCTATGAACAGAGTTTTCCTCTATCACAGACAAAATGATGTGTGGCTCTGGTTCGTAGGGACGCCCCATATAGACCCTAAAGTATCAACTGCATGCTACTTTGCCACAATAACATACAGCCAATACCCCAGACGGAGACGTGCATTACACAGAAAGAAATTACGGGTCAATCCACAGTAATAATAACCAATCTTCACACACTGATATATCCTATTTTGCATTAGAATGATGGAGGATATTCCGAAATTTATCATGAGTGTAACAATATCATAAATTAGTAATGGCAAATGAAATTATATGTTTATATGTATATAAAGGCACTCACCTACACAAGGAAAAATAGAAAGGCAAAGAGACAGAGAAAAAGAGAGACACAGAAAAATATAGATAGACAGACAGAGATACAGATATATAAATAGAGAGATAAATAGATATATAGATAGATAAATAGGCAGTTAAAAAGATCAAGACTGAGAATTAGAATAAAAAGGATTATTCCACAAATATTTTATGAACACCTGTTCTCTTTACATATACATACACACCTACATATACAGTATGTATGCATACATACATACATACATACATATGTGCATACAAACATATTTACATACATACATAAATATATACATACAGAGACATACATACATATACCAAAGGCCTTCTCCCCCTTACATGGGGGGTAGCCAAAAAGGAAAAGGCATAGAAATCACTCCCACCCATTTCATTTCCCATATATTCCACTCCCCTCCTCCCTCCTCCCTCCCTCCTATCTTGGCACCTTCTGGTTGACGGGTCATCCCTGCATCCTGTCCACTGCCTTGGGTCAGAAGCAGTGTCGCAGGACACAGCACATCAACAGCAAGGCCGCTTCAGAAATTCGGCGACCCCCCTCTCCCTCCCCTCATGCAGGAAAGGAGAGGACGGGGAGAAATCCCTTCGGGGTGCGTAATTTTTTTTTTCATACATACTTCCTCACCCCCCATCCCCCACCCACTCCCCCTCATGCATCACAGCCTCATCTATAAACAACCCTTCTCCATTCACCCCTATCTTCTGTCCTATCCCGTCCTTCCTCTACAGACATTCCTCTCTTTTGTAAAGCCCCTTTCACCCCATCCATCCATATCATCCTAGAACGCCCTCTCATATTCACTCCTTCCACCTCCGCCTTCCAGACCTTTTACTAATCTTTCTTCACTCATTCTTTCCATGTGTCCAGACCATCCTAATACTCTTTCATCAACCCTATCACCCAGCTCCCTTTCCAACCCTGTTCTCCTCCTCACCTCCTCATTTCTTATTCTATCTAGCCTAGTAACCCCTATCATACTTCTCAGACATTCCATCTCAAACACATTCAAACTTCTCTCTTCCTATCTCATGTTCCACGTTTCTGCCCCGTACATTGCTGTCGACACAATCACTCCTTCATATAACCTCCTCTTAGCATCCATTCCCAAATGTCTATTTCTCATTACACTTTTTAATCCACCAAGGCGTTTACTCGCTTCTCTCATACAGAGACAGAAACAGAAATGACCATTTATATAGAATTCCCACCGTTGCAAAAATGCAACATGTTTTTAGGCTGGGGTGACCATAGTTGCATTTTTGCAACTTTTATCTTTCTTGGTTTTCTAGATATGATATGAGGTACTCGGAAACTTTAAAGTAAATGTATAATTATTTCAATCCTTTGGGTAATTACTAATGCACTGTTTCTTGGATTTAAAGTCAGGACTCACTAGAACTGCCAAGTCTCTCGCATTCAGTTTTCTCTAAAAATCTGTTATCTACGCTATATCTTCTTTTGGGTTTGTGTAGCCGTACGTTTAAAATGCTGCACTTTTAGATGTTAAAGTCCATTTGCCATTTCACGGACCATAGTAAGTCATTAAGAGACTTGACGAAAGAGTATTTGAAGCTGGGAAACCAAAGTATGTCAAAATGGGCCAGGATTGGGACCTCTCTGCTGGGGAGCTGGGAAAAGAGCTAGATGAACTACAATATAGATGCTACAATGGCTAGAGAGTTATAGGACCTGGTTCACCGGTGTGGTCGACGGTCCTCTCCGCAGGAAAGCTATCACATAACATTCTTCGGCGTAGTGGCACAAGGCCGCATCTAGTCACCAGTCATAGTTGGGGTTAGCGGGTGTCGCCTTCAGGACGACAGGGGACAATCGCCTATGAGCATCTGTAGCCTATACGAAGTTGGAAGATGTAGGCTTCATCCTTTTTGAGGGATGACATGTGAAAGTTGCTGGTTCAAACCCCGTCGCAGGTAGGTACTGTATTACCTGAGGCTGGCGTTCGTCTACCTCTTTACACCAATCCTCGCGATTTGTGTCAATTCTACCATAATTGGGTTGATTTGATTGCATCCGATTTTGCCGCTCGGTCTGTCGCTTCGTTTCCCGGAACTCCGACATGACTTGGTATCCAGTTGAGAACCACTTACCTCCCCCAAGCTCGAGGTTGTTGGATAAATTGTAGGGTGAACGTGAGGAGCCGAATGTTGTCCTTCGGGTATCCACCATATCATGCTAATGGGTATTCTGGAGGTCGATTGTCTCCTGTCCCTACCGAGGTCAATGTAGAAATCCGTCGGTCAAGCAGTTTTCCGTGAGGCGCTGCTCTGTCACTACCTCCTCCGCTTGCCGTAGTCGCTGGGCCTAATTGCCCTTGCGCAGAGGCATGAAATAGACCTCAGCGCACGTTGAGTACAGGTCGTTATGGCTTTTGCGGGGAAGAGCGACAATGAGGACATGCCTATCATGTAACCGATTACGTGGAGAAGCCCAAGTTAGCCTTGGAAAAAAACGTTAGGATCGTGTGATAGCCCTGCGAGGATTATCTTCTGAAGGGCGGAGGCTTCACTTACCTGGGCAAGGCTGTCTGGAGCGATACTCGAGATCAAAGGGGCTGAAGACTCGTTCTACTAGGCAGATTATTCACAAGAATTCACCAAGTTATGATGCTAATCATTCTTCATATTGTATTATGGTTCAATGAATTGTATCTTTCTGTTATTTACATATGATTTAATTTTTCTTATTTGATTAAAGTCGAATTATTTTGGGTCATGTCGACTTCCTTTGGAATTCAGTAAATGCTTGATTAGAATTTATCCTGGTTCACTCTAATCTTGTACTTACGTAATACTATTCTTTAACTTCATGGGGACAGATACAAAACTGAAATAGAACTACCTAGTACCCACTCTACCACCAGTTTCTGGACTGTGAAACAAATATGTGAGACTCTTTGGACCCCGAGGAGTTCATGGACCTCAGATTGAGAATCACTGCTCTAAAGGAATCACAATTGTTTCAACAAGAGTTTACTAAGGTTTACTAAGGTAAATTGACCATGGGAATTTGCCCTCTCCCGAAAAAATGTAAATTTGAACTTATTTATGGATTGCAGTGTATGATATATGTAACATATTATAAATCTCCTGGCAGTCCTCAGTGCACACCTGCCAATCTTTATCATATATTTCAAGAGTGGTGATTTTTATGGTCCTTCGTACAGAATCTAATTCTCTTTAGTTGTGGATACTAAATGGAACTGACAGATTGAATTATGAAACACTTTGCTGTCGTCAAGCTTTTAGCGCAAATGTAAGGACAGAAGATGGAGATGTGGAAGGAAAATGAATGAAATCAAAAGTGACATTGAATGAGAAAGAGATGGTTCAGGAATGATGTGATATAAGACCGGTTGGACGAGGGAAGAGATAAACCGACCGCTACAATGATAAACTGTAATAAGTGCTTAAAAAAGTAATATGTGGAGGGTAAAAGGGGGAAAGTGGAGAGAAATACAATGTATGCAGGAATGAAATGAGACGAAAAATAGTGCAGTGCATAAGCGAAATAAATATTAAATAAAGATATGGCGTTAAGAAATTCCAAAGAGAATAAGAAATTATTTTGAAAACAGGTGAATGATGCAAGAAAGTCAAAGGAGAAGAAAGAAGGGTAGATTGAGTGACAAGAGGGAAGGAAATTTAACACAGGAGAGGTGAAGAAGAAGTAGAATGAAAACTTTGAAAAAACATTAAATGTGAGTTCGAAGAGCTCAAATGTCGATTTTGGGGAAGAAGTGGAGTGAAAATTGAGAAAATTGAATAAGACGAAATTAGTTTAGAAGTAGTTGTGGATGCAGTGGCTATATTAAACTAGTTAACAGTAATGAGACTGGACGATACTAGTTTAAAAAACGGTAAAATGGGGTGATATTTTTTTTTTTTTTTTTTTTTTTTTTTTTTTTTTTGTCAATATCACTAGGCGAATTGGGACACTATACACATTACTTGACCACGATAACGATAATGAAATAACTCTCTCCAATTCAACCATACTTACCCTCGGACCACACATATTCATTTAATCATTTGTGGGGCTCAGTTGGGGCCTCTATATCTGTATCTGTATATAGATATGTATATGTACATTATATACAAATACATTT
>NC_134790.1:49916733-49919233 GCF_046742065.1 Oratosquilla oratoria | reverse complement strand
GACACATGGAAAGAATGAGTGAAGAAAGACTAGTAAAAGAGGTATGGAAGGCAGATGTGGAGGGAGTGAGCATGAGGGGACGTCCTAGGATGAGATGGATGGATGGGGTGAAGGGGGCTTTGGGGAAGAGGGGAATGTCTGTTGAGGAAGGACGGGAGAGGACAGAAGACAGGGGTGAATGGAGAATGGTTGTGTATGGAGGATGTTGTGATGCATGAGGTGGAGTGGACGGGGGGATGGGGGGTGAGGTAGTGTGTGCGAGCAAAATTTTGACGCAGCCCGAAGGGATTTCTCCCCGTCCTCTCCTTTATATGGGGGGACGGAGAGGGGGGTCGCCGATTTAATGAAGCGGCCTTGCTGTAGACATGCTGTGTCTTGCGACACTGCCTCTGACCCAGGGCAGTGGACAGGGTGCAGGGATGACCCGTCATCTAGGAGGTGCTAAGATGGGAGGGGTGGTGGAGGAGTGTGGAGTGTTTTCAGAGATGGAATGGTTGGGAGTGATTTTATGCCTTTTCCTTTTTTTGTACGTCCCTAGTAAGGGGGAAAGAGCCTTGGTATATATATGTATGTATGTATATATATATATATATATATATATATATGTATGCGCGTGTGTGTGTGTGTATACATATATATGTATATATGTATATGTATACATATATATATATGTATATATATATATATATATATATATATATATATCACTTATGCAAAATGTAGTATCACATTTGCAAACCAAAACTAACACCACAGTCAGAAGAAAGACAGAGTTCAATAAGCGAATCTATATAATTCGATTGCTAACTGCAATCCTCTTCAGTAGTACAAAAGCGATGTACACATGTTGGTCCCACTCCCAGTTCTTTTCTATCATCATCTTCAGGGTGAATATTGCATCCGTTGTTCCTCTCTGGAGTCCTTCTTCTAGCTTGTCCTCAACTATTATTCATCTCTTCTCTTGTACTCTTTCATATATCTTCCCCACTTGTGACAGCAGTGATACTCCTCTATAGGTCCTACATTCGGTGCGATCACCTTTCTTAAAATTTTTACAAATAATTGCCTTCCCCCAACCCCCAATCAGCTGGCACTCTACCTTCATTCCAGGCAACGTTAAAAATTCTGGTTAGCCACTTAACTATATCTTCATTTCCCTTCAGTAGTTCGACTGGTATACTATCACTTCCAGGGCTTTTTTCCATTTTTCATACCTTTAATAGCATCTTTAATTTCATTTGTTGTTATTATACTATTTTGTTCTGTTCTCTGAATAACTTCTTCATCTGTTGGTCTCTCCACTTCTGCTGGATTTAGAAGCACTGAGAAGTATTCCTTCCATCTCTCGTCCACTTCGCCTTCCTCTGTGAGTAGTTTCCCTTCCTTATTTTTAATTGTATTCACCCCACTTTCTTCTTTCCTTTTGTAACTTTTAGCTATGCTGTATACAAGTTTCTTTGTACCCTCTATGTCCTCTTCCAGTTTTTTTTCCTAACCTCTCCCATGTCTCTCTCTTAGTTCTTGTTTTTACTCTCTCAGCTTCATTTCTTGCTGCTTCGTTTTCTCTTCTGTTTTCAGGATTTCTTCTCTTCATTCACTTTCTGAAAGCAACAGTTTTGTTATTAACAGCTTCTCTGACTTCTTCTGTCCACCAAACTGTTTTCTTTTTCTTTTTTCCACTAAATCGCTTTGTTCCTATCACCTCTCTTGCGATTTGGATAACTTTTTCTTTCATATTCCCCCACTCTTTCTCTATATCTTCTGTTTCTTGATGTCCTTCAGGTCTAGCTTCATAAACCTTCTCTCTGTATTGTTTATCAATTTCTTGTTCTTTTAGTCTTTCTATTTCTATTCTTACTCTTACAAGCTTTTTAAATGGCTTTAACTTTTTTATTTTCATTTTTGCTAAAACCAAGCGGTGGTCAGAATCTAGTGATACAGAAGGAATACTTTTCAAATCTCTAAAGATATTTTTGTTGTTAGTTAAGATCAGATCTATCATTGACTTCTCTACATAATCTCCTCTTTCAGAATTCCACCCGTACCAGCTTAAAAAATGTATTCATAATAGCCAAGCTGTTTCTAATGCAAAAGTCTATCAGATTTTCACCTTCACCATTCACCTCACCTATTACAAATGCACCCATCACACTTTCTATATTGTTTCTCTTATTTCCAACATGGGCATTCAGGTCCCCCAGTACGATCTTGTCTACATCCTCAATTTTGTCCAAGGTATCCTGATAAAAGAATTCTTTTTCTTCTTCGGGTCTTCCTTGTTGTGGTGCGTATATTTGTATTAATGAGACTTTACTTGTACTTAATTGAAGTGTCATACCCAATATTCTCTCATTAACATATTCTATCTTACCAACTCTTTCTGCAAAGTTTGGTGCAAGGATAAATGCTACACCATACTTTCTTTCATAGTTCATTCCTTTATAGATTAGATGAAAATCATTGTGTATCTTCTTCATACCCTCCTGGATGACGGGTCATC
>NC_134790.1:49891733-49896733 GCF_046742065.1 Oratosquilla oratoria | reverse complement strand
AGACAACTATCAGATACAGAAACTCAAGCACTATCGTTAGGTATGAAATTTGATGTCGGAATTCACAAAAAGAAATTTAGTGAATATCTAAACAAAAACTATATATGGAAAATGGATGATGTAGACAAAGGTTTTATTCAAGGTATTACCACATGTTATCAAGCCTTAGCAAACAAGAACAAATGTGTTATTCCAAAAAGATTTCTCAATGCTTTAATTTGCCTAAATAAAGACAAAAATATTATAATCACAAGTGCGGATAAAGGAGGAGGCATAATAGTAATGAACCAACAAGACTACAATAATAAAATGTTAGATTTACTCAGTGACAGTGAAACTTACGAGAAAAAACATAATGGTTACGCAAAAAATGAAGGCGAAAAATTCACAACAAAAGCGAGAAAAGTATTAAAGAAATCAGAGCAAGGGAAAAAACTATTAAACTTACTTGAAGAAGCACCTATACCACCAAGAATGCACGGCCTGCCTAAGATCCACAAAACAGGAATTCCTATGCGCCCCATTATTTCAGGAATCAATAGTGCTCCTCATAAGTTAGCCACATGTTTAGCTAAACCTTTATCCAATACTTTAGGAACTATTAGTGATGCACATCTACGAAATTCGTCGGATCTAATTAACAGATTAAAAGTTTTAGATTTCAATAACAAGAAACTAGCCAGCTACGATGTCACCTCTTTGTATACTCGAGTATCAATAAAAGGCGCTCTAAATGCTGTTGAACGAGTAGTAAATAATTTGAAAAATGAAGATCTACCCGTACCCAAAAAAGATTACCTCGAATTAATTTCTCTTTGTGTAGGATTTGGCGCTTTCACTTTTAATAATATTGAATACAGACAACATTCTGGCCTCGCCAAGGGTAGTCCCATTTCTGCAGTGTTAGCAAATTTATACATGGAAATACTCGAAACAGAAGAATACATGACTATAATAGGTAGGAATAGTAAATGGTTTAGGTATGTTGATGACATACTCGTAATTGTACCTAAGGATACAGACATTAATAACAAACTCAGGAGATTAAACAGTGTAAATGAAAATATACAATTTACTGCAGAAAATGAAAATAATGGAAAATTACCTTTCTTAGACACAATTATCCATAGAATAGATAAAAATGTGAAATTTTCAGTATACCGGAAACCCACCAATAAAGAAGACTATATACACTTCTACTCAGGACATGATGACAGAACTAAAACAGGTATTATAATGGGTTTCTTCCTCAGAGCATTTCGTATATGCAGTAAAGAATTTCTAGATCCTGAATTACAACATATTACTGAAACTTTCATCAAACTCAAATATCCAAAAGGTCTCTTATGTAGGTTGAAAAAGAAATCCAAAGAAATAATTAACAAAAGTAAAGATGAAAATAAAAATAAGAATGATAATAAATGTAATAATGAAACCAGATATATCACAGTACCAAACTCTAATGTTAATTCATACCTAGACACTTTTCTCCTAAAAGCGGGCATCAAAATAGCCAGGACGTCAGGTAGCAAAGTAGGACATTTGGTAACACGTAGCGACAATAATCCCACTAACGAAAACAGCGTTGTTTATAAAATCCCGTGTAAAAGCTGTCCCTCTTCATATTTTGGTGAATCTGGTCGCGGACTTAATAAAAGGATAAATGAACATAAAAATGACGTAAAAGCCCATAGGACATCTAACTCCATAGTAATACATGTGGATAAACATAGTCACCTTCCAGACTGGAACAACACAACCGTATTAAATAAAGGATCATCCAAGAAACTAAGGAAGACAATTCAACACTAATAACAACATTAACCATAGAGAAGGATTTATATGTCTAGCAAAAGCCACAAGCTTATTAATAATAAAAGAATACGCAGATATAATAACAAGCTCTCCGAAGCGTCCCATAAGATGACCCGTCCGTGTATAAAATATCCGGTTACGTTTGAGTTGTTAGCTTTGTGATCAAGACCCTGCGGGTCGAAACGTTAAGGCGTAAAATTCTCCCATTTCTCCTCGTCAACTTCTTTCACTTTCAATCTTATTTGTCATAATATAGTCAACATTTATATATATATATATATATATATATATATATATATATATATATATATATATGATCACTGTTAACCCACTATCGGAGAAATAATAACGGAAAGTACAGAGAAACTGTATATTTCGACTGAAGAGGACTACAGAGAGTAGTCGAAATATACAGTTTCTCTGTACTTTCCGTTATTATTTCTCCGATAGTGGGTTAACAGTGATCTTTTACAAATGTGTTATAACATACTAGTTTCCAATATATATATGTATATATATATGAATATATATATATATATATATATGTATATATAAATGTATATATTTTTCTTTACTGCAATTATGGTGACCCGCTGTTTACTGTTACTAATCCAAGCTCTAATTCATTCTAACACTTTTCCTCCTATGGCATGGGCTTTGATTTTATTTAGCAGTCTCTGGTGTGGCACCTTATCGAACGCTTTGCTAAAGTCAAGGTAAATAATATCGTAATTATCATTGTTATCTGACGCCTTTTATAATTTAGTGTAAAATGATAGAAGATTAGTCACACATGACTTACCCTTGGAGAAACCATGCTGTGAATCACGAATTACATTATGTCTTTCGATGTGTTCTCTGAGTCTATTTACTATTAGTGATTCAAACATTTTTTCTATTACCTATTCCAAACTGACTGGCCTGTAGTTGCATCTAGACGATCTATCTCCCTTCTTAAAAACAGGAACAACGTTTGCTTGCCTCCAAGCAGTAGGCACAAAACCAGATGCAGATTTCAAATTTACACTCCTTTAGCATTCTCGGAAAAATTTCGTCTGGACCCGGGGATTTTGTACCTTTAAGTCTTTCAATCTGCTTGGCTACTTCTATTTTACTAATACTGATATTACATAGACTACTTTCGTTATCCCCTCTGAAAATCGGATGGCAGTCGGGTACTTTATTTAGCCTTTCATTAGTAAACACCGATAGAAAATAATTGTTAAACTCCTCACTCATTTTTTCCTCCGATTCTATCATGACATTTTCATCGTTTTTAATTGGTCCTATTCTTGATTTATTTCTTGTTCTATAAAGATGAAAGAAACCCTTTGGGTTGGATATTGCTTGACGAGCAACCTTTATTTCATAATTACGTTTCGCTGTACGTGTATTCTTTTTAACCAGCTTTGCCATTTCGTTATATCTTGATCTAAGGTGTGTTTCACCGTTCTTTATTTTTACGTAAAGTCCTCTTTTTATTCCGATCTCATGTTTCAATCTGTCCGTCATTCATTTGGGAGTATTACTATTTTTCCGTATTGACCTCAGGTGGATCAATGTATTTTGTCCATTTATAAATCACTGACCTGTCTGTTGAGCCCTCGCCCCCAAATGACCTGAACCAAGGTATGCATATTATCCTCTGTGACCCGACCTCTAGTCATGACCTGATCCCCGGTCACGCACCGAGTCTCGACAATGTCCGAAACGTCCGCATGACATTTCCTATTCAATTTCAAATAGGTTTTTATATTGTCAAAGTTTGCTCTCCTGAAGTCTGGTGCTTGGACGTTATTCGTACTTTTTAATTCTTCCCAAATGATATTAAGTCTTATTTCTTGATGATCGCTAGATCCTAGACTATCTTCCACTTTTATGTTACTCATTAGGTGCTTATTATTAGTTAAAACTAAGTCCAGAGTATTTACTTCTCTCGTAGGATCGGTAATCACTTGTTTTAGGAAATTATCCTGCACCACATCTAGGAATTTCCTTATTTCCTGAGCTCCTATTAAAGTTTCCCAGTCAATGTTTCTATAATTAAGATCTCCCATGATCACAACGTCTTTGTACTGGGGCGCTCTGTGAATTTCACGAATCAGGGGATCAGTCTGCTCAATGCTGAGGTTAGGAGGTCTGTACAAGACGCCAATAATAGCTTTCTTATTCTTGCCTATAATCTCTCCCCAAATGGATTTCGTACAGTCCTCTTCCTTAATCGAATTACTGATAATACAGTTTATTGTATTCTAACAAAAAGTGCTACACCTCCCCACTCCTGCCAACCCTATCCTTGTGATGAAAATTATATCCTTCTATTTCGATATCCGGAAGGAAATGTTTATCAGCCATGTTGATCCAGGACTCAGTAAAGGCTATTTCAAAGTTCTCTATGCATGCTTTACCTTGTAGCAAATAATTTTTGTTAATTATGCTTCTGCACATGCTTTGGTGATACTTTTCACAGTCCCTCTCTAACTTGTTTCTATTGCCTAAACTATATTCCGATACTTCCCCTCCCCCAACTCCCACGTAATCTACCCGAAAAAAACCCTGTAGGATGCCTACTTCTCGCTCAAGGGATTCAGCAAGGAGCCGAAATCCTTTGGGTGACAAGTTCACCACGTCCCTTGTATATAGACGGTTTCTACCGTAAAAGTGGTCCCAGTTGTCGACAAATGCCCATCCATTGGCCTTACAATGTTTTGCCAGTCTGAAATTCATTACAATAGCCCTGGAATGCCACATGCCTCCAACTCTACGCCTCGGAAGGATTCCACATACAAAAGGAACACCTCCCCTATTTCTAATCTTGTCTAGCGCAAACAATTCCTCACTCCCTAACTTACCTATATCATTGCCCCCGGCACTTAAGCAAAATACAGGGTCCTTACCTTCCCCTACTAAACACTCTTCAATCCGATCTCTAACATCTCCTATCCCCAAGCCGGGGAAACACACCTGTTTCCTATCTTTATCGCAGAAAGCCCTGTGTAAGTACCTCACTTGACTGTCTCCTACAACCAAAATCTTACCTGTGGGCAGGGATCCAGCGACTGCCCTTTCCTTCTTCTCTTGAGTTTCATTTGCTTCTTCTTCCTACAGATTCGCTAGAACTTGAAACGAGGTCTTGCAAGCGAGCGGGGCTGGTGAGGAATTTATTCCACTAATCCGCATCTTGT
>NC_134790.1:49879233-49881733 GCF_046742065.1 Oratosquilla oratoria | reverse complement strand
GTCAGAGAGGCCATCTATAGTATAATTAATAGCACGTTGGAAGGTGGCGTGGCAGGGGCATTGCACAGCCCAAAAGGTGGAACAAGAAGTTAAAAAGGCCGAAAGGGGTAATAAAGGAGGATAAGGATTGGGCTCTGGGGGATAATCTGATTTGGTGGTAGCCTCTAATCAGGCCCACCTTAGAGATGAAAGGAGCTCTTCCCACTTGATCTACGAGGGCGTCGATGCGGGGTAAAGGGTAGCAGTCCTTGACTGTCACCGCGTTGAGCTTCCGGTAGTCGACAGAGAGCCTCCACTCGGCATCACTTTTCTTCGGGACTAGAAGCGCCGGCGATTCCCAGGGGGAGCAGCTGGGTTCAGATAGTCCGTTCTCCAACAGGTAGGCCACTTCTTTCTGCATCCTCTCTGCCTTGTGGGGGCTGAGGCGATAAGGAGTCTGGCGGATAGGAAGGGTATTAGGGTGCAATTCTATATCATGGGTGATGGTGGTGCACAGTCCTGGTTTATCCGAGAAGACGGAGTGGTGTTTTTCGAATAACCGAATTATGCTTTCCCGTTTCGTTTAATCTAGGTGCCCAAGGCACTGACTAGGGTCTGCAAGGAGGGCAGAGTTAGATCATCAGTAAAAAGGGATTTTACAAGGCATGATACTGGTCTCACAAGCACATCAGTAGGCTTTCTACGGACGAACTCTTTAATTAAATTGATGTGAATAAGTCGAAAGTCTTTTCGACGGTCAGGAGTAAGGATTACGTAATTTTGCTTATCCAGCCGATGAAAAATTACATATGGGCCTTGGAATTTGAGAGAAAGAGGGGTCCCTGGGACTGGTAAGAGAAGAAGTACCTCATCACCTGGATTGAATTTCCTAACTTTAACCTTATTATCCAAATGAGCCTTCATTTTTTTTTGTTGAGAGGTCTTTAAATTTTTCAAGGCAATTCTTCTTACTATGTGCAGTTGACTTTTTAATTTATCCAAGGACTGATTCACTGTCTGGTTAGAATATCGAGAAGTTTCCTGGTACCACTGTTCTTTTAGAACCTTGAGGGGCCCTCTTATCTAGCGCCCATGGAGCAGTTCAAAGGGAAAGTATCCTTATGACTGTTGAACCGTCTCTCTGACCGCGAACAGCATTAGTGGTAACCCCTCATCCCAATCTGAAAAGGATTGACAGCAATATTTTTTGAGCATTGACTCGAGAGATTGATGAAAACGTTCTAATGCTCCTTGTGATTCCGGATGATAAGTAGAGGACAGAATTCGGAAAATACCTAGCTCATGAAGTTAGTTCATGAAGTTAGTTCCTCGATCGGATTGAATATCTTTTGGCAATCCTACTTGAGTAAAATATTTCAACAAGGTATCAGCTATAACTTTTGCATTTATTTTCTTAAGAGGAAAAGCTTCAGGATACCTCTTTACCGGACACATGACAGTATGAATGAATTTATTTCCCTTTTTGGTCTTAGGCAGGGTCCAATACAGTCTATAATAATTCTGTCAAAGGGCTCATCTGGAACTGGAATGGGGTTTAAGGGAGACTGGGAAATTTTCTGGTTCAACTTGCCCACCATTTGGCAAATGTGGTAAGACCTCACATATTCTGATATATATATATATATATATATATATATATATATATATATATATATATATATATATATATATATTTTTTTTTTAACTAGGCCAGAAGAAACGGTTATTATTTTTTATGAGTTTTACTGACTCCCATGTGTTCTCCAGCTCCATCATGGGCTATTTCAATCACTTAATTTCTGATGGAGAAGGGATAACTATCTGGTGGACCTCTGCCCATGAATCACGGCCAGAGCAATTTGAAGGTTTGCTGCATGTCATCAAGATACCAACCCGGTAATAGTAACCTGGGAAATGGTCGAACTCTTCCCTGGAATCGACCGCTAGTCTATGCAAATTCTTTAAGGTGGGATCATCGTGTTGAGCTTTGATTGGGTTCTCTCGGGAAATTATTTGGTTGGGGAGATCAAATTTATAAAATACATTGCTATCAGAGAGGAGAGTTTGAGATCTGGTGACTGCGCACAGGGGAAAAATGTCAAGGTGAAGGTGATCTTCCACAACAGTAGGGGCCTTGTCACTAGGGAACTTTGTAATATCTGGAGGAGGAACAACCATAGAACCAGCTAGATAATTTTCTAGGATGAGATCGATCCCGGGGACAAGCATAGAATTTTTCTTGACGCCAACTTCTACTTCTTTCTGAAACAATTTACACTTTAAAAATACTCAAGCTAGCTCGATGGACTAGGTAGAGTATAAATCACTGACAGATACTTTCCTTCCTGTCATCCTCTTGTTTTTCTCAGGCAAAGCCTGTTTGCTCACTATGGACTGAGCCGCTCCAGTGTCTCGTAAGATGATAATAAGAAACAGGGTTTTTCTCATCAGTAGAAATTTCATCATGGGACTTGAAATCTTTAAAGGAATCTTCACAGGGGGGGAAAGGTACCTTTCACTA
>NC_134790.1:49854233-49866733 GCF_046742065.1 Oratosquilla oratoria | reverse complement strand
TGTGCCAAATTCTCTGACATCGGAGTTACTTTCTGCGTCGTGTTTAGATCCCAAATCTCTGGATTATAATTATGACATCTTTAGGTCTAACTTCCTTAAACTTTTTTCAGATACCCCTGGTGGTGGTTCGTTCCATTGGTGTTTCAAACTGGCTGATACTCTCGTATCCCAACTGGGCACTCTTGATTATAGACGGGCGCAAGCTCAGGCCAGTATAATTGTTGTTGATGCTTTAGAGGCACTTTCACATTCAGTTTGGGTAGATAATGGCAATATCACTTTAGATAGATTTCGTCTTATTTTGGAATTTTATATGTATATTCTTTTTTTGGTGCCTTCTGAGAGAAGAACTGCATCTTCTTTCAAGTATACGACTGATGAGACTCTATTGTCTTTTGCGACAAAGCTTTCCTGTAAACTGGGGGAAGTACCTTCTAGTTCTTTGTGTATTAGCAATGCTCATCAACATGTCCATGTCCCTTGTTCTCCTCAGCCCTCTCAGTCTACAGTTCCTACTCATAGTTCCCCTCAATCTACAGTTAACCCCCCTTCCCTGTTATGTACCTTTTGTAACAGGTCTGGTCATTCAAGCGAATTTTGTTACCGCCGTAGGCGCCAGGTACACAAGTCAAGACTGTCACCTGTTCGCAGGAGTGTTCCTACTGTTTCTTCTAATATGTCGCATGACCTTTCTAGAGTAGAACCTCAAGGTAGACTCAGTTATTGCCATATCCAATGTCATTGTAAACACTCGACTGATCAATGTTTCAAGGTTTTGAAACTTAAGGATGAGACTTCTCAACAGCCTCGTCAATCCCATTTTCACCGGCGCGTGTTTCACAACCCAAAGAGTTGACCAGCAATGTTTGGTCTCAAATAATTCCCTTTGTGGCTGTTGAGTCTTCTCAATTACATACCTTTCAATTTCTTACTAGGGATACGCCTCTTTCGGTCACTGTAGATACTGGTGCAGAATGTAGTCTCTTAAGTAGAAAGGTTTATTTTTCTCTACGGAAATTGTATAATCTCCCTTTATCTCCCTTTTGTAATAATTTGCATTCTATGCAAGGTTCTCCCTTGCTTGTTCTTGGATCTGTTTGTCTTCCCTTACAGTTTCCCTCGCATGCTACAGTCTTCAATATCACTTTTGTTGTTGTCTCTGGCATTGCCCTTAAGTGTAATTGTCTCTTGGGTATTGATGCTCTTACAGCTTATGGCATAGATATTTCTCCTAGTCGCCGTGTAGTGACTTTCTGCAATTGTGATATCTCTGCATCGGATAGGCCACTTTCTGTTTGTGATTCTACTGTGCTTGATCAGTCCGCACATGTGCCTGTACCAACTTCTAAGCGATCTAACCCTGTTTCTCATTGTGCTACTGTTGTTATAGGAGAGCATCTTATTGAACCTTCAAGTGCCCCGATAGGGTCTGACGTTCTCTGTTTGCCTGACTCTGTTCGTATTCGTCGCCTTGCTTTAGAAGGAACTCTCTCCACTATTCGCGAGGATCATGTTATCACGGCGATGGTAACCAATGTCACGGGTGCCCCTATTCTTCTTTCTCCTGGCAGTCACTTAGGCTCCTTCCAGGTGGTACACGTTGCTACTTTCCAGGACTCGCCTATTATAGCAGCTTCTTAACTACAGTCTCCTCCAACACGTGACCCTGCTCACTTAGCTTCTGAGTTTGCCACATTTGTGGGCGAGATTGATTTTCCTGAAGAGACGCCTCGTCTCCTTGACCTGTTAGTTAGTCACCGTCAGGCTTTGGCTTTACCAGGTGATCCGTTAGGGGTTACGGACCGTGTGGTTCATAGAATTGATCTTCAGCCAGGTGCTCGTCCTGTTTACGTCCCCTCTTACAGGCTACCTCACTCTCGTCGGCTTATAGCCCAGTCCTTGGTTGACGATTTATTGCGTGAAGGTGTTGTACAGGAGTCCCACTCCGAGTGGAACTCGCCTCTTCTCCTGGTGCCTAAGAAAGATGGATCTTTTCGTCCTGTTGTTGATTACAGGAAAGTTAATGAGGTCACTCTTCCAGACCATTATCCTCTGCCTATCTTAAGCGAGCTTCTTCAGTCCATTGGCACTGGTAATACGGTGTTCAACACCTTAGATTTAAAAGCAGGTTTTTGGCAGATACCCCTGGAGGAGAAGTCTAATAAAATCACGGCCTTCTCGACTCCCAGTGTGCACTATGAATGGCTTCGTTGCCCCATGGGTTTGCGGAATGCTCCTTTGACTTGCCAGCGCTTAGTTAACTCCATTTTTCATGGATTAATTGGAGATGGACTTTTTGTTTACCTGGATGATTTGATTTTAGTTTCCAGAGACGTGCAAAGCCACTTGACTAAGTTGTCCATGGTCTTGCAACGTTTTGCTGAAGCTGGGTTGAAACTCAACTTACCCAAGTGTTCTTTTTTCAAGGCTAGTATCCAGTTCCTAGGTCATGTTGTAGACAAACATGGTATCCACACCACAGGTGATAAAATCAAGGCAGTGAAGGACTTCCCTATCCCGAAGTCAGTTGAAAATGTACGTTCCTTCCTTGGACTTGCAGGATACTATCGTGCATTCATTAAAGACTTTGCTTCAATTGCGTCCCCTCTCACTCGCCTTCTCAAGAAGGACTCTTCTTTCTAGTGGCGTGATGTTCATCAAACAAGTTTTGTTTCCTTGAAGCTTGCTCTTACTGAAGCGCTTGTGTTGGCCTTCCCTGATTATAGTATCCCCTTTACCATTTGTACAGATGCTTCTGGTACAGGCATTGGAGCTGTACTCATGCAACAATTAGATGGATGTAGACCTCATGTTATTGCATATGCTAGTCGCATTCTTAATAAGCCTGAGTCCCGTTACTCTGTTACTCATTTAGAGGCCTTGGCAGTGGTGTGGGCTTTAAAGCATTTCCGTGATATCATTTTTTGGATATCCTATTACAGTCTACACGGAACACACTGCTGTCACTCAGCTTTTTAAGGGCAAGAAGCTGTCAGGCCGTCTAGCCAGATGGTTCCTCACGATCGAGGAATTCAATCCATCCCTTAAACATATCCCGGAGCGTGCGAACCACGTTGCTGATGCACTTTCACGTAATATCCCTGTTGCTGCTGTTACATTGATTCATAACTTTTCCCTGCAAGATCTGGCCAAAGCTCAGCGTGAAGACCCTGTTTGATCTGCAGTCATTTATGCTTTGGATTCTGGTGATGATTCCACCTTACCAGCTTTACCAGTACCTCTGTCCCAATTTTCCCTGCAGGACAAGGTTCTCATTCGTAATGTGGAAGTGTTTGAGCAAGATGTGGCACAGCTAGTGATTCCTGAGTCTCTAGTTCCTGTTGTTTTGTCCCTTGCTCATGATGCCCCTCAGGCTGGTCACCCAGGTCGTGACAAAACTCTGGCTATGGCACGGAAGAAGTATTATTGGCCTAAAATGGGACTAGACATTACCTCTCATGTAGCCCGGTGTAGTTCTTGTGCCCAGAACAAAGGTTCTACTAGCACTGCTCCCATTTTAGAGTACCCTACTCTTTCTCGCCCTTTTCAGACTGTGGCTATAGACCTTTTGCAACTGCCTCGTAGCACGCAAGGCTCTGTGTATGTCCTTGTGTGTGTGGATCACTTTAGTCGTTTTGTAGTCTTAGCTCCGTTACGTAACAAATCTGCATCAGTTGTAGACATGCTTTAGTTTCCCATGTGTTGTGTCCATACACCACTCCTTCGGTGCTCCTTAGTGATAATGGGACGGAATTTAGGAACGAGGTTTTGGCAGGTATTTGCGAACGTTACGGCATCAAACAGACGTTCGTGACTGCTTATCATCAAGCGTCCAATGGTCTTGTTGAGAGGACGAACAGGAAAATTTTAGAGATCCTACGTCACCTTGCTAGCAATTTTCATGAGTCTTGGGAGGATTGGCTTCCCATGTCAATGCTTGTATCAATAGCACCATTAATGTTTCCACGGGCAAAACGCCTCATTATGTTATCTTTGGAGTTGAGAAATGGCTACCATATGATGTGCTTGACAGCCCTGCTCGTCCCCTCTACAATGTAGATGACTATAGTAAAATCCAGAGTCATGTGATGCATGCCATTTATAATTCTGTAAGTGATAAACTGGATGTTTCAAAGGCCGACATATTGAAACAACAACATGCTCGTGCAAAACCTGTGACCATCGGTGTTGGTGACCATGTCTTCAAAAGCATGCCTGATCGCCAATCGAAATTGAATTGTAAATTTGAGGGCCCCCTTTTGGTGACTGAACACCTACACCCTAACAAGTTCAGGATTTTTTACCCTTCTACAGGCCTTGGCGAGATTTCACACTCTGATAGGCTTAAGACACAAGTGCCTATCCCTGCCTTTACCCGGCCTCCTCCAGGGCCCACTGTAAGAACTATACCTTGTTTATCTACCCCTCATAATTATGACCTTAGGTCAAGGGGTCCTGTAATTACCTAAACTTTCATTGTGTATTGTTATGTATTCTTTGTGATATTTACCATTTTTTTGTGTGTGTCCCTTTCTTGGTTATAATGTGTAACTATTGTTTAGCTCTTAAGTGTACTGTTTTGAATTGTATTCTGTCGTGTTTAGATATTAAGTATCATGTCCCGGACGTCCGGCAATTGCTGTATTTGTATTTTTGTTAACTGGCGCCAGTCTTATGTTCCTTTATGTGTTTGTATGCATTGTCTTTATGTAATTAATTATGTATGTGTTTATTTAATGTATTGGGTGTGCTATTGTATCCATTTTTCCCACACTTTTGTCTGCCACTGTTGCATATGTGTTGTGTGTGTGGTTTTCTTGTTTGCTCGGTGGGTCACCGCGTGGTGCTGGCCGAGCGATGTGTTAGCGTGTTGATTGTATAACATATTATCGTACATTGTACTGGTGTGTTGCTTATTTGGGGAATTATATGTTTCCCCCTCTTTATAAAATGTCATATGTTTTGATGTTTATTGTTTTATTATTCATTGTGATCATGTATACATTATGTATATTTGTAATTATATTGGATATCGCAAATGCGATGCGCGTCTATTTTATTATTATTATTATTATTATTTTTTTTTTGCGCCAATTTGGAGCTTGGCGTTAGTTGAAAGCCAGCCCTCGTTGTGTACACACGTATTCGTTGTCAGTATCTGAGATTACAGTGTGATTCCCACTAATTACTTTTATTGCCACCCAGTACATGTGTGTGTGTGTGTGTGTGTGTGTGTGTGTGTGTGTGTGTGTGTGTGTGTGTGTGTGTGTGTGTGTGTGTGTGTGTGTGTGTGTGTGTGTGTGTGTGTGTGTGTGTGTGTTCGTGCGCCTCTGAAGACGTCTTAAATAGACGAAAACTTTCAGTCATCAAGTTTTCATTATCCTAGTGGTTGCTATTTGATACTTATATTTAAGCACAACTTTGTATCTCTATTTAGTATGAAGATGTAATATACGTAAGTACTTACTCTCTACAAGTTTCTCTTCTCCTGTGGTTATTTTGAATATATATATATATATATATATATATATATATATATATATATACATATATATTTATATATATACATATATATATATATATATATATAGACACATATATATATGTGTATGTATGTACAACACTGAATGGGTCCCAGTGATTAGAGATACATTTTAACAACCACAATGCACTTTAATTCTAAGCCATCAAAGGCCAGCATGCTGAAATTGAAATGTAGTACTGCCCAGGACTCGAACCTGGCATCCTCATGATAAGTGCGACAGTGACTTTCAAACTAGGATATCTCTCTTGATAGCCTAGTTGGAAAGTCAATGTCGCACTTATCATGAGGATGCCGGGTTCGAGTCCTTGGCAGTACCACATTTCAATTTCAGCATGCTGGCCTTTGATGGCTTAGAATTAAAGTGCATTGTGGTTATTAATATATATATATATATATATATATATATATATATATGTGTGTGTGTGTGTGTATATGTATACATACATACATACATACATACATACATACATACATACATACATACATACATACATACATACATACATACATATACCAAGGCCTTTTCCCCCCTTACCAGGGGGGTAGCCAAAAAGGACAAGGCACAAAAGCATTCCCACCCATTTCATCCCCGAAAACACTCCACACCCCTCCACCCTCCCTCCCATCTTAGCACCTCCTAGATGACGGGTCATCCCTGCACCCTGTCCACTGCCCTGGGTCAGAAGCAGTGTCGCAGGACACAGCACATCCACAGCAATATATATATGTATATATATATTGTACACGCACATCCACAGCAATATATATATGTATATATATATATTGTACACGCCGCCTCAAAAGTAGGCGGGTTAAGGTACAGAGGGATGGGAAAGAATATCGTCACGCATACTTTCTCTTTTTTATTCATACCCTGCGTTTTGGTGCTCACATACAGACGGTGTGTGTGTGGTTTCTGCAAAATGTTTTATAATTTAATTTTGCATTGACAATTAATCTCTTAACATTCATTACAATAATTAAACACACTTCATCATCAATTTTTTTACCATTGTACATCAATATTTTACACAACTGACTCAATCATCTCAATACTCTATCATGATTATTTTCACCGCCTCCATAATATCATAAATTCTGTCCTATCTTCAACATCCATATATATTCTGAGAAGCCAAACATATCAATCATTAATATGACTTCTACATTAACTCTTTACATCTTATCTCTTCAAACACATTGCATAATTATTCTTGTTAAACATGTTACACATACATTCTAAATCGAATGTTACCAACAACAGGTTCCCAGACAACTTATGGTAGTAGAGACATCTTCACGGCTCAATGTTTGAACATGAAAGACCAGTTCTCATTAAGATCATACCGAGGCAAACTCCGGCACTACTTTTTTACAGGCGGAGTACTGCACAAATGGAGCGCAAATAAACGAGTCATATTTTTATTTAACATTCTTACATCCTCTAGTGGTTCTACAATATAATTCTATTTTACTATACATAATGGACCATTACAATCCATCAATCTCATACAAGAACATTTTCCATATTATTTTACATACAACGTAAACTACATACTTAAACATCAAAGACCCAAGCTGCAGTGGTTTGTACCTCATACAATTTCGTATGTATATTATCGATACATTCTCACAATTCCAAACATTGAGCAATTGTCACTCAGTACATACTTAAATCAAATGTCATATGCCGTGATTCATAGTTAGTTTTGATATATATTCTCACATGTATATCATCTCAACACATTATAACAATTCCAACATTGTGCAATCGGTACTCAGTACATACTTAGATCAAATGTCATATGCCGTGATTCGTAATTATTTTTGTATCTCATACAGTTTACCTGTAAAATATCAATACATCAAGACAGTTCCATATATCGGGCAATTGGCACTCACACACTCCCCCTTGTGATCCCCTAGGATCACGAAACCACTGACGGGAGTCACAGAGTTCTATTCTGAATCACCTTCTAATAACAGTATAAATTTAGAAATAGGTCGCTTATAAAGTTTTTTACCACGTGCTATTTCCACCTGTCTTATTAGCCCATCTTTACTCTCAATCACTCTCACAACCTTTGCTAATAGCCAGTGACTACGTGGTGTATTATTTTCTACCATTAAGACATCATCTCCCTCCTTGAGATCTCTATTTATCTTAAGCCACTTTTGGCGTTCCTGCAGACAAGGCAAGTACTCCTTTTGCCACCTTCGCCAAAACTCCTTGGCTAAATATTGTACCTGTCTCCATTTCTTTCTGCTCTCGCAGATTATTTTCTGACTTTCAAGTGTAACTACAGAAGTATCCAAATTAAATAAAGAATTAGGGGTGATAGGACACAAATCGTTTACATCACTCGATATTACAGTTAGAGGACAACTATTAATCGTATTTTCAACCTCGGAAAAATATGTACTCAAACTATCATCGGGCAAAGTCTGTGAACCTATCACAACTTCCCAAACTCTTCTGAATGCACCTATCATCCTTTCAAAAACACCACCATGATGAGAACCTCCAGGAGGATTGAATAACCAGTCCACACCTCTTTTGGCTAATTCAGTACCAATTTGACGCATAGTAAAATTGTCTTTCAATACCTTAGATGCTCCAATGAAGTTTGTGCCGTGATCACTAATCAATTTACTAACTGTACCCCGTCAGGATACAAACCTGATAAATGCATTTATCACACTCTCTGCCGTCAAATCATGTAAAACTTCAAGATGTATAGCTTTAACGGATAGGCATGTAAATAATATACCATATCTCTTGATTTGAGATCGTGCTCTTTTCACAAAGAATGGCCCAAAGCAATCTACTCCAGTCACAAAAAATGGTTTCTGATTTACATTTGCTCTGTCTACAGGCAAAGGTGCCATCTCTTGGGTGATTGTTGGACTCATGAAACGTCTACAAGGAACACATTTAGACAGTACTTTCCTCACAGCTGAATTACCCTTAATTACCCAATATTTCTGTCTCAATTGGTTCAACATAGCTTGCCTTCCTATGTTTCCTACTCTCATGTGATAATGTTGAATGATTAAACTAGTCATATGATGTTCATGGGGAAGAATAATTGGATGTTTCATATCCAAGGGCAATTCTGAGTTAACTAGTCTACCTCCTACCCTCAGTATACCATTCAGCAACATCGGTTTAAGTTTCCTTATAGAGCTGGAAAGATTAATAGTTTCATTTTTTGGTAAGCAGATCTGCACAAATTTGATTACTCTTTCTTCCGCAACATCCATTAATTGAACATTAAGTTCAGCAATTAACACCTTTTGTTTTTGCAAATATCTGAAAAATAATATAAGATAGGTACATGTTCTAATCAATTTAAACCATAAAGAATCATGGCACACTAGTCGTAACATTACAGGATCAACTGTGTCAGTCTACTTTGGTTCTACTTCAACTCTAAAGATCTTCTTGATTTCAAGATTAGAAAAATCTTCCTTGCTTATCTGTGGTTGGACTGGCCAGCCTTCTTCATTTTGGGACAAGAAAGCAGGTCCTTCAGACCATCAACTCGTTTGTCTACCGCTGGTATCATCATCTGCAGGATTATCCTTGCTTGCCACATACATCCAACAAACATCCTCAGAATTATCTCTACTCTGAGACACTCGATTAGCTACAAAAGTCTTAAATCTTATGTGATCATTATTCAAGTATCTTAACACTATAGTTGAATCTGCCCATATACAAATTTGACTTATCTGTAGAGGTAATTCTCTCACCATCACACTCTTTAATTTGCTGGCAAGCGTGGCTGCAACCAATTCAAATCTTGGTTTAGTAATTGATTTCAGAGGAGCTACTTTAGCCTTTCCCAAAATGAATCTACATTGGATCTTACCATCAATATGTTTATATCTTAGATATGCCACTGAATCATACGCTAATTTGCTATAGTCACAAAATATGTGACACTGAATTGACTCTACTATTGATTTTATACCTTTCTTCTTACAACGATCAATACTAAACAGTTTGAACCTATTCAACCTTGACATCCATTGCACTTTTCACTCAAAGTGCAATCCCATCCAATACCGTTTCTAAATAAGATTTATAACAATATTCTTCCTTCAAGAACAACTGTTGCTAACATTCCCCATGGGTCGTAAACTTTACCAGTTACAGCTAATAATTCTCTCTTAGTCATAGGTACCTCATCAACGTTGAGTGATGTACTTATTTTGTCTTTCCCAAGAGATCAATTTAGTCCCAATGTCTTTCTTTCTACGTCTTTATCTTTAATTTTTCTAAACTATCACTTCATTTTTCCTTTGGTAATCTATTCAGAACTTTAAAGGAATTACTATTGAACTTTGTCAAATTGAATCCACCTTTGCTACAAAGATCTATCACATTAGCACTACTGTCAATCAAGTCATCAATGTCATCGGATGACACCAAAAGATCATCTATATAGAAATTGTTGAGAACTATCTCGCTTACTGATGTGTGAAACTGACTGCCGTAATCTTGTACAACTCGTTTTAGATCATAATTCCCAGTACTAGGTGAGCAACTAGCGCCAAATGGATGAGAAGTCATTCGTAATTTAACTATATCACCTCCTATTTTTCCATCTTTCCACCACAAAAAACGTAAATAATCTCTATCACTTTCAGGCACTTTGATTTGATAATACATAGTCTCTATATCAGCAGTACATGCATATTGTCTTAGTCTAAATCTCAAAAGGACACCTAACAGAAGATTACTTATATCAGGTCCTTGTCGCAACAGATCATTTAAGGACAAGTCATTCATACGGGCTGCACAATCAAATACCACACGTACTTTATCCCTTTTAGCAGGATGACGTACTCCAAAATGTGAGATGTACCATGCTTGTTGATTCTTCACATCACACTTAGGAGCTTCTTCGGCGTACCCTTTATCTAGTAAATTAATCATAAACTGCTTATACTGCTTATAATATTCATCATCCTTGAAATTACGCTTTAACCGCTGGAGTCTTTCAAACGCCATAGGTTCACTATAAGGAACTATCATCGACTTCTCTCTCATTGGTAAGGAAATCTCATACTTTCCATTAATCATTTGCTTACAACCAGACTCGACAAATTGCAACCATATTTTATCTTCTATGCTAGGTTCTACCGAATTCAATGATGAATCCACAAATTTTCTATTATAAGACTCGAATATTTCCTCGCTAAATAATTACCATAGACCTTTATGTTATTCACAGCAACTTCTTAAGCATTGTCAATTTTTCTTCCACACAGTACACATACTAAACGTGTTCTCACTGCATACGGATCTCCTACCTTCTCTGCATGCACTACCTCCCAAGGTTCAGACGCTTCTGGTACATTACTTACTATCATAATCTCTATCTCTCCTTGGCTGTGAACAAATTCTAATTTCATCAGATATTTCCACTTCTCTGTATCTTTCTTTCTAATACTATGGCTTTGATTAAGAGGGAATTTCTTCACTGCAAATACAGGTGATAATCTAATTTGGTTATTTCCTTCTACATCAGCTACAGACATCCCTTCAACATTAAGACAAGACATTCCCTTTGTTCCTACCATTGTACTAACTTGTAAAGTAGCTGACTGATAGTTCATGTCTTTCATTCCAAGCTTCTGCAATAAATTCTTGGTACAAAATGTAAGAGAGCTACCATTGTCAAGATAACATCTAGTATTAACAACCTTACCATTCAATTCTACTTGAATAGGGATGGTAGTACTGTCTCTTACTGAATCTTTCAATTGACTGGATAATACTTGAACTCTAGAATCATCAACCTTATTAGTGACCACTGGATTTGCCGTTACTTCTTTACTTCCTTCGTCCCTGAAATTCTTACTCGTCCTATGCATAATTGTAAGATGTGAACCACCGCATTGTTCACAAATTCGAATCACTCTACACTGTGACGCTTTATGTCCCTTCCTTAAGCACTTGAAACAGAGTTCTAGACCGTAAGCCTTGTCTAGTTTCTCTTCATAAGTTAATCATCTTGAGGACATACATCGATAATATGTCCTTCTTGACATAGCCAACAAGAAAGTCTTGCTTTCTGTGTCACATTGACATGAACCCTTCCATCATTCGAGTTAGTACTTTTCTCGTAATTTATCCTTCTATTAGAATTCCATATGTTTGCTTCTACTCTCTTGTCTCTGAATCCTTCCATAACACTTCTCCCAAATGCTGGGTTATTTAATATCTTACTTCCTTTTCTAAAAATCTGACAAATTCTTTAATGTCCACTAACCTCCCGCTCTCAGTTATTTCATTTGCTATTCTCCTTCATCTGTCCTATAGATACCTGGATAATTTCCCAACTAGCTGACGTAAAGTCTTAGGATTCTGTAATTCTGAAAGTCCATATTATATACCTGACATGGCACTTATACATGAATCTAATTCGATAATAAAGTCATCCAACATCTCAACATTTTCTTCCTTCATTTCAGACCAAGCAAGAACTTTATCTATGTGTATTAAAGCGATTCATTCCTTATTCCCACATATTTTTCTTAATTAATTTCTCGCTTTTTGGTAACCCTCTCTTGGATCTAAATGTAAACATAGTCTCACTATTTTGTTTGGTTTACCTTCTGTATATTGTTTTAGGTACTGCAACTTTTCATTATCTGACATATGTTTGCTATCAATTAACATGTCGAAATCTCTGACAAATTCAAAGTACTCTGTATTGTCCACTAAATTTAGTAATTACATGAACAGGCATCGTGGTTTTAGTCATTAAAGACGTAATCATGTCTCTATCTGTCTGTTAGTCATCATTATTACAAACTGCACCTCTGCAGTCACGAGAATCATTTTCTAAATTAACATTTACATTACTTTCAAATTTACTTAGAACCTTTAATTCTGCCTCAGCTGATTCTAATTCCGTTTCTAAGTCAAGCCTATCTTGCT
>NC_134790.1:49834233-49849233 GCF_046742065.1 Oratosquilla oratoria | reverse complement strand
TGGAGAAGGGTGGAGGAGGATAAAATTGTTATTGGTGCATTGGGTGAGAAGTAACCCCTTAAGGGGAGGCACTTATTTGTAACGGTCAAAATTATTGGGTGAATTAAGTAGTGACGTTGGAGCAGATTTGGCTTGGTGAATGGATTGGGGATCCCAAGAGGGACTTCTCTGGTGTACCTAAGAATACTAAGTTGTAGAAGTAGTGAAGAAAGTCAAGAAAACATTTCAAAAGTTTTAAAATATCCTTCTACGAAACATAGACTAAGTAGAACTTGACTAAGTAGGATGAACTGAGCCATGGGGCCAACAATTGAAAATAAGTATTGAATCAAACTGAACTGAAATGAAGTGAATTGGTCAACAATGGTGGCAGCTAGGGATGAACCTCCGAGGCAATTACAAGACTGGTCCAAGATAAGTCTACGGGTAAAGTAATCTACAGTGCACACAACCACAAACACAGAGTGCACAACACAACCACGCAGTGCACAACCACAACCAACGCGTATGTTAAATCAAAAGGACGACAAGACGAGGAATGAAGGGTCTACAATACTACGAGTGAACGAGATACAGCAATCTACAAGGCAGGGGATGAGCCACTACATGCAACAGTGAGCAAGGACTGTAGAAGTAGTGAAGAAATCAAGAAAACAGTTCATCATTTTTGAAATATCATTCTACGAAGCATAGACTAGGTGGAACTTGAATAAATAGGATGAACTGAGGCATGGGGCCAACAATTGAAAATAAGTATTGAAATGAAGTGAACTGAAATGAAGTGAGTTGGTCATCAGTGATGGCAGCTAGGGATGAACCTCCGCAGTAATTAAAAGACTGGTGCAAGATAAGTGTACGGGTACACCAATCTACAGTGCCCACAACCACAAGCACACAGTGCACAAACACAACCGCGCAGTGCACAACCACAATCAGCGCGTATGTTAAATCAAAAGGACGACAAGAGGAGGAATGAAGGGTCTACAATACTACGAGTGAACGAGGTACAACGATCTACAAGGCAGGGGAGGAGCCACTACAAGCAACGGTGAGGAAGGACTGACGAGGGACGACGAGGTTGACGTACGTAAGGAAGACTACGTGGAGGTAGTCAAGTCAAATTGACTTTAAAATCACTGAAGATATGAATAACACTAATATACTAAGACGTGAAGTTCATATCTCAAATATCAATATTCCCAAATTCACAAGTGATGAAAACATCTTAGGAATTAATAGATTCCTTAGTTTAGTGGATACATTAATTGTAAGCAAAAATATAACAAATGAAAAAAGGAAAATAGACATTCTAAAAGATAATGTAGATCCTGAGAAGGGTAGACCTACGTTTATCATAAATTTCCAGCAAATGGCTTATAAAAAAAAATCATTAAACATTTTGTGTTAAAGTGTGATCAGGATCATATCAGGTCTTTGGTTAGAATGATAAAAGAAGTTAAAACAAGTGCATCAGACACAGAATACTTAGTAAGATTAGATAGATGGTCAAAAGACATGAATTCTATCTTAAAAGATTCAGATTGGATAAAAAGACCTAATGACAAAATAAGAGTTTCTCAGGTAATCAGATTAATCACATTTAGCTTGTTAGGAAAAAACTCAGATGAATTAAAGGTGTAAGAGGCCGGTAGTGTACGAATGGAAATGAGCTAGGGCATTAGAATAATTCAGACTCGACGCCTGCTCGAGGGCAATGTTATGTCTATGTGAGGGCGACGTTTTGTCTATGTAAACACACCGATGGTGGTGACTGTTTTATATTCGATTATGTAATTAAACTCTGTAAGCGCAGGTTACCTTCGTTTGACTAATGCTGAGGTAAACAATTTTTGCTAGTGGCATTGTAATGGCTTTCCGAATTGGTGCAAGGTGGAGAAGGAGGAAAAAACTATTGGTGCATGAATTCAAAGTCACGCCCATAAGGAGTGACATTTATTTGAAAAGTAACTGGAGATTGGTTTAGAAAAATTAGTGACGTCAGACGAAGGTAGCTTAGCGTAGGATACGGGATCTCGTCAGAAGATATAGAGAGAAGATATAGAGAGGGTGTGGAGAGAGGATCGAGAGAGGATCAGGAGACGATGTAGAGACGAGAGAAAAGAGATCCCGAGTGTAAGCAGAAGGTGAAATTACAGTGAAAGAAGAAAGAAAATTCACCACCCTTTTATTAACCCAAAGGACGAGAGAACTAGGCACGGGGCCTAGAAAATAGTGAGACTACAGGAAAAAGAAGGCAAGGGGCCTTGAGACGAGTGATATTACAAGTCAAATTTAAGTGACAGTGGTGACAAGGGGAGGTGAAAGTGGTGAACAGCGGTGCGACGAACTAACTGGGTGTTAAACACCTCCGAAGAGGAGTGGCGCAAGAAGTCTACGGGAACAAGACAACCAAAATCAAGAGTGTATTACGACTACGAGAGAAATCTACAACTTCAAGTAACTGCTACGTTGGGAACAAGCATTCTTCAAGATTCTTCAAGGTGATCATCATCTACAAGGCGGTATTCAAGGCAGAGTGTGTGATGGAGGAGGAACAACGTCGTTGAGGAATGACAAGACCGTAGAAGGACGTCAAACCAGACATTGACATCACGAAGCGACATCGCAAGCAGCCAGGCTAAAGCAAGGTATTAGTAATAAGTATGAGTACCCCTCAGAATTCTAACGTGTTGAGACACGAAATTCACACATCAAATACAAATATTCCAAAATTCACAGGAGAGTCTAACACATATGGTGTAAACAAGTTCTTGAACCTCATTGACACTCTTATAGTTAGTAAAAACATTACCAATGAGGATCGTAAGATTGAGATTCTCAAGGAGAATATAGATCCAGAGCATGGAAGGGCGAGGTTTGTCATTAACTTCCAGCAAATGGAATTAATTAATCAATATGATAATTACAAGAAAGCCTTTCTTAAACATTTCATGTCCAAATGTGATCAGGATCCTATTAGATCATTGGTAAAAATTATTAAGGAAGTTAGGACAAGTGAAATTGACACAGAGTACTTAGCTAGATTAGATAGATGGTCAAAAGACATGAATTCTATCTTGAAAGATTCAGACTGGATAGAAAGATCTAGTGAGAAGATGAAAATCTCACAGGTAATAAAATTGATTACATTTAGCTTATTGGCAAAGAATTCTGATGACTTAACAGCAGAAAGGCTGTACAAAGATTTAAAATCAAATATCTGTTTAGGAGAAGTAGATTATCTTCTTCAAGGATACAGTGAGACCAGAACAATAAACCCATATGTAATGCCTATAAATCAACATAGCCAATATAGGAACTCTAGAGAGTTTAAGAAAACAGAAGTAGGACATAGGCGACATGCTAGAAGTCCATCTAGGGATAGGGATACCAGAATCCTATGTTTTAATTGTAATGCATGGGGACACAAGGCACAAGAATGTTTTTATGGGATTATTTGCAGAAATTGCAAATACGAAGGTCACAATGAGTATCAATGTAGGAACCCTCCATTCTGTATTTACCATAATAAAATCGGACACAGAACTCATGAATGCCGAAATTTTCGGGTACCCCCAGGGCTAAGAGGAAAACCCCCAGACACAGAATAAACCATTTCAGACCTCCCCATATATATACCGATAGGCGGTATTGTGTTAAATATGGGAATGCAAGAGAGATGAAAGAAACTGACAAACTGATAATTACTGTTGGTAAAACTTCTGTAGGACCTCTCATTGCGGGTAAAGTGTTCAATAAGCCTATTCAAATTTTTATTGATACAGGGTCTGTAGTTAATGTAATTACTAGTAAAGTTTTAAACCAGTTGAACCCAGGAGTGAAAATGTTGGAACCAATCCGTTACCCATTGCAAGGTGTAACTGGAAATCAGTTAAAAACATTAGGTAAGATTGAGCTAGAAGTTGCCTTGTATGCAAATGAACAATTGTACATCCCAGTGATAGTGGTAGAAGAGTCTGTTTTTCCAGGAGATTTATTGATAGGATTTGCAACTATGAGAAAAGAAAACATGGTAATTTGTCCTGCTGACTTAGGAATTTTAGTGAAGTCACAGTTAATCCCATTCTTAAATCAACCAGACTTAAGACCAGTGACAGGAATCAATGAATCCTTAGATAACATTTCTATCCTAGATAGCGAGGCCGAGCGGTCCAACCCTACAGAAAGTAAAACAATTTGTGAACCCAACTCAGAAGTTCAGGAAATCCCAGAGATTACTAAAGTAGCAACCACAGATGCCTTGAGAATTGCAGATTGCGGATTAACAAGGTCGACATTGTTACATCCCATGTCAATTAATAAGGTTGAAGTGTGTTTGAAAGGAATCAATGTAGACTCTGAAGTAATTACAGTCCCAGAATCAGTTAAACTTAAAGGATTGAAGTGGGACTCAGGGATTTATAAGACAAATAAGAACAGAGTAGAAGTATTAGTAATTAATACTATGAATAAAGAGATAGTTTTAAAGAAAGGTACACAAATAGGATGTATTCAGGTGTGTACTAAACCTATTAAGATTTTAAATGAGAATAGTGAGGAGATAGAATTACCAACTTCATCAATTTGTTCAGTACAAGAAGGCATAGACTTAAGAAATAGATATAAAGAATTATTACAATCAACTAATTGCCCTGAGTTGGATGAAGCTTTATTTGCTTTGCTTATGAAACATAAAAAAGCAATTGCTTTGCCGGGGGACGCCTTAGGCAAAACAACTGTTTTAAAACATCACATTAAGTTAAAACCAGGAACACAACCTATCTACATACCAGCCTACAGAGTTCCTCACTCTAAATTAGCTGTAGTAGATAAACTCATCACTGAAATGTTATCACAGGATATTATTGAACATAGTAAAAGTGAGTGGAATTTTCCGTTGATCTTAGTACCAAAGTCTGATGGGACTATGCGACCAGTTATTGATTACAGGGAACTGAATAAGCACACCATTCGTGACAGGTTACCATTACCCATTATCGGTGACATTTTGAGAAGTTTGGGAACTGAGAATAGATATTTTAGTACTATAGATATCAAATCAGCTTTTTGGCAAATAGAATTGCATGAAGATTCAAGAGAGTTCACAGCATTTTCTACTACAACAGGACATTATGAGTTCAAGAGAATGCCATTTGGGTTATGTAATAGTCCATTAACTTACATGAGATTAATGAATACTATTCTAGATGGATTGTTAGGAAACACTGCCAGTGTATTTCTAGATGACATTTTAATAGTTTCTCAGACTGCAGTGGAGCACTTTAAGAAATTAGATTTGATATTCTCAAGACTAGGAGAAGCAGGATTAAAAGTAAAACTTGAAAAATGTAAGTTCTTGCAAGACAGTGTCATTTACTTAGGACATAAGATAGACAGACACGGACTGAGTACAGTAAATTCAAAGGTTGACGCTGTCAAGAATTTTCCAGTTCCGACCAATGTAGACAAGGTTAGGAGCTTTTTGGGATTAACAGGATATTATAGAAAATTCATTCAAAGTTATGCTGACATTGCTAATCCACTAAGTTCTTTGTTGAGAAAGGACTCAAAGTTCATATGGGGACCTGCGCAACAGCAAGCTTTTGACAAGTTGAAAGATAAACTCACGAGTTCACCTATTTTAATTTTCCCCGACTATGAAAAAGAATTTATTCTTTGTACTGATGCGTCTGACATAGGGTTAGGAGGCATACTAATGCAAGAGAGAAATGGAACTTTGAAACCCATAGCTTACACATCCAGACTTTGTAATAGTGCGGAGAGAAACTATTCTATAACTGAAAGAGAAACTTTAGCAGTAATTTATTCTTTAGAAAGTTTTAGGGATATGATACTAGGGTATCCCATCAGAGTTTGGACTGATCACACAGCTATTCAGAACTTATTTAAGCATAAGAATCTTAGAGGCAGACTTGCTAGATGGTTTGCGATACTTCAGTGCTATGATGTTCAATTTAATTATATTCCGGGTAGAAGGAATGTAGCAGATCCACTTTCTAGAAACATTAGTCAACCAATGACTGGGACTGGGTTGATTAATTTTGTTTGTAGTATAGAAGAATTGGTAACTTTAGATGAAGAAATGCTAATAAGAGAACAGAGAGATGATGAGACATGTGATTCAATAATCAAGCATTTGATGAACCCAAGAGGAGATCCTCCAAAGCTACCAAAGGGGTATAAGATAGAGGAATTTCATTTGATTAATGGAATTTTGTATAGGAAAACATTTGTAAGTGGGAAAGATATTTCTAGAGGTCAAGTAAATCAGTTGGTTATACCACAAACTCTGGTAAATGAGATATTGAAGTTACTTCATGATAGTGATTGTAGTTCACATCCTGGAAAGGATAAAACTTATAGACAGGCACAACTTAAATACTTTTGGCTAGGTATGAAGAAAACTATATATGATTATATAGAAAAGTGTGTAAAATGTGTAAAGGTGAAGGGAAATACACCAAAACCTGCTCCTATACTCACCTATCCCATTCCACAGAAACCTTGGGAAAGAGTTCACATGGATACTTTGGAATTACCATTAACCGAGAACGGCTTTAAATACATATTTGTTGCTATTGATTATTTTTCAAGATTTTGTATATTACAACCCATAATCAATAAGAAAGCTGAAACTATTGCTTCCGTAATCTATGATCAGATAATCTGTAATTTTACTACACCTAACATCCTAGTTTCAGATAATGGGACTGAATTTAATAACAAAATCTTGGAAAATCTATGTAATGTGTTCCACATCAAGAAAGTCAATATACTCGTTAACCATCCCCAAAGTAATGGAGTAGTAGAAAGGTTAAACAAAAAGATAATTATATGTCTTAGAACCCTAATAAGTCCTCATAGTGTAACTTGGGATACTTGGATTCCTTGTGTTAAGTGTACCCTGAACAATCAAATTAATGTAGCAACTGGGGATACACCTCATTTTATAATTTTTGGGGAGGACAAAACTCTGCCATATGAAATGTTGACTGCAGAGCAAAAACCCATATATAATATGGATGATTATATATCCAATAGGATAAATACTCTTCAAAGTATTCACCAAAGAGTTAGGAAACATATGCAGGTGTATTCACAAGAGATGAAGGAACAACAACACAAAATAGCTCATAAACTAGAATTGAAAATTGGGGAATTAGTAATGGTCAAAATAACCTCACCCAATAATAAACTTTCACCAAGGTACACTGGTCCATATAGGGTAATTGATTCTGCAGGTGGAAACAAGTTTAAACTTAAACATTTAGAATCAAGAGAAGAATTGATAGGACATTTAGATGACATAAAGAAAATTAGCTTGCAGATCTATGAAGATGATTATAGTAATACTTTGTGCATAAATATTAATAACCCTGGAGAATATGGAGAATATTATAATGATATTTTGCAAGAGTTGAACATTAATCTTGATGTATTTTACAGATAGTATTGACCATTTGTATGTATTTGGGATGGGAGACCTAAACAACTGGAACTTGGTGTCAAGCAGATACATGGAAACCTAAAACCTAAGATCTGCTGTGGTCAGACTTGGAATCTTAAGGACTTAAGGACCTCTCATCTGAGTACACACATGAGTATTGTGACAATTTTAAAGTAATAAGACTGTCTTTGAAAATTAAGTGTGTTGAAAAAAATGAATATTGAACAAGAAGAGACACTCGAACTCTAGATTAGTGTGTTTTGCAAATTAATTGCTATTGAAAAGATGATAAACCATTCAATTTTGAAAGTTAGTACTCATAGTGAATTTTATAATCAATTACATCCTTTCAGTAAACAATCTAAGAGAAAGCATGATCTCTTTTGTGTTCGAGAGGCTTCGCATGAACTCTCTGGTTAGGAATATGTCTGTTATGAACAATTGTCATTACCAACGAATTTTGGTAGACCAGATCCCTCATTGTAACATACAAGGATCTCATTACCTGTTTTTCCCTAACAAGACAAAGGTATCAATAAATTGTCCCGGGTTGAGTCCTAAATTAGATTTGGTTGAAGGTCTTGTCTCTATTCAAGATAACTGCGAATTGCATGCAGACACTATTTCCACCATTTCTAATACCCTTAATACAATGCATTTAACCGAGGACACCTACATTTCAACCTTCAAGTTCACATTGCCTGAAAACTCTCCTCCCTTGAAAATTAAGAGAAGACCATTGTCAAGATCTCCCTCAAATGAATTACCTATGCTACCAATCCTTATCATACCCTTACTTTCAGTGTTAGTGGCAGCACTGATTGCCTTTGTTGTATTCCGGAGATTGGCTCTGTCAAAGCAAATCAACCATGTAACCGCTTAATTTAATACCTTATATATATATTGAGATGCATGTTATTCACATTTATAGGTATTATGTTTATGTATTATTCCCAATTTATTGCATGAATGATGTATTTTGGAGGGTAGATTAACAATTACGCAAGGGTAGATTAGCTTATTCTAGAAATATATTAGCAAGCCCTGTAAGAGGGAAATAAGAAATTGGTCGGGACGACCAAGGGTAGCTGCCGAGCCCTGTAAGAGGCCGGTAGTGTACGAATGGAAATG
Source organism: Oratosquilla oratoria (assembly GCF_046742065.1). Lineage (NCBI taxonomy): Eukaryota > Metazoa > Arthropoda > Malacostraca > Stomatopoda > Squillidae > Oratosquilla > Oratosquilla oratoria. Next base: position 49,840,634 of record NC_134790.1, on the reverse strand, counting down.
AGCTAGGGCATTAGAATAATTCAGACTCGACGCCTGCTCGAGGGCAATGTTATGTCTATGTGAGGGCGACGTTTTGTCTATGTAAACACACCGATGGTGGTGACTGTTTTATATTCGATTATGTAATTAAACTCTGTAAGCGCAGGTTACCTTCGTTTGACTAATGCTGAGGTAAACAATTTTTGCTAGTGGCATTGTAATGGCTTTCCGAATTGGTGCAAGGTGGAGAAGGAGGAAAAAACTATTGGTGCATGAATTCAAAGTCACGCCCATAAGGAGTGACATTTATTTGAAAAGTAACTGGAGATTGGTTTAGAAAAATTAGTGACGTCAGACGAAGGTAGCTTAGCGTAGGATACGGGATCTCGTCAGAAGATATAGAGAGAAGATATAGAGAGGGTGTGGAGAGAGGATCGAGAGAGGATCAGGAGACGATGTAGAGACGAGAGAAAAGAGATCCCGAGTGTAAGCAGAAGGTGAAATTACAGTGAAAGAAGAAAGAAAATTCACCACCCTTTTATTAACCCAAAGGACGAGAGAACTAGGCACGGGGCCTAGAAAATAGTGAGACTACAGGAAAAAGAAGGCAAGGGGCCTTGAGACGAGTGATATTACAAGTCAAATTTAAGTGACAGTGGTGACAAGGGGAGGTGAAAAAGGCAGAAAAGCTGTATAAAAATCTCAAGGTAGCTATGAATTTAGGGGAGGTAGATTATCTTCTTCAGGGGTACATTGAAACAAGAATTTAAACATAGAGTTAGAAGCCCATCAGAAGATGCTAGAATTGAATGCTACAACTGTAACACTTAGGGGCATAAAGCACAAGACTGTTATTATGGAACTATTTGTAGAAATTACAAACATGAGGGTCATGATGAATATCAGTGTAGAAACCCACCTTTCTGTGTGTATCATCAAAGGATAGGACATAGAATACATGAATGTAGAAATTTTCGTATGCACCCCGAGACAAGAGGAAAACCCCCAGACACAGAATAAAACAATACGACAGAACTCCTCATATATACACACATAGACAGTATTGCGTTAAGGATAAGAGTGATAGAAAGGTGAAAGAAAACCCCAACATTAAAGATAGTTCTAAACTGACAATTACAATTGAAAGGACTTCTGTAGTACCTCTCATTACTGATAGGGTGTTCAATAAACCTATTCAAATAATTATTGGGACAGGATCTGTAGTTAATACTATAACTAATAGAGTTTTAAACCAATTGAATCCAGGAGTAAAAGTCTTGGAACCAATCCATTATTCATTGTAAGGAGTAACTGGAAATCAGTCAAAAACATTAGATAAGGTTAAACTAGAAGTCATCTTTTATACAAATGAACATTTGCACATTCCAGTGATAGTTGTAGATAAATCTGATTTCCTAGGAGATTTATTGATAGGATTTGCTACTATGAGAAAAGAGAATATGGTTATATGTCCTGCTGACTTAGGAATCTTAGTGAAATCACAGTTAATCCCATTTTTAAATCAACCAGACTTAAGACCAGTGACAGAAATCAAAGAATCCCTAGAAATAAATAGGAAATATAACATTTATGTCTTAGATAACGAGGCCAAACGGTCCAGACCAACAGAAAGTAAACGCACATATGCTTAACCCAACTCAGATGTTCAACAAATCCCAGAAATTACTAATTCGTCAACTACAAAGGAAGCCTTGCAAATTGTGGATGATGGCGTAATAAATTCGACTATATTACACTCCAGAGCAATTAACATGGTAGGAGTGCAGTTGAAATGAGTCACTGTAGACTCTGAAATTTTAACCATCCCAGAATAAATTAGATTAAAAGGTTTGAAGTTGGACTTAGGGATTTATAATTCAAATAAGAACATGGTAGAGGTATTGGTGATTACTATTTTGAATAAAGACATAGTCCTAAGAAAAAATACTGAGGAGGTGGAATTACCAATTTCATCAATCTGTTCAATTGAGGACGAAACAGAGTTGGGAAAGAAAGACAGGAATCAACTAGAACCTACTAGTTACCCTGAGTTGGATGAAAGCTTAGTTGCTTTGCTTCTGAAGCACAATAAAGCAATTGCTTTGCCGGGGGACGCCTTAGGGAAAACAACTTTTTTAAAACATCAGATCAAGCTAAAACCAGGGACTCAACCGATATATTTACCTGCCTACAGAGTTCTACATTCTAAATTAGCAACTGTAGATAAATTGATCACTGAAATGTTACCGCAGGATATTATTGAACATAGTGAAAGTGAGTGGAACTTCCCTTTGATTCGAGTGCCAAAATCAGATGGAACTGTGTACCCAGTTTTGATTATAGGGAATTGAATAAGCATACCATACGTGACAGATTACCATTACCAGTAATGGGGGCCATTCTTAGAAGTTTGGGAACTGAGAATAGATATTTTAGCACTATAGATATAAAATCTGCTTTTTGGTAAATAGAGTTGCATGAAGACTATCGAGAGTTCACAGCATTTTCTACTCCAGATTATAGGGAACTGAATAAGCATACCATACGTGACAGATTACCATTACCAGTAATAGGGGCCATTCTTAGAAGTTTGGGAACTGAGAATAGATATTTTAGCACTATAGATATAAAATCTGCTTTTTGGTAAATAGAGTTGCATGAAGACTATCGAGAGTTCACAGCATTTTCTACTCCAGTTCAAACAAATGAGTTCAAATAAATGCCATTTGGGTTATGTAATAGTTACATGAGATTAACGAATACAGTCTAGATGGGTTGTTGGGAAACACTGCCAGTGTATTTATAGATGATATTTTAATAGTTTCCCAAACAGCGGCTGAGCACTTTAAGAAATTAGATTTGATATTCTCAAGACTAGTTGAAGCAGGATTGAAAGCAAAACTTGAAAAATATAAGTTCTTGCAGGACAGTAAATTGAAAGGTTGAAGCAGTAGATAATTTTCCAGTTCCATACATGTAGAAAGAGTTAGTAGTCTCTTGAATATGACACGATATTATAGAAAATTTATCCAAAGATATGCGAACATTGTTAATCCATTAAGTTTTTGTTGAGGAACGACTCAAAGTTTATGTGGGGACCTGCACAACAGCAAGCTTTTGACAAGTTGAAAGATAAACTTACGAGTTCTCCATTTTTGATATTTCCAGACTATGATGAAGAATTAATTCTTTGTACTGCTGCATCTGACATAGGGTTAGGAGGCATAATGATGCAAGAGAGAAATGGAACTTTGAAATCAATAGCTTACACATATAGACTTTGTAATGGCGCAGAGAGAAACTACTCTATAACAAAAACAGAAACTTTAGCAGTGATATATTCATTAGAAAGTTGTAGAGATATGATACTTGGATATCCAATCAGAGTGCGGACTAATGATACAGCTATTCAGAACTTAAACATAATAATCTTAGGGGCAGACTTGTAAGATGGTTTGCAGTAGTTCAGTGCTATGAAGTTAAGTTTGAATATATTCGGGGTAGAAAGAATGTTGCAGCAGATGCACTTTCTAGAGACATTAGCCAACCAACGACAGGGTTGATAAAATTTTGTTTGTAGTATAGATGAGTTAGTAACCTTAGATGATGAAATGCTAATAAGAGAACAGAGGGATGATAAGACATGTGACTCATTAGCCAATTATTTGATGAACCCAAGAAGAAATCCTTCAAAATTATCAAAATGGTATAAGATAGAGGAATTCCATTTAACTAATGGCCTTTTGTATAGAAAAACAGTTGTAAGTGGGAAAGATGTTTCAAGAGGTCCAGTAAATCAATTGGTAATACCATAAACTCTTGTAAATGAGATATTAAAGTTATTTTATGATAGTGATTGTAGTTCACACCCAGGAAAGGATAAAACTTATAGACAAGCACAACTTAAATATTTTTGGCCATGTATGTATGTGATTGTATAGAAAATTGTTTTAAATGTGCTAGATGAAAGGAAATATACTAAAACCTGCTCCTATGTTAACATACCGCATTCCACGGAAACCTTGGGAAAGAGTTCACATAAATGCATTTGAGATACCTATGTCTGAGAATTTTTATAAATATGTATTTGTTGCTTTTGATTATTTTTCAAGATTTTATTTTTATTTTACAACCCATTCCAAATAAGAAAGTTGAAAAACAATTGCTTCAGTAATATATGATCAGACAATCTGTAATTTCACTACACCTTAGATCTTAGTTTCAGGTAATGGAACTGAATTTAATAACAAAATCTTGGAAAACTTATGCAGTTCATTTAAGATCCATAAGATCAATATCTTAGTGAGCCATCCTCAGAGTAATGGAGTTGTAGAGAGGTTAAATAAGAAAATTATTACATGTCTTAGAAGTATGACAAGTTCTCATAGTATAATTTGGGATACTTGGATTCCTTGTGTTGAATATCCTCTGAACAACCAAATTAACAAAGCAACAGGTGAAACACCTCTTATTTTTTTTTGGGGGGGGGGGATGGGGGAGGACAAAATTCTTCCATATGAAATCCTGATTGCAGAGCAGAAATCTATGTATAATATAGATGATTATTTCTCAAATGGGATAAATACATTTCAAACTATACACTAAAGAGTTAGAGAATATACGCAAGAGTATACACAAGAGATGAAAAAGCAACAACACAAAATAGCACATAAACTAGAACTAAAAATAGGAGATTTAGTCACAGTCAAACTACATGCACCCTATAATAAACTTTCACCACGGTACTCAGGTCCATATAGGGTAATTGATTCTGCAGTTGGAAATAAATGCTAGGGAAGTATAAATTAATCACTTAGATGATAGGAAGAAGGTTATGATACAATTTGTGATGGAAATGCATTTGACACTCAGTATATTAATTTCAAAGAGACTCTAAACCCAGAAGAGTATAGGAAATATGTTAATGATATCATACGGGACCTAAATATTAATCTTGATGTTTTTTACAGATATTTTTGAAATTGTTTAAATGTATGTGCTTGTAATGGGAAACCTAAACTATTGGAATTTGGTGTCTAGCAGAGATACTACTTGTAGTTTTGGTCAGACATGAAGACTTTGGACCTGCTGTTTGTCAGATTCGGAACCTTGCCAATACATAAGGGCAATTCCCATAAGTATTGAACTATTTTATCTTATGAAGCATTGAAAATTCTTATACAGTGTGTCCTAGACTTAAGTGAATTAAGTGTGTCTTAGAAAAAAAAAATAAGTGTGTGTGAAAAATTTGAAATTCAGCATGAGACTCTTTACTGTGTATACTTTTATTGCATATTGCCTATCTCAACATCTTTGAAAAGATGATAACATTCTCCATTGATATCTAATGTTCTTAATCAAAGTAGGGAGTTTTGCAAATCTATTTTATAGCTTTTTTGTTGTTGTTGTTGTTTCTGACAAGTATGCTGTTCACCATTTTCTCCTTGATTTGTTTTCTTATAAAAGTGCTATTGACATTTATGCATTTTGGAGGGGTTGCTTGTTTCTTTGAAATGTTATATGTGTGACATATGTTTTGCTGATACCATTTTTGCCAGTTTATGCAGAAATAGTTTAAATATTTAGCTTCTTGTATATGATAATTTTCCAAGTATATATTAGCAAGCCCTGTAAGAGGGTAGTAAATATATATATATATATGTATATATATATATATATATATATATATATATATATATACATATATATATATATATATATATATATATATATATATATAACTATATATCGGGACACACATGGGTAGCTGCCAAGCCCTGTAAGAGACTAGTAGATGAAGGTAGATGAAGGTAGACAAGTAGTAGATAAGTAGGTAGATAGAGGGTTAGGTGTCGAGAAATTAATTCTTACGAGTTAAATTTCTAACATATGCTTCCTTTAAGCTCCTCGTTAGTCTCGACTGTGATGGCATAGAATTAAAAATGAATTGTGGTTGAAAAGATGTTAATATGTTCACTGGGAACCATTCAGTGTATGTATAAACTTTCCCACGTGTACATACTAACGATTGCACTATTGTAGCGGAGGTGGGTTGAACGCAAAAATTTGTGTATCTATATGTAACTCGAACATACAAATATAAGAAAGTTGTGCTCAACTTCTATTTTTTTTTATAGCGCAATCAATTTAGTCACTGACGCTTTGTCACGTCCGAGCTGAGTTTGAGTCCTCGACCACGTTTCAATTTCCAACATATGCTTCCTTCGAGCTCCTCGTTAGTCTCGACTGCGATGGCATGTGATTGAAAAGATGTTATTTTGTTCACTGGGAAGCATTCAGTGTATGTATAAACTTTCCCACGTGTAAATACTAACGGTTGCACTATCATAGCGGAAGCGGGTTGAACGCAAAAAATTTGTGTATTTGTATGTAACTCGAGCATACAAATATAATAAAGTTGT
>NC_134790.1:49816733-49824233 GCF_046742065.1 Oratosquilla oratoria | reverse complement strand
ATGTATGTATGTATGTATGTATGTATGTATGTATGTATGTATGTATGTATGTATGTATGTATGTATGTATGTATGTATGTATGTATGTATGTACGTATGTATGTATATATGTATGTATATACATATGTTCAGCGTCACCCTTGTATTACACAGACAGGTGAGTACGCTTTTATGTGACCTTAAAAATTTCTAAACTCGGGCACCAAATGATGTATGTTATCAGTGCTTGTCAAAGACATCTGATGGTCACCAGACAGTTATATACTGTCAATTTTAAGCATGTTCTTGCCACTTACCTTAGTCTTCACAAAGTATGTGTTTATCATAACATAGAAAAAAACACAACATTTGAGCCATTTTTCTAAGAGTCTGAGGCGACAATGCCGTCGATATTCACAAGTCAAATTCTAATTGCCATTCTTTATTCTTTATCGCTTGGTACAATGGTCGATCGTTGGTTCCCAGACTTCTCCAGCGAACCCATGCAGGAAATCCTATCTAATTAGTATTGAGCGAAGCGTGTTCACTCAAATCTATTGAATTAGTTGTATTTGCTCCGTAAGGGACCTCAAATGCATAATAAACGTTCATTGACAATAATGAAGTAACCTTACTAATAATGACCCTCCCAGGTTGACACTATACACGTATATCCTAGAAAGACAACTATTTGTTGATATTGAAAGCACGAGAAAGGTCATGGTTGATAACAATAATAGAAGCAATGGCGACATACTATCATTAAGTAGTGAATATGTGAGTATCCCACAACCCTTTCAGTACCAAGTGGTCCTTTTCTTAAGTCTGGATGCGCGCAAGGTATTCTATTCCTTTCCGTGTCATCTTATGGATTGCACCCTATCTCTGTCCCTCCGTATTGGGTGGCGCTTTTCCTTTAAATATGGCGTTTGCTAGGGGTGTATCCTTGCCCAGTTTTCTATATTATGTATCTTAGCTTAGTTCTCTATATTTGATACTGCTGGTATATATACTTAGCAACTCTGATAATGCCGACTGTTTCATGTTGCACATTCTCTTCACCACTTTTCGTAGTCGTCTTTGGGGTTTTAGTTTTTGTCAGAAAATAAAAACGATGTATATCTATAGATGTTCTTCTTGGTTCTTGAAATATGATATTGGTTGGTTTGCTGAGTTTTGACGCTGACTGGGAGCATCAAACTTCCAGTGAATTAGGATCGAGCTCATTGATGTGCCTTAGGGTTGTTAATTAGTCACTCTTAACTAAGACAACCAGACAAAAGTTGTTGTTATGAGGCACTATGTTAAGAGGAGATTTTTTTCCATCTGAAAGTCAACCATGATACCTGATTCATGAACCACTTCACTACCAAGAGGAATAAAAGAACAACTGGTACCAGATACTTCTGAGGTTAATCGAGGCAGGTTGTAATTATCTCGCTAGCGAGGTTGTACCACAGAGAGACAGAATAGCCCGACGGTAGCCAGAATAGAAGTAAAAATAGCACTCAATATATATGAAAGGACACAATTCCCTTGGTACCAAAGTAGGAGTGCCACAGAGACGAACAGGTAAAGCTGACGACAGTGCCACACCCCAACAAGAAAAGAATTAATATTGGAAGACTGGGGGTTACTCATATCTGTGCCATCCAACACAGAACTACATGCTCACGTCACCAGAACAGGATCGGCTATTTATTGATTTCATCACACGCGCGTTCCAGAAGCATGACCTTGTTTACATGTTATTTATCGTATCGTTCTACTTTTTCTTGTTTCTTTGTACTTTATTTATACTTATCAGAAACATCATCTGGTTATACACATCTGCATCAGCCGAACAAATATGCCTGAGGGCAGCAAGAAAATAATTATTAAGAACGTCTCCCCCACTACTTCACCCCCTTTTACTATGCAATTTGTATTATTATACGCGCCGTGGTTTTACTATTTCAATAGGAGTATTAATGTTTATTTTCACCATATAGAATACAACTATGTAGGACATCATTTTAATTGTTATTTTTCAGGCAAAACGATGAAGAATCACAGCTTCCTAATAGGATTAGTCATGTATATTATTCTGTTATAACCTGTAATGCATTAAAGCTTGTTCAGGTTTGTTTGTCTTCACGGTTTACACACACACACACACACACACACACACACACACACACACACACACACACACACACACACACACACACACACACACACACACACACACACACACACACACACACACACACTTACACACACAGACACACACAGACACACACACACACACACACACACACACACACACACACACACACACACACACACACACACACACACACACACACACACACACACACACACACACACACACACACACACACACACACACACACACAAAGGCGGAGCATGCCGACAGGAGACCTTTTGATCCATATCTAGGTCGGATGAAAAAAAAAATCATATTAATAATAAATTAAAACTATAATAATGTAAAAATAACAAATAAAATACATAAATAAATGCATAGGTATAGTTGAATAACAAACAAAAAGGTAAATAGTAAATGATTATAATTTGACATATAACTAATAATAAATGAAAATCAGACAGACAAATTATAACAAAACAAAAACAAATAATATAACATAAATTATAATCATTACAGCATCTTACTTAGGTATTTATCTAAATGATTCTTAAAGCTTCGAACTGAACTACATTGCACTACCTGTGCAGGAAGTTTATTCCATTCATTAACTACACGGTTGGCAAAGTTGTTTCTACCTACTTCCAAATTGAATCTATTTCCGGACAGTTTGAGACCATTGTTTCTTGTCTGATTCTCATTCAATGTGAAAATTTGGTCACTTTTGATGTTGTCAATTCCCTTTAAAATCTTAAAGACCTGTATCAAGTCACCTCTGAGTCTACGCTTTTTTAGGGAAAACAGATTCATGTGCTTAAGTCGATTTTCGTATGATTTATTTTTGATATTTGGAATCAGTTTTGTGGCTCGCCGTTGTACTTTTTCCAGTCTGTCAATGTCTTTAACGAGATTCGGTGACCATACGGAAACAGCATACTCCAAATGTGGACGAACTAACGATTTATATAGCTTGTTAATGAGTGATGGACTTTTGAAATCAAAAGATCGCGCAATCAATCCCAGAATCTTATTTGCTTTCTCAGAGGCTGAAATACACTGCTTGGATGATTTGAGGTCGTTACTGATAATTACGCCGAGATCTTTTTCACTATCCACTTTTGTTAACGAATTTCCAAATAACTTGAAATCGTACTTACTGTTATTTTTACCTATGTGCATTACCTTGCATTTACTTGTGTTAAATTTCATTAGCCACTTTTCAGACCATTGCTGTAATTGATCTAAATCTTCTTGAATATCTAATTGGTTTGAGTGATCATTTGCCACTCCGCACAGTTTTGTATCATCAGCAAATTTGGAAACAGCAGATTTTAGTCCATGGTCTATATCATTTATATATACTATGAATAGAAGTGGCCCAAGAACGGAACCCTGAGGAACTCCACTTGCAACACCTTTCCACCCAGAAGTTTTTCCATTTAGAACAACTCTCTGTTTTCGACCTTTCAACCAATTACTAGTCCAACCTAATAGGCTACCACTTATTCCATGCAAAGCTAATTTAGTGAATAGTCTTTCGTGTGGGACGGTATCAAAAGCTTTTGCAAAGTCTAGATATATTAAATCTATATTGTTTCTTTTGTCATAATTCGAGATAACTGTGTTGTAGAATTCGAGTAAGTTAGTCACGCAAGAACATTTCCGTCTGAAACCATGCTGGCTATCATCTATCAAACGGTTACTTTCTAAATGATGTTCGATATCATCTCTGATGATAGTTTCCATTATTTTTCCTACAATCGAAGTCAAACTTATAGGCCTATAGTTATTTGGTTTCTTTTTGTCACCTTTTTTGAATATGGGAGTAACGTTAGCTAGCTTCCATTCTCTTGGGACATCTCCGGATATGATGGATTTCTTGAAAATAATTTCTAATGGAACAACAATCTCATTTTTCATTTCCTTTAAGATTCTTGGATGCCAACCGTCAGGCCCTGGTGTTTTATTAACTTTGAGTTTGTCTATACACCTTTTAATTTTTTCTTTTGTTATATTTACCGTAGTGAGTAAGTTTACCCCAGACTTTTCACAGGTTTCAGTTTGGAATTCACTTGAGGTGTTTCGTTTACGAATACCGAGCTAAAATAATTGTTTAAGATATTACACATTCCTTCATTTGAATATTCAAGTTGACCGTCAGCAGATAATAGTGGACCAATGTGATTCCTAACAACCTTTTTATCTCTAATGTAACTATAGAATTCTTTGGTATTCTCTTTGGATTTATCAGCGATGTTCATTTCGTATTGTCGTTTTCTTTTTCTTATTGTCTTTTTTAAATCTCTCTGTATTGATACATAACTTTCATAGTCATTAGATGCACCCGAGCACTTATATTTCTTATAAGCCTGTCTCTTTTTAGCAATACTTTTTTCAGTTTCTTTGTCGAGCCACTTTGGGCGAGCCTGATTTGGGGGACGTCTGTCCTTAAAAGGAATGTAAGTTTGAATCATCTTAGTGAGCGTATTTTGAAATATTTCCCACATCTGATCTACAGGTCTTTCGTTTAATTTTGTCTTCCAATCTGTAAGCTGAAGCTCCTGACGTAGTTCTATGAACTGAGCTTTACTGAAATCGGGTATTTTAGAAGCACAAGTATCTATTCTAAAATTGTTTAGGAGTTTGAATCTGACTAAATTGTGATCGCTATTTGCAACAGATTCACCGATTTCTACATCAGTTACCATGCTTTCGCGGCTAGTGATCAATAAATCTTGTGGGCTCTTTTATATGCTGAATTAAGTAATTGTCACCAAGAAAATCAATCAAGCGACTACCTATATGGCCATGTTCAAGGGTCATCCAATCAATGTCAGTAAAATTGAAATCACCCATTATCAATAAATCCCGGTTGCAGAAACTAGACAGTTCTTGAAATAACAGTTTGTCGTCTGCTAATGATAATGTCTTTGGCCTATATATTACACCTATATTCATTTTTTGTCCATTTGTTAGGGTTAACTCAACCCACAAACTATCATATGCATCCTGTTTCACTTTCTCTAAAACACAAGCATGAACATTGTTTTTAACGTACAATAGAACACCCCCACCTTTCTTGTGGTTTCTATCCTGATGAAAGTGTTTAAATCCCGCAATATTAAATTCAGCTTCGAACTCTGAACCATTTAACCATGTCTCAGTTATTCCTATCATATCGAGATTTTCGCTTTTGACATACGCCTGTATTTCTTGACATTTGTTTCTAATACTACGAGCATTAAAGTACATAGTTTTAAGAAACTCGTGATTATTTCTTTTTGACACATTTTGAGTTTCAATATCATGTCTTATATTATCATTTTGTTTTTTATTTATGCCTTGCTCTATATTATTATTATTTGGTCCTTCATTGACATTCAATGCCTCATTAACATTTCTCCTATCAAAATTAAAATTTCCCCCATCACGGACATCTGGTCGATTACGGTCATCCGATCTATTTTGTACCTTTTGTCCCCCTACGTCACCGTGATTCACGCCGGCCTCCCATCGTTCAGTGACATTATGTCCGGCATCCCTTTCTAAAATTATATTTTGTCCTCCAGTGACATTATATCCTACCGTGATATTTTTTCCTCCACACACACACACACACACACACACACACACACACACACACACACACACACACACACACACACACACACACACACACACACACACACACACACACACACACACACACACACACACACACACACGCACGTACACACGCGCACACACACACATACATAAAAACTGGTGCAACATAAGGTGTAATGAGGCTAAGGATAAAAGAGACAAAGGTTGGAAGAAATTGAAAAGGTACAAGAAAACAAGCAAATGGCTAATGTACATCAAATTAAGAAATGATTATGTAAAAATACGCAGAGATGAAAAGAGAAACTATGAACAAAAAATACAAGGAAGAACACAAACTATTTTACAGGTATGTAGATAGCAAACTGAAGAACAAACAAGAAATAGAAAAGCTGCGCCAAGGTAAATATGAATATACAGAAGAACTGGAGATGGCTTAAATTATGAACAACCACTTCAAATCAGTAGTCACAATAGAAAACTCACCTAACTGTGAGGAAGTAGAGAGAGAGATATCCCCCTCAATGAAATAAATAATTGTAACACAAAAAGAAATCAGCGAACAAATCAAAACCCTTGACGTCAGAAAATCATATGGTCCAGACGAAATAGCAAATTGAATACTGAAAGAATGCATGGAAGAATTAACAGACAAAATATACAATATAATTAGATTCTCACTTAAAGAAGAAAAAGTGTCACAGGACTGGAAGAAAGCAACCATTGTACCGATTTATAAAGGAGAAAACAAGGAAGACCCATCAAATTACAGACAAGCACAGTAGCAAAAATTTGCGAAAGGGTCGTCAAAAATAGATGGGTTATACATTTGGAAGAAAAAACTATACTGAATCCAAATCAATTTGGATTCAAACAAGGAAGATCATGTACAACAAACTTGATCTGCTTCTACTCAAGATTAATAGACATAATAGAAGAGAGAGATGGTTGGGCAGACTGTGCCTTTCTGGACCTACAAAAGGCATTTGATAAGGTATCACACAATAAACTAATAAGGAAGATAGAGTCAATAGGTGGCATCAGAGGAAAATTATTGAAATGGATGAAAGACTTCCTGACTGGGGGGAAAATGAGAGTAGTATTTAGAGATAAATTTTCAAATTGGGATGAAATGAAAAGTGGTGTCCCGCAGGGATCAGTACTGGCCCCGATCATGTTTGCCATAAATGACATGGAGTAGAGTGTTATGTGAATTTCTTTACAGACGACGCAAAAATACTAAAGAAAGTAAAAACTGAGGAGGATTGCAACTCATTACAATAAGACTTGGACAAGATCTGGAAATGGACTCAAAAGTGGGAACGGAAATTCAATATCAAGAAATGTAGTACAATGGAATTCGGAAGAAGTAAAAACAGAATATCGAGAGATTACAAAATTGATGAAGAAGAGGTCAAAATAGTAAACTCGGAAAAAGACCTTGGAGTGATGATCAGCACCGGATAAACATATTGATAAAATAGTCGGAGAAACCTACAATTTATTGAGGTCAATAAAAGTGGAATTTGCCTATTTGGACGAGGAAATGATAAAAAAAAAATAACTACACTAATAAGACCAAAACTCGAGTACGCAGCAACACTATGGATATCCAGTACCAAAAAACATATAAAAACATTATAAAGAATACAAAGAACAACAACAAAACTGGCACCAACTCTTTCCAAATGACATATGAACAAAGACTGTCCAAATTAGAATTACCAACTCTGGAACAAAGAACGGAAAGAGGAGACCTACTAAATATA
>NC_134790.1:49804233-49806733 GCF_046742065.1 Oratosquilla oratoria | reverse complement strand
TATCCAAATAGCAAGAGAGGTGATAGGAACAAAGCGATTTAGTGGAGGAAAGAAAAAGAAAATAGTTTGGTGGACAGTAGAAGTCAGAGAAGCTTTTAAGAACAAAAATGTTGCTTTTAAAAAGTGGATGAAGAGAAGAAATCCTGAAAAACGAAGAGAATACGAAGCAGCAAGAAATGAAATTGAGAGATTAAAACAATAACTAAGAGAGAGACATGGGAGAGGTTAGGAAAAGAACTGGAAGAGGACATACAGGGCACAAAGAAACTTGTATACAGTATGGCTAAAAGTTACAAAAGGAAAGAAGAAAGTGGGGTGAATATAATTAAAAATAAGGAAGGGAAACTACTCACAGAGGAAGGCGAAGTGGACGAGAGATGGAAGGAATACTTCTCAGAGCTTCTGTATCCAGCAGAAGTAGAGAGATCAACAGATGAAGAAGTTATTCAGAGAACAGAACAAAATAGTATAATAACAACAAATGAAATTAAAGATGCTATGAAAGCTTTGAAAAATGGAAAAAGCCCTGGAAGTGATTGTATACCAGTCGAACTACTGAAGGGAAATGAAGATATAGTTAAGTGGCTAACCAGAGTTTTTAACGTGGCCTGGAATGAAGGTAGAGTGCCAGCTGATTGGGGGAAGGCAATTATTTGTAAAAAATTTAAGAAAGGTGATCGCACCGAATGTAGGAACTATAGAGGAGTGTCACTGCTGTCACAAGTGGGGAAGATATATGAAAGAGTACTAGAGAAGAGATTAAGAATAATAGTTGAGGACAAGCTGGAAGAAGGACAATATGGATTTAGACCCCAGAGAGGAACAACGGATGCAATATTCACACTGAAGATGATAATAGAAAAGAACTGGGAGTGGGACCAACATGTGTACATCGCTTTTGTAGATCTAGAAAAAGCATTTGACAGGTTACCAAGGAATGAAATATGGGATACTTTAGAAGACCCAACATATATAATAGAACCCTCATTAATTAGAGCTATAAAGAGTCTTTACAGAAATAATGTCAGTGCGGTAAGGACCCAGCTAAGAGAGGATAACTGGTTTGACGTAACTGAGGGTGTAATGACAGGGTAGAGTGATATCTCCTTTACTGTTTGTGCTGTTCATGGACAGGAGCATGAAGAGGTTGAGACTTGGGGGAGAGGTAACTACATTGGCGTATGCAGATGATATTGAGATAATCACAAAGTCTCGTACAAAATTGCAGGATACTCTGAATGCATGGAATAAAGATTTGAAAAAACAAGAATGATAATAAATGCAAATAAAACTAAAGATAGTGGGGTGAATACAAGTAATGATGGTGGCGAGAGAGCAATATGATATTGAGATAGAAATAGATGGAATACAATTGAAACAAGTGGAAGACTTTCAGTACTTGGGAGTTCGAATAAATGAGAAGTGTTATATGGAGAAAGAAATAACAAGCAGAATCAAAAAATATGCAAATAATCTAAGATTAATGTATACACTACTAAAAGACAGACTCATACCATCAAAAGTTAAAGTCATCATATATAAAACGATACTAAGACCAGTATTAACATATGGCTCAGAGACCTAGACACTAACAATGAGATTAAAGAGCAAGATACAGGCAGTAAAGATGAGAATGTTGCGATTAATAAAGGGAGTAACAAGAAGAGATCGCTTAAGAAATGAGGATATCAGAGATGAACTGGACATCGAATCAATATTAGAATTTGTAGAAAGAAGTAAACTGAGATGGTATGGACACATCATGAGGATGAGTCAAGAAAGGTGCCCTGCTAAATATTATCGATGGAATCTAAGAGGGAAGAGGCAGGTAGCAAGACCCAAAAAGAGATGGAGAGATGGAGTGAGGGAGGCAATTGAAGCGAGAGGATCAACAATAGAGAGTGTGGAAGGGGAGGAACTTTACAAGGTGATATATATATATATATATATATATATATATATATATATATATAAATATATATATATATATATATATATATATATATATATATATGTTTATATATATTGCAGACAAAAAACACTGTGAAATAAAAAACTCAGTCCGAACGTTTTCGTCTATTTAAGACATTATAAAGGAATACGTCTTAAACAGACGAAAACATTCGGACTAAGTTTCTTATTTCCCAATCGTTTTTTTTTTTCTGCAAATTATTTTTCACGTGTACCTTGTGAATTACTGCAACACACACACACACACACACACACACACACACACACACACACACACACACACACACACACACACACACACACACACACACACACACACACACACACACACACACACACACACTCACACACACACACACACACACACACACACACACACACACACACACACACACACACACACACACACACACACACACACACACACACGCACGCACGCACGCACGCACGCACACACACATACATATATATATATATATATATATATATACATATATATATTTTGCAGTATTTCACAAAAGACACGTGA
>NC_134790.1:49781733-49789233 GCF_046742065.1 Oratosquilla oratoria | reverse complement strand
TTGTTTTTCTAGTTTTATAGTGAATTAATTTATATATAAGTAATTTCTGGTTAAGTGTATTGCCTTGGTGGCCATGTTTGTTTCCATCGTGACTTCATTTCATGACGATCACGTTTTCTTTATTTATTAGAAATTTCCTTTCGTACAATTCTTTCATTGTAAATATTAGAATTGTGATTCATAGAGAAGTGTATTTATGTGTCTTGATTGTGAATAGTTTGTATTAATAACGTTCTTGCTTTGAGTATCAGAACAATTATTATTGTTTACGTTCTTTCAAGTCATTCTTCTGATTCAAGGAGTTATTCATTGATTTCACCATTATTAACTGTATGTATTTTCTTTGCATTGACCTTGATGTTACTACGAAGTGGGTTGTTATTATCTTATCATTCTTTTAATATGCTTAAACAGAAGGTACTTTCCTTTCTTTATTCCCCAAATCCATCTGACACAATGGCTTATATTTTCATATTATTACATCTGGATCCTTTTGTTCTTAGCTTTCCTGGTGATGATCTCCACTATAAAGCTAATAATTTTATTCGCCAGTGTGAATATTGTATACTGAATACTAATGTTTCAAAGGGGTCTGAGAAATTTTCTTTCGTGAAGTCACAGATTGTGCCTAATTCATTGGCTTCTGAGATGTTATATGCATCGTATTTCGACCCCAAGTCTTTAGATTACAATTATGGACTATTTAGGTCTAATTTCCTTCTTTTTTTCTGATACACCTGTAGGCCATACCTTTTAATGGTGTTTTAAGCTAATTGATGTTCTTACATCCAGATTGGGCACTCTAGACTGTAACCTGCTCAGACCCAGGCTAGCAAAATTTTTTGTTGAAGCCCTCGGTTCTCTCTCCCATTCAAAGTGGGTTGATCATGGCACTATCACTTTAGATAGGTTCCGCCTTGTTTTGGAGTTTCTTTTATACACCATTTTCTTATCGCCTTTTGAAAGGAGAA
This sequence comes from Oratosquilla oratoria, assembly GCF_046742065.1. Taxonomy (NCBI): domain Eukaryota; kingdom Metazoa; phylum Arthropoda; class Malacostraca; order Stomatopoda; family Squillidae; genus Oratosquilla; species Oratosquilla oratoria. Next base: position 49,788,262 of record NC_134790.1, on the reverse strand, counting down.
CTGCATCTTCTCTCAGCTATAAGACAGATAAAACCCTACTATTTTTCGCAACAAGGTTTTCATGTAAACTTACGGAAGTGCCTTCTGGTTTCTTGTGCATTAGCAATACTCAGCAACATGCCAATGTTCCTAGTTTTTCTCCTCCACCCCCTCAGTCTTCAGTTCGTACGCACAGCTCCCTTTCGTCTACATTTACTGCTCCTATACTTACATGTACCTATTGTAACAAATTAGGTCATTCAAGTGCTTTTTGTTTTTGCCATAAGCGTCATTAGGAATTTATCGGATGTTTCTTCTAATGTGACGCATGACCTCTCTAGAGTAGAGCCGCAGGATAAGTTTAGCTACTGTCATATACATCGTCATTGTAAACACTCGACTGATCAGTTTTTCAAGGCTTTGAAACTTAGAGCTAAGACTTCTCATCAGCCTAGACAATCTCTGTCCCATTTTCACTAGAGTCTGTTTCACAACCCAAAGGTTTGACCAGTAATGTTCTGTCTCAGATCATCCCCTTGGTGGCTGCTGAATCTCCTCAGTTACTCACCTTCCAATTTCTTACAGAGAATACACCTCTTTCAGTCACTGTAGATACCGGTGCATAATGTAGTCTCATAAGTAGAAAAGCTTATTATGCTCTCCGGGATATGTACAATCTCCCTTTATTACCCTTTTGTAATAGTTTGCAGTCTGTACAAGGTTCTCCCTTGCCTATTCTTGGGTCTGTTTGTATTCCTTTAAGGTTTACCTCGCATGCTACAGTTTTCCATGTCACTTTTGTTGTTGTATCTGGTATTGCTCTTATGTGTGATTACCTCTTGGGCATCGATGCTCATACAGCGCATGTCACGTTGTGGTAACTTTCTGTAATTTTTTTATTCCTGCAAAAGATACACTAGTTTCCATTTGTGACTCCCCTCCTCTGCATGATCAGGTAGTACAGTTACCTTCAAAATGACCTCCTTGCTTTAACTCTTCTATTTTTTCTTGTGCTGTTGTTGTTGTAGGAGAGCACCACATTAGACCTTCAAGTACAGTTTGAGTTCTGGTGCGCATTTCAGATGCTCCAATTGAGTCTGACATTTTATCTCAGCCTGACTCTGTTCGTGTTCGTCGCCTTGCTTTGGAAGGGACTCTCTCCACTATTTACGAGGATCGTGTTACCACAGATATGGTAACAAACGTAACGGGTGCTCCTATCACCCTCTCTCCTGGCAGACACTTAGGCTCCTTTGAAAAAGTTGACGTTAATGCTTTCCAGGATTTGCCTCCTATCATTGCAGCTTGTGTGCTACAGTCTCCATAAGCAAATGACACAGCTCACTTGACCTCCAAATTAGCAACGTTTGTAGGTGAGATTGATTTTCCTGATGAGACGCCTCGTCTCATTGAACTGTTAGTGACCCACCGTTAGGCTTTGGTTTCGCGTGGAGATCCGTTAGGATTTACAGGTCGTGTGGTTCATAGAATTCATCTTCAGTCAGGTACTCGTCCTGTTTACGTTCACTCTTACAAGTTGCTATACTCTTGTCGACTTATAGCACAGTCCTTGGTTGACGGCATGTTACGTGAAGGCGTTGTACAAGAGTTTCACTCGGAGATGGATCTTTTCGTCCTGTTATTGATTATAGGCGAGTTAACGAGACCAATATTCAAAACCATTACCATTTGTATGTATTAAGTGACCTTCTCCAGTCCATTGGTACTGGTAATACAGTATAGTGTTCACCACCTTAGATTTAAAAGCGTGTTTTTGGCAGATGCCCCTGGAGGAGAAGTCTTGTAAAGTCACGGTCTTTTCAACTCCCAATGGACATTATGAATGGCTTCGTGTGCCCCATGGAGTTCTGGAATTCTCCCTTAACTTGCCAGTGCTTAATTAATTTTTCATGGCCTAGTAGGCAACGAAATTTTGTTTGCTTATATGATCTAATTTTGGTTATTTAATGTTTGTTTAAAAGAGGGAAAAGTGCCGGAGGACTTGAGGAGTGCCTGTGTAGTTCCACTTTACAAAGGAAAAGGGGACGAGTGTGAGTGTAGTAGTTTCAAAGGGATCACTTTGTTAAGCGTAGTTGGGAAGGATTATGGGAGGGTCTTGATTGAGAGGATTAGTAGAGGAATAGAGGGAGTAATTGGAGAGGAATAGTGGGGTTTAGGACAGGTAGGGGTTGTGTAGGTCAGATTTTTGTGGTAAGGCAGATATGTTAGAAAACCTTAGGAAAAGGTAAGGATGTTTTTTTTTATGTATCTGGAAAAGGCTTATGATAGGTTAGACAGGAAGGCACTGTGGGAGATTTTGCATATATATGGGATAGGAGGAAGGTTGTTAAGAGTAGTCAAAAGTTTTAACAAAAAGAGTAGAGCTTGTGTTAGGATTAGAAAGGGAGAGAGTGAGTGGTTTGAGATAAAGATGAGACTTCGTCAAGGATGTATTATTTCGTCGTGGCTGTTCAATTTATACATGGATGGGGTGGTGCGAGAGGTAAATGCAAGGGTTGTGGGCAAGGGATTGCAGATGGTTAAAGAAAATGGAGAAAAGTGGGAGATAAGCCAGTTATTGTTTGCTGACGACACTGCGCTTGTAGCAGGATCAGAGGAGGGATTGAGGAAGTTAATGACAGAGTTTGGGAAAGTGTGCGAAAGAGGACAGTTGAAGATAAATGTGAGTAAAAATAAGTTGATAAGATGTACAAGGAGAGAAAGTGGCAGCAGACTGAAAGTGAGTATTAAGGGAGAGAGACTGGAGGATGTGAATAGTTTTAGATACTTGGGTGTGAATGTGGCGGGAAAAGGAGGAGTGGAGGTGGAGGTAACATGTAGATTGAGAGAAGCGAGTAAATGCCTTAGGGGTTTAAAAATTATATTAAGAAATAGACATTTGGGAATAGATACTAAGAGGAAATTGTATGAAGGAGTGTTTGTACCGACAGCACTGTATAGGGCAGAAACATGGAACATAAGGGGGTGGGGGAGAGAGGAGGCGTCTGATGTGTTTGAGATGAGGTACCTCAGAAATATGATAGGGATTACGAGGCTGAATAGTGTGAGAAACGAGAAAGTGAGGAGGAGAACGGGTGTAGAAAGGGAGCTGGGAGAAAGGGTTGATGAAAGAGTATTGGAATGGTTTGGACACATGGAGAGAATAAGTGAAAAAATAATAATAAAAGAGGTGTGGAAGGCGGAGGTGGAAGGAGTGAACATGAGGAAGTGACCTAGGATAAGTTGGATGAATGGGGTAAAAGGGGCTTTGAAAAAGAGGGGAATGTCTGTTGAAGAAGGACGGGAGAAGACGGAAGATAGGGACGAATGGAGAATAGCTGTGCATGGATGATGCTTTGATGCATGAGGAGGAGTGGATGGGGGGATGGGGGGTGAGGGACTATGTATGAAAAATACATTGACGCAGCCCGAAGGAATTTGTCCCCGTCTTCTCCTTTTCTGCATGGTTGGAAGGAGAGCGGGGGTCGCCGATTTAATGAAGCGTCCTTGCTTTGGATGTACTGTATATTGCGACACTGTTTTTAATCCAGGGCAGTGGGCGAGATGAAGGGATGATCTGTCATTCAGGAGGTGCCAAGATAAGAGGGAAGGAAAAGGTCAAATGGGAGTGGAGTATGTTGGAGATGGAATGGGTAGGAATGATTTTTATGCCTTTTTTTGGGGAGGGGGCTACCTCCCTTGTAACAGGGGAAAAACCTTTGGTATATGTATGACCAAGGATGTGTGTGGAAAGCCACTTCACTAAGTTGACCATGGTCTTGCAACGGTTTGTTGATGCTGGATTGAAACTCAATTTGCCCAAGTGTTATTTTCCTAAATCTAGCATCCAATTCCTAGGTCATATTGCAGACAAACATGGTATTCACACTACTGACAATAAGGTCAAGGCGGTTAGGGACTTCCTTACACCTAAGTCATTTGAGCATGTACGTTCCTTTCTTGGGCTGGCAGGGTATTATCGTGCATTTATTATGGAATTTGTTTCAATTGCTTCCCCTCTAACACGTCTCCTCAGGAAGGACACTTTCTTCCAGTAGCGTGATGTTCATCAGGAAAATTTTGATTCCTTGAAGCTTACATTTACTGAAGCGCCAGTGTTGGTATTCTCAGACTATAGCCTTCCCTTTACTCTTTGTACAGATGCTTCTGGTACAGGTATTGGAGCTGTAGTTATGCAGCAAGTAGACAGATGTAGACCCCATGTTCTTGCATATGCTAGTCGCATTTTTAACAAGCCTGAGTCTCGTTACTCTGCTGTCACTCAGCTTTTCAAGGGCAAAAATCTTTCAGGCCGCCTAGCCAGATAGTTTCTCACGATTGGGGAATTTAACCTAATTCTTAAGCATAATCCAGGGCGTGCAGACAATGTTGCTGAAGCACTTTCTCATAATATCCCTGTTGCTACTGTTATTTCACCACCCTTGTCACCACTGTCACCACCACTGTCGGTCCTCGACCATTACACTTATATTTGACTTGTAATTCCACTCGTCTCGAGGCCCCTTGCCTTCGTTACGTGAGTTTCACTAAATGTTCAAGTTCTTCTTATGCAGTAGGCCCTATGCCTTGTAATTCCTTTAGTCTCACTAGTTTCCAATTTCATTAGGCCCCATGCCTAGTTCTCTCGACCTTTGGGTTAATAAAAGGGTGGTGAATTTCTTGCTTGTTAAACTAACGGACTACACGCAGAGAGTGCCCACCGGTTCTCTCCAATACTTCAGAGCACCTTCGTCCAATAGTCTTTTACGTTTCAACACAAGTGACACACCTTAAGGGCGTGTCTTTTCCTTTTAAAGCCAATAGTATTACTCTACATACCCATTTACCTCCAATCCGAGAGGCTGTTACAGTCCTTCCAGAATTATTGCTGCCTAAGCAAAGCATAGAAGCAAGAACATGACGTCATTGCGCAAGTGGTATGTCTTCACGGAGGTGGTCTGCAGCTAACACAGTTTTAGATTACATCAGCGATTATAAAACAGTCACCTCCGTCGGTGTGTTTACATAGACAGAACGACGCCTTGAACGACGCCTTCCAATCTTTGTTTATAACAACAGTAGGCGTCGAATCTTGACTTGTTGACTCAGCATGTATTTCACCTGATTACCATTCGTACAACTACCGGCCTCTTACAGTTACAGTAATTGATAACTTTTCTCTGAAGGATCTGGCCAAAGCTCAGTGTGAGTACCTTGTTTGGTCTGCTGTTATTTATGCTTTGGAGTCTGGTGATGATACCACCTTACCAAATTTACCTGTTCCCCTATCCCAATTTTCCTTGCAGGACAAGGTTCTCATTCGTAGTGTGGAAGTGTTTGAGCAGGATGTGGCACAGTTAGTGATCCCTGAATTCCTAGTTCCTGTTGTTATGTCCCTTGCTTATGGTGCCTCTAAGACTAGTCACCCAGGTCGTGAGAAAACTCTGGCTATGGTACGTAATAAGTATTATTGGCCAAAAGTGCGACTGGACATTACCTCTCGTGTAGCCCGGTGTAGCTCTTATGCCCAGAACAAAAGTTCTACGCACACTGCTCCCATCTTAGAGTACCATTCTCCTTTTCGCCCTTTTCAGACTATCGCTACAAACATTTTACAACTGCCTCGTAGTACCCAAGGTTCTGTGTATGTCGTGGTGTGTGCATGGACAACTTTAGTCGTTTTGTAATACTGGGTCCCATACGAAGCAAGTCTACAGTATTCCAGTAGTATCCCATGCTTTAGTTTCTCATGTTGTTTTTTTATTTTTTTTATTTTATTTTTTTTTGTCCATACACTACTCCTTCGGTGCTCCTTAGTGACGATTGGTCGGAATTCCGCCTATTCCGCAAACTATAAGACTTTCTCAAAGCACGTGTATAGCGACCGTATAAAGGTTCCATTCTGTCCTCGGTGCTGTGACAATTTCCATGAAAGTAGCAGTTGCCGACAAGACTGCTACTTTCATGAAACGCCAGAAACAAGAAGTTGGCCAGCCTGGACGTAAAAAGTCTCTTCACATGTGTTCCTTCGGATAAGGTAATACAGCTCCTTAGAGATAGAATCTAGAAGGAGAAAATCGACTTCCCCCTGCCCCCCAACCACTTTGTCGATTTGATCAAACTTTGTGTTGAATTTCATTATTTCAAGTTCCAAGACCACTGTTTCCACCAGAAATTTTGCATGGCCATGGATTCTCTGTTGAGTGCAGTCCTGGCCAATTTGTTTATGGAATTTCTAGAAGCAGGACTTTTTGCTAACATCGTTCCCGAGCATGTGGCCTGGCTGCGATATGTAGACAATATCTTACTCATCACACCCAGGTGATTCAATTTTCATCGTTTCCAGACTGCATTAAATGAAGTAGAGCACACCATTCAGTTTTCCCTAGAGGAAGAAATTTACGATTCTATTCCTTTCTTGGACACACACATCTTTAAACATGGTAACCACCAGGAATTTAAAGTATATAGAAAGCCGACTAACAAAACTATTTAATTCATTCCTACTCCCACCATAATATTAGGACAAAGAAGGGAGTAGTAATAGGCT
>NC_134790.1:49754233-49779233 GCF_046742065.1 Oratosquilla oratoria | reverse complement strand
CATCCCTGCACCCTGCCCACCGCCCTGGGTCAGAAGCAGTGTCGCAAGACACAGTACATCCACAGCAAGGCCGCTTCATTTAATCGGCGACCCCCCCTCTCCGTCCCCCTTTGCATATAAGGAGAGGACGGGGAGAAAATCCCTTCGGGCTGCGTCAAAATTTACTCACACATACTACCCCACCCCCCACCCCCCCGCCCATTCCTCCTCATGCAGTCACAACATCATCCATATACAACCATTCTCCACTCACCTCTGTCTTCCGTCCTCTCCCTTCCTTCCTCAACAGACGTTTATGTACTAAATCTAATTAGCTTTTCGGACACTTGGGAAAGGTCGTTTTTCTGGCGTGTTTTAGAATTAAAATACTAGTAATTCATCGAGGAGGATTTATCAATTTAGCTAAACAAACTAGTATTTTAATTCTAAAACACGCCAGAAAAACGACCTTTCCCAAGTGTCCGAAAAGATAATTAGATTTAGTACATAAACTTCAACTGCAGTTCTACATACACTCTCTGAAGAAGTTCTACGCGAACGAAACGTTAGAGTGTTTAAGGTTCCGAGCCTTCCCCTGTGTTTATGTTCTCCATCATCCAAATAATTTGTCTAAAATACTTATCAATATATATATATGTATATATATATATATATATAATACATATATATATGTATATATACATATGTATATATATATTATATATACGTATATATATGTATATATATATATTTATATATATATATATATATATATGTATATATATAATACATATATATACATATATATATATATATATGTATATACATATATATATAATACATATATATATATATACATATATGTATATATATATATATATACATATATTTTTTTCTTGAAACCACGAGGAAATTAAAGATCGGAATACTGAACGTTTTCGTCTATTTAAGACATTTTTAAAATACATAGTATCACAACAAAGTACATATTAAATACAATAGTGTGGAGAACAAGAGGGGTCACTCAATATAAGTACATAAATATTGTATTGCATAGAAACAATAATAGAAATAATAATAATAATGATGATGATGATGAATAATAACAAGAATAAATAAATAAAATTGGTGACAATTGACACAGGTTATAAAAGGTCACACAAGATGGCTAAGGTGGAGCTTTAGAACATTGTCCTACAACTTGCTTGATGACAAAATTATCTAGTTTGAAAAGACCACGTGTGTTTACGGGCAGTGTGCCACCGAATGTGAGTAAGCACTATCCAAGCAGATCCAAGTCTTGGACATTAAACAACATGAAGAAAATGAAAATCTATACTTACAACGTAAAAAGTCTCTCAGAAGACTATAGACTGGAGAGTTTAACGGAATAACTAGACAACATCAAGTGGGACATCGTAGGACTGAATGAAGTCCGAAGAACGGAAGAAAAGCTGATACAATTACAAGATGGTCACCACCTATTCTACTATAGAGGTAAGGACAAAGAAAGATCTAGTGGAGTAGGATTCTTGATTAACCGAGAGGTTACTGGTAACGTAGTCAAATTCAGTAGTTTATCGGACAGGGTAACTTGGATTGTGATTAGGCTGTGTAAAAGGTACACTCTTAAAATAGTTCAGGTTTATGCACCAACTTCACAGTGTTCAGACGAGGAAATTAAGTCTTTCTATGATGATTTAAGTAAAGTAATGGATCAAGAAAAGAGTAAGTACATTTTGTTAATAGGAGACTTTAATGCTAAAGTAGGGAAGAAAATGGGAGATGAGATGTGCATTGGGAAGTTTGGAGTAGGTGAAAGAAATTAGAAGCGAGATGTTAGTAAATTTTGCAGAGAACTACAATATGAGGATAATGAACACTTTCTTCCAAAAACGTGTAGGTCGTACAGGGACGTGGAGAAGTCCAAGTGGAACAACAAAGAACGAAATAGACTTCATATTAGGAGATGAGAGCAAAAGCGTTAGCAATGTTACGGTAGTAAATAAAGTCAACATAGATAGTGACCATAGAATGGTAGGTAACACAGATGTATTTAATTTCAGAACCGAGAGAAATAAACTAGTTTTAAAAAATAAAATAAGCCTCGCAAAGGTTAAGGATAATAATAAGAAATTTCAGTTAGAAATTAAAGATAGATTCGAAGCTCTAAGAACTATCGAGGACACCGTGGAAGATATTAATTTGAATTTAGTGAATATCATTAAGGAATCAGCAGAGAAAGTAGGGAGTATAAAAAAGATTAGAGAAAAGAAACACTCCAAAGATACAAATGACCTAATTAAAATAAGAAGCACCATGCAGATTAAAAGCAGGAGAGACGAAATAGAAAAAGTAGAACTAAACAAGCTTATTATGAAAAGGCAGAGATTAGAGAAAAGAAAGAGAAACATGGATGAAATAGAAGAAACTATTCGGAAAGGTAAAAGTATTAAAGTGACCGAGCGCAGACATCCTTTAAGAAGACAGTAAATGATATGTTTGAAAGATAGAAATGAGAAATAATTAAATGTAGAGACAAAATGGTAAAAAAAAATAGAAGAATTTTACCAAGAGCTTTAGTCGTCGAAGACCGTAGTTGAGTCAATAAATTCATGTGTAGGCGTTAGTAGTGTACCAGAGGTTACAAAGGAAGAAGTAGAATTTGCTCTAAAAAATATGAAACGTGGAAAAGCAGATGGTATATCAATAAATCTGTTGAAATACGCAGGTAAAATAGTTCATATTAAATTAGCTGAGCTGTACACCCAGTGCTTACGTCAAGAAAGCGTTCCTGGTGGGTGGTGCAATGCTATAGAAATTTTACTTCATAAAAAAGGAGACCAGAAGATCCTTACAAATAGACTGAGTAAAGTTTTAGATGGAAACCAACCGAGAGAACAGGCAGGTTTTAGAAGCGGATATTCAACTCCAGACCATTTGCAGGCGATAAACCAAATAATCGAGAAAACGACAGAATACAATATACCTCTGTGTTTAGCTTTTGTAGACTACGAGAAGGCCTTTGACTCGGTAGAACAAATAGCAATACTTAACTCGCTACGCAAACAGGGTACAAACGAATAGGTCGTAAGAGTTTTAGAAAAGATTTATGCTAAATGTACCGCTATAGTTTTACTACATAAAGATACAGAAAAGATCAAGATCGAGATAGGAGTACGGCAAGGCGAAACAATTTCACCCAAACTATTTACAGCTTGTTTAGGAGATATTTTCAGAAGGTTGAGTTAAAAAAAAAAAAAAAAAAATTGAAGATTAATGGCGAATATTTGAACCACCTAAGGTTTGCGGATGACATTATTCTTATTTCAGAAAGATCAGAAGACTTGCAAGATATGCTGAGTGATCTGAACAAGGAAAGTGTCAAAGTAGGTTTAAAAATGAATAAAAGTAAAACCAAAGTAATGCTCAACACGAAAGTTCAAAGTAAAGAGATTGTAATTAATGATGAGAGTCTTGAGGAAGTTGAAGAGATTAATTATTTAGGCCAGATGGTGAAAGTGACAAATGATCATGATAATGAAATAAAAAGACGCATTACAATTGGTTGGAAAGTGTTTGGTAAGTATAATAAGATCCTGAGAGTGTTTGGTAAGTATAATAAGATCCTGAGAGGCTCTCTACCTTTATTTTTGAAACGTTTACACTCAATGCATTCTACCGGTAATAATCTACGGGTGTGAGACCTGGAAACTAACGAAGGGAATGGAAACAACCCATCTCCACTATGACAGAAGAATTGGAAGTATACGAACGCGGGAAAGTATTTGTACAACACTGAATGGGTCCCAGTGATTAGAGATACATTTTAACAACCACAATGCACTTTAATTATAAGCCCTCAAAGGCCAGCATGCTTGAAATCGAAGTGTGGTACTACCCAGGACTCGAACCGGGTATCCTCATGAGAAGTGCGATATTGACTTTCAAACTAGGCCATCAAGAGAGATATAAGCTAAGCGCATTATTTCTTATATATTTGTATGCTCGAGTTACATACACATATATGAAATTTTTGCACTCAACCCATCTCCATTATGACAGAACAATTGGAAGTATACGAACGCGGGAAAGTATTTGTACAACACTGAATGGTTCCCAGTGATTAGATATATATTTTAACAACCACAATGAACTTTAAATCTAATCCCTCAAAGGCCAGCATGCTTGAAATTGAAATGTGGTACTACCCAGGACTCGAACCGGGTATCCTCATGACAAGTGCGACATTGACTTTCCAACTAGGCCATCAAGAGAGATATAAGCAAAGCACATTATTTCTTATATATTTGTATGCTCGAGTTACATACACATATATGAAATTTTTGCGCTCAACCCATCTCCACTATGACAGAACAATTGGAAGTATACGAACGTGCCCCTATTTTTGTTTAATGGTGTTCGTTCCTTGAAGCAGCGATCATTCAAGGAACGAACACTATTGAACAAAATAGGGGAATGTTCAACATCTCACCCCACATAATTCCCCTAATACCCATGGCCAGCAAAAAATTTAAATTTAAACCACCGTTTGTGAACATTTTGCCCTATGGACGTTTGGGCCAGCATTCTCAACCTTTCCTAGTGTTGAATCCCCCTTCTCCTCCTCCTCCTCCTCCTCCTCTTCTTTCCCCCCCTACTTCTTTTCTCTCCCCGTTCCCTCCTTTCCCCTTATTTAATCTCAAGCCTATGTATCTGAGCTTATAAATGAAAAAGCTGTAATAAGCAAAACGCCGTACAAATAAAGGTTCCGTCCTCATATGGTGTTTAACTCGTCAATATATATATATATATATATATATATATATATATATATATGTGTGTGTGTGTGTGTGTGTGTGTGTGTGTGTGTGTGTGTGTGTGTGTGTGTGTGTGTGTGTGTGTGTGTGTGTGTGTGTGTGTGTATGTATATACATATATATATATATATACATACATATATACATATGTATATGTTTATATATATACATATATATACTCTCACCACCGTTACTTTACGGAAAACACTGACCCAACAGAAATAAAAATAGACCAAGTTAAATTGTGTGCCATAGAAGGTTGCAATATTGCTGTGCTCCGCCTTCATATTTCTCCTCAATAGTTCCGACCATCAATCTTGTTTAAGCGCTGCGCCAAGTTTGCGAAAATTATTATGATACCGCGCATCGCTCTTTTTTTTCTGTGTCATTCCCTACCATTTTTTTTTCAGATTTGTCCACTTTTTTCTACTCTTTCATTTCGATTTTGCTGTCTCTTACCCTTCTGTTCTGTCATTGTCAGTTTACACTCGCTTTTCCTATCTCAATCTCTCTCTCTCTCTCTCTCTCTCTCTCTCTCTCTCTCTCTCTCTATCTATCTATCTATCTATCTATCTATCTATCTATCTATCTATCTATTTACCTATCTCTCTCTCTCTCTCTCTCTCTCTCTCTCTCTCTCTCTCTCTCTCTCTCTCTCTCTCTCTCTCTCTCTCTCTCTCTCTCTCTCTCCTTCTCTCTCTTTCTTCTTCTCTCTTAGTCTTATTTTTCTTTCCTATATACGAACTCACCGGTTGTTTTCTTCCTCTTTGAAAGTAGTACATCTCTCTTAAATTCTCTCTTATCAAGTCTAGTGATCTTCACCGTATTATGAGGAGAGGGTAGCTCGATAAGCCTGTAATCGCAGCTCCTCCAATAAAGATGCTATTCATTCTAAGCCCATGGTGCCGCATCAAGTAACATGGATTTCCTTTTTATTTCTATAAATTGTTGTCGGAAATTTTTATTGATGCTATTTGAGCATACTTAAGTTTTTTGTTTGGCTACTTATTATAACTTTTAGGGAAACCGTTTCACTCTTCATTTTTTGTGATAACAATTCAAGAACATTATATTTCAAAGCTGTCAATAAGTAGGACAAATGTTTATTTTTTTTTTATCTATAGACTAAGGAAATTTTAGATAGAGAAAAGAAATTCTTATGTTCATCTTCATAAAATAGGACACTAAAAATACGTAAAGAAATGAATGCATAGAGAGAAACAAAATTTATAAAGACTAAGCTGTAAGAAATTAAGTAAATAATCAAAAAAAGAATACCTATTAATAACAATAAGACTGTGTCTGTAAAAATTAATTGAAGGAAGAAAATAAAAAGTAATTGAAAATATATAGTTATCAGCAATATAACGCATATTCATGTTTAGAGTGAAACTAAGAATGAATTACAACGTATGCATAAAGACGAGAAATTAGTGAAAACATTTATATTGTGTAACATATAATGATTATATTGGTTCCATCTGTTTTCATAAACGTTCAGTTTCAGAGTCAAGAGAACGGTGCCTTTGGTTTTGCCAGTCGGGGACCATTGTTCACAGTGGACGACCCTCCTAACCTCTGCATCGTGATGAGGAATCTAGCCCGCACGCTTGAACTTCCTAGTGGCACCAAGCCTGGCATGCGACCACTGTACCATACCACAACAAGCCCATGATATTATGCAACGTATATTAATAAATAAAAACTGTGCTCAGGTTGAAGGAAAAAGACAAGGAGTTTTTTGTAATAAAGAGGAAACAGAAAAGGATATACTGGTAACAATAAATCCATGTTTGTCAGAAATATTGACTATTGAGATAATAGAAAATTTAGATTATGATAACTGGTACAAAACAAACAATATCACCCATCTAAGGCGATGGAAAATGAGTATGAGATGATTAAAATAATAATAATAAAAAAACTAAGTAATCAAGTTTGTCTCAAGCCTAGCGAACAAACTACGGACAAACTAGAAATCTGGATCTGACATCATTAGAACACACACAAAAATTTAGTCCAATTTTTCTTCCCTGCAAATCCTGAGTAATGAACATCCTTCTGAGTTCATGGTTCCCAACTCGTAATCATATACTCACATTTCTCTCTACATTTATCTACCTGCCTAGATGCTGACCTATTTATGAACGCGTGGATGTATAGTGGAATTATGTTTATTCCTTTAGTCTGGAGATCATCCCCATGAATAAGACCGTAAAGTGTTTTCCAGAATAAAAGGCATACTGGAAAGGTGAATGATGTTTTTATATCGTTATTTAGAGTGTGCTCCTTAGCTGAATAGAATTGTAAGGCATGTTATTTAGTCATTTCGCAAAATATCCACTTTCCTGACCGTTTATCTGACTTTATCTTCTACGTTAACTTGAATATCCGTCACTCTCTCCTCTTGTTTTTCTTCCCAAGCCAAACTTCTCTTCTCCTCTTCCGTTCTTTCTTCCCTCCTCCACCTTCGTCAGCACACCCCCGTTTCTCCCCTGCTCCCCTTCGTAACCCCCTCTCACTCCTCTATTCCCCCTCTCCAGCAGACCTATGGGTTAATAAGTAATGAGTTGTTCCAACCACACCCCTGTTGTTATTTTTCCCACACTGTTTTATTTTCGCTTTTCCTTCGTTTTTTATTTTTTCAAAAATTTGGAGCCCTAATTTAATTCCTTTTTCCCTATTCCTTTCTGCTATAATCAAGCTCGTTATTTCTCCTATTTGTCCAACTACCATCCTATTTCAATTCCTGTATTCTCCTCCCTCTACCGTCCATCGTTCAATACACCATTCCTCACTAAAGTATTTCAACTTCAAAACCCGCCATTGTTTCAGGTCTCTATACCTGCAACTATCCAACGCTCAATCAAGCAATCAATCAAACAATGAGCCATTCGGAGTCCACTGCTAGACAATGGCCTCTACCAACCTTTTACACGAATTGTGCGACTGAGCCATCCTCTGCCACGTCATTCCTGAAAACTTCTACCTGCTCTTTCCAGTTCCTGTCTGGTCTCCATTTTCCACGCTTTCACATCTTTCGGCGTCCAGCTAGTAACACACTAGCTCCATCTCCCAAATTACTATTTGGCTACCTTATCAACCCAATTCTATTTCCGCCTTTGTCAATCCCGTTTATTTCCCTCATATTGCCATTTTGCCATCCACTGTCCTTCCTCATCTCCTAGGCTGTACATTGCTCTCCACAGCTCAGCCACCATAACAATTTCCGTATGGATAGGCATTCATTGACTTCCATTGGTCTTAAAGAAGGAGAATAGTGCTTCAAAAATATGTAATTGTTAATGTGATCATCTAATCTTTTCAGCTCCTTATTTCTCTTTGTAAAAATATTTCGTAAAGAAGCTAATTTGTTTTCTTCTCCTTAGTAACCTAAATCTCTCATTCCCGCCTCCTTTCTTTCCATCAACTTTCTGTTTATGCTTTCAATATTATTTCACCGATTTCCTCCGTTCTCCTGTTCACTTACTTCTCAATTTCTCCACAACTACTCATTTTCAGTGGACAGTAGATCCTTATCATGTGCTTCTCAATTACTTTTATAACGCTGGTCAGTGTTATAGTCATCTAGTGTCGCATTCGTACATTTTGTATCATCTTATTATCATCCAAACTTATTGTAACCTCAACTTACATCAAATCTATCATAACCTCCAGATTTTAATTCTATCAATACAGAATATCTTCCCAAGAAGCCTCATGTATCTATTTGAACATATTAACACTTCGTGTCCATCTCTGAAGATCTACTGGGATTTCATAACATATACATAAAAAAAAAAATATTTCATACACCATTTTGCAGGGAGTCATGGACTCTTTCCTTATTATTTCATACAGCATTAGCACACATTCTCTCCCCCCCGCTCTCACTCTCTCTGTCTCTTTCTCTTTAACACACACACACACACACACACACACACACACACACACACACACACACACACACACACACACACACACACACACACACACACACACACACACACACACACACACACACACACACACACACACACACACACACACACACACACACACACACACACACACACACACACACACACACACACACGCACACACACACACACACACACACACACACACACACACACGCACGCACACACACACACACACGCACGCACACACACACATATGTATATACATATGTATATATATATATATATGTATATACACACACATACCAAAAGGTTTTCCCCTTTACACGGGGGGGTAGCCAAAAAAGAAAAAGGCACAGAAACCACTCCCTCCTATTCCATCCCCTACATACTCCACTCCCCTCCACCCTCCTCCCTCCCTCTCATCTTGGCACCTCCTAAATGGTGGGTCATCCCTACATCCTTTCCACTGACCTGGGTCAGTAGCAGTGTCGCAAGACACAGCATGTCCACAGCAAGGCCGCTTCATAAATTCGGCGACCCCCCACTTTCCTTCCCCTCATGAAGAAAAGGAGAAGACGGGGAGAAACACCTTCGGGTTGCGTCAAATTATTTTTCATGCATACTTCTTCACCAGCCATCCTCTCACCCACTCACCCTCATGCATCACAGCGTCATCCATACACAACCCTTCTCCATTCACCCCTATCTTCTGTCCTCTCCCATCCTTCCTCAACAGATATCCCTTTCTTTCGTAATGCCCCTTTTACCCCATCCATCCATCTCATCATAGGACGCCCCCTCATATTCACTCCTTCCACCTCTGCCTTCTACACCTCTTTTACTAATCTTTCTGCACCCATTCTTTCCATCTGTCCAAACCATTCTAATACTCTTTCATCAACCCTATCTCCCAACCACCTTTCCACCCCTGTTCTCCTCCTCACCTCCTCATATCTCACACTATCTAGCCCAGTAACCCTATCATGCTTCTCAGACATTTAATCTCAAACACATTCAAACTCCTTCTCTCTTACTCTCTTATGTTCCATGTTTCTACCCTGTACAGTGCTATTGGCACAATCACTCCTTCATACAACCTCCTCTTAGCATCCATTCCCAGATGTTTATTTCTCATTACACTTTTTAACTTACCAAGGCATTTACTCGCTTCTCTCGATCTACATTCTTTCTCCACCTACACTCCTCCCTCTCCTGCCACATTCGTACCCAAATATCTAAAAACTATCCACTTATTCCAGTCTCTCTCCCTTAATACTCACTTCCAGCCTGCTGTCAATCTCCCCCTTTATACATCTCATCACCTTATTTTTGCCCACATTTATCTTTAGCTTCCTTCTTATATATATATATATATATATATATATATATATATATATATATATATATATATATATATATGTGAGAATAAACACCTTGTGAGATCGAAACCTTTATTAGTACTACGTTTCGCTTGTTACAGCTTTTTCAAGTACAGACATGACACACACTCTGAGCACATATAAGCCAACAGGGAAGGAACTGGGAGAGGTTATCAGGGAGGGGTGGGTGGTAGGTGGAGGGGGAGGAGGGGGACGGGTGGGACTTGGTGGAGACAAAGGAGGACATTTCGGACAGTTTGTTGAAGTGGACTAAGGGGGACATTTCATACATTTATTTAATGCGGGTAACAGATGGATTATAGGAGGGGCGATGTTAAACATGCCTCTGTTCTGCTCAATGGTTATGAAGCTTTGAATGGCGGCCGCTTCGAGGCATTTTCTCCTCATCCTATCTGGTTCACTAAACAGAAGTTCTGCGTTATCCCAATCCATCAGGTGGTCGTTGGTGTTCCGGTGGATAACACAGGCGTTGGTGGTGATGTTGTTCCGGGAATCGTAGCGATGCTCCCGGATCCGGGTCTTCAGGTCACGGGAAGTCTCGCCGATGTATACTTTATCACATCCAGCACAGGGTATGCGGTAGACACCAGCGTTTTTTCCCCACATCTCGTCCTGGCTGTCATTCCTTCTTGAAAGCTCTTTGATAGTTCTGCTGGACTGGCCCACTACCTGAATGTTGCAACGCCCAAGTGTCCGGGTCCAATAAGACGATTTGACTCACTTCCTATCCCACCATGACCTCAGTATTAAAAAAGGTGTAGTCATAGGTTTCTAAACTCAGTCCTCTCAGAATTTGTAGCCCTGAATTCTTAGAGCTCTGAGGTAGAATTTGTACCCCTTTTTTAATACTGAGGTCATGATAGGAAGTGAGTCAAATCGCTTATTGGTTGGTTTCATAAATTAAAAAATTATCATCCACCAGTGTAAAAAAGGCACTCAAAATAATGGAAGGGCGGGAACCAACAAAAGATCCAGCTAGGAGGCTTATCCTTCCAGCCAGCAGCGTCACCGCCACCCTCACCCGGACACTTGGGCGTTGCAACATTCAGGTAGTGGGCCAGTCCAGCAGAACTATCAAAGAGCTTTCAAGAAGGAATGACAGCCAGGACGAGATGTGGGGAAAAAACGCTGGTGTCTACCGCATACCCTGTGCTGGATGTGATAAAGTATACATCGGCGAGACTTCCCGTGACCTGAAGACCCGGATCCGGGAGCATCGCTACGATTCCCGGAACAACATCACCACCAACGCCTGTGTTATCCACCGGAACACCAACGACCACCTGATGGATTGGGATAACGCAGAACTTCTGTTTAGTGAACCAGATAGGATGAGGAGAAAATGCCTCGAAGCGGCCGCCATTCAAAGCTTCATAACCATTGAGCAGAACAGAGGCATGTTTAACATCGCCCCTCCTATAATCCATCTGTTACCCGCATTAAATAAATGTATGAAATGTCCCCCTTAGTCCACTTCAACAAACTGTCCGAAATGTCCTCCTTTGTCTCCACCAAGTCCCACCCGTCCCCCTCCTCCCCCTCCACCTACCACCCACCCCTCCCTGATAACCTCTCCCAGTTCCTTCCCTGTTGGCTTATATGTGCTCAGAGTGTGTGTCATGTCTGTACTTGAAAAAGCTGTAACAAGCGAAACGTAGTACTAATAAAGGTTTCGATCTCACAAGGTGTTTATTCTCACAGTCTTGTCGGCTTTTGCCATTGTGATTCATATATATATATATATATATATATATATATATATATATATATATATACGCCTCATATACATGACGAGTAGTATCGCCCAGTCATATAACCCACTCACTCCCTCACACACTCACCAGACTACCACCAAACACCAGCCGGCCGACAATAAGGCGCCGAGACATCCATCCATCTGCTGACTACAGCAGTTCCTGCCACCACCAGGCGACATGCACACACACACACGAACACACGCGATCACACAAGTAACCACACAGTAATAAACACATTATTACGTATACTGACGATCCTCCCCTGGATATATATATATAGTCTAGCTGTTAGACTAAATTATGTATATAAATCTAAGATATAATAAGAAGTGACGAACTAAATCTCGCTCGCATAAACTCTTAAGTTTATACGAGCGTGGTACCTCATAAACTAGTTTCCGGCCTTCTTAAGGGAATGCACAGAGCTCGGACGGGGAGTCGGTCCGATGATACGTACCAAGGAATAATATAGTGCAATTGTAATATAGAACTAGGAGGTGATTGACTTAGTGTAGAACTATAGAAAAAATTGTGAACCAATAAAGAAAGGTAAACACAGTGACTTTCTTTATGAAGCCGCCTTATGAAGAGGATACATAAAATGGCGGCAGCGGTCTTCATTCCCACATCTCCGAAGAAGAAACCTGAATGAAATCGTCAGCCACGCCTACCAGAAGAAAGAATACCAGAGTTCTCGACACACACAAGTACCCAACTCCATAATCAAACGCCAACCGCACCCTCCGAGATGTCTTCAATACGGTGGTGAAATTTACATTTCAAACCACCTGGTGGCAGCAAAACCTCAACAAGGTGACCCCTACCAAGAACACCAAGTTCTAACCACCCCTCCAAGAAGATATCTCAATTGCACCACCAGTACGTCATCATCACCGACTCCTAATTATCGACCCACTACTAACCAAGGTAATTACTATACCAACCTTTCACAATTCTAGACATTAAAGATAACAACTAATAACCAATCAAAACCAAACCCCCCTGATACTGCCTTATCTCCTTTTTTTACGAGCACGTCAATGAGGCAACCCCTCCCCCCGCAAGCCTTACCACCCAGCGGTGATTGCACACACCCAATAACTTCGTACGTAAGGACAAACAAGTCTACGGGCCGTCACAGCCACACCTGACGGACCGGCACACACATCGATAAATATACCTAATCTAAATCATACCCATCGAGGTACTCTATTGTTAAATATATATAATAGTGTAAGATTCACTTTAAACCTGCATATAACCAATAACTAACGATAGCCAAACTCCAATTTTTTTCCTTCTTTGATTAATAATTCATTCTCTAGTGATTTAATAATTCAAACAAAAATATCATATTACAAAACTAAGTTACATAATTAAGTTACACAAGTAAGTTAAATTTTTTTTTGCATACTTCTATCTTGTACTGTCCCAAATTATTATTTAGAATAATATATTTAAAAAAATTCTCAATAACTAATATAATCACATAATTTTTTGCCAATATCAAATATTTTTTCTCTTCCCAATATTATATATGCCCTTTTACATTGTATATCTTTTATATATATATAACTTTTTTTATTGCATTTGTATCCATTGTATAACACTCAATATCACTAGCCCCACAATCATAACATTGTTTAGCTAGAAGAATCTAACATGTTACAAGCATTTTGTAATTTCAAATTTTAAACTTAAATTTTAGTTACAACTATCTTTCTTCACCACAGTGCTACAACTTATCGAATAGCAATTCCATATATTTCTGTGTCCATTATATAACTAATTGATATAATCACATTTAATTCCATTTCATATATATATATGTATAAGCATAATGTATAACCGTTGACACCCTGTATCCCCCCTTTTTTTTTTCTCTTAGCTAACCTTAACATACACCCTTGAAGTAATGTGTACCACATCTTTCTGACTTAACAATTCGACTTAGATTCCCCACCTATAGTTAACCACTAACATGGCGACAGGAACGAGAAGCAATTTCAAGAAAGCGATAGAAAGCATCCTCTCTAAATCTCAAGAGGAAAATCCACCTCAGGACTTAGATTATAAGAAATACGAACCAGACCCTCAACAAATAAATCCACAGGCTGACATTCCCACACAACCCTTAGACCATGACCACTCACATAACTCTGACAACGCCGCTCCTAAGGCAGATACTCCAATAAGTGCTCATTATTATAATGATGTCTTACCCATTTATATCCAACCCTCTCAAGAAGATCCCTTCAACCCCTCTCAACCACAACAACCCATTCCTCCCACCACATCATTTGCTCAAGCTACTCCTCCTATAAACCGTCAACAGTTCAACCCCCATATCTCGACACCCCTAATTCCCCCTCCCGTACACCCACAGTACCAACCCCTCCATCACACTCCCCATGCCTACCAAAACTTCCCCTTTACTTCTCCCCATAACCCATCCAGTCAACACACCTCCACACCATACCACCAACCACCACCTAACCCTCCTCCAAATCCACAATATTATCCTTACCAACAACCTCAACCAACAATAATTAACAACTATCAAACCATTTCCCCCCTCACAGAAATTCCAACCTTTTCCCAAGATAGTGGATTATCCATTACTGACTTTCTGACAGCATGTGATCTCTTTTTCTCCAAGAACAATCACTACTCTGACTTAGATAAAATTAATTTGTGCCGTCAGAAAATAGAGGCATCAGACATTTTCCGTTCAAAGGCACGTATGCTAGACAGTTTAGTTGCATGTGGAATCACATATCAAGATTATAAACACCACCTCCTTAATGTCTTTCAGAACAAACAACCAAACAACATTCAATTCCTTCTCACTTTCCTCAATAACACTAGAGTTCAAACACAACCGAACATTATGGATTTTGTAGCAAACAAAATTAAAGAAGTTAGAGAAGACTTAGAAAACAACAGCCCTTGGCTTCACACTGACCAATACGGTAACAAGGTCATGACCTTTGAACATTGTTACATCTGCGATGTATAATTGCCAAATATGTAATTGTAATTGTTGTTTCGAGGAGATGTCATGTTACGTGTGTTCGTATTGTACTGCTTTGGTTATGACCAAATATATGTCACCGTAAGGTATTTTCTTTATTATGTATTGTATGTATTTATTAATGTAACTATGGTATTAGTTTATAATAATATTGATTGTTTTTTGGTAATATGTTGATTATTCAAGTGTCCATTGCGCATGCGTCTCTGCTACGTCACAGGCCGTGACGTAAAAATATTTCGTTTGTATTTCCCGCTTAAACAATGTAGGCTCGTCAGGCTAGGTAAATCCCGCCCCCTTGTAGTATCCAACGAGTCTATACGATTGTCCAGACCCTGCTTAAACCTACTACACGGGTCAGATTCAAAATGCCAGCCTTGAGGTTAGTACCCTTTTCCCTTGATATAGCAGCAAGCCAGATTTACTAGGACTTAGCTTTGTAGAGCCCTATAATAAGTGAACGCGGAGTGAGTAGCATCGGGGCTTAGGATTAGCTTATATTTCATGACGGTTTGGTGATCTGTAACCCGGTCTTACGTCTATTCAATCCCGTTAAAACCTTCGAACTTGATTCTTTTGTGTAATGTCAAATGTATGATCAGAAGTCAGATGTATTATGTAAAATCATGTTTGTTTAATTGTAATAGTGTCTTTGTTATATTATTTTCGTGTCATTTTACTTGTATTAACTTTCATACTTATAATTTATTTAATTATATTTCTTTAAGTTAAGTTAGTTTGATTTTCTTTCCCCGGTGTCCGACCGGGTGGCGACCTTATTCAGTTCTTTTGACCGTTTGAACCCGTAATAGACATAGGGTCTAAGGGTTCCCTTGATGTTACAAACTTCAGACATTCACAAGGCCGGTGAACCTTTGGTACTTTAGAGAGGTTTGTAACAACATTTACTAACGCTCTTTGAGATAGGTTTTTATCTCTCCCAACTCCCTCCAAAGTGTTTAAAAGAAGCCTCCAAAAGGGAACTAAACACTAGAAACCCACTAGCTTATACCTATATCCTAGATATCACCAATGCTTGCAATGTATCTCTATCCACCCCCCACTATCTCCCCAGACTAAATAGCCTTCACTCACAGCAGCTCCCTCCCACCAATCAAGGACAATCTTCTAAGTGGTGTTCCTACCATTTGTCAAACAGTCACAACACTAGAGACTGCATACAAAAACAACAAATGCAAACACAGGCACCACGCCACCCTATCCCTTGCTCAGTTCATGGTACTACCTCCCATACGGATGCGCAATGCAAAGTGCAATATCAAACCATACAAGCTCCACCCCCCTCCAAACCTCCACTCCTACCTACACCAACACATCCAAACAAATACTGCAACCTACACAAAACAACAACTCACTCCAACGAAGAGTGTTACCAACAGAAATCACAACCACAACCTCACCAGAGAACTAACAAACCATTCACCACCCCTCAACAAACAGCTCCCTCCCACACGACACGCACAACTCAACACCGATTGGGGGAACGCGTACCAGCCTCACGCACCAAACCACCATAGGAATATCTCACACACAACACAACTACGTCACCCTAAAAGTGACTTTAGATCAACTCACAGTTGACATGATGGTTGATACAGGAACAAACCTGAACATCATCCCAAGAGCTCTCTATGAAGCATTAAATGACCCACCCCAAATTCAATTTTCCAATATGGAAGGACTCCTAATAGAAGGGAGCACCATTTCTCTACACGACACCATAGACTTAAATATAGAATTCAACAACTTCCAAGTAGGTTTCACACCTTTCCACATGGCTGACGAATGGAGTCTCGATCAACAAGGTATAATAGGATTAAAATCATTGAGGACATGGAAAACTATTATAGACCTAGAGAAAAATAACATCTCCTTCTCAGATGTGAATGATGAGCCAACTGTCCCTGAGACACCCGACTCAGACACACAACCTCTCTCATGTCTCCCTTCCTCAAATACTCCAATTCCAACTGACAGCTATTCCTTCCGACCACCCCCTTATGTCACCTCAAAGGCATTGATATCTAACACAGTCATCATTCCCCCTAGACATTCCATGACTGTCCCACTATTCATACCCGGAGCAATCGGACATCAGGACGTCATAATTGACTCAGAAAAGTCTAGACTTACCAACATCTCAATTGAACACTCTTGGGACATAATATCAGAAAATAAACACACCCTAGCCATGGTAACTAACCTCTCTGATCAACATCGCAAAATCAGGAAGAACACAAACATTTGTTTAGTCCATCTCCATAATTCCCCAATCCAGGAACCACTCCCACAACACATCAACACTGTAAGACCACCACAACCCCTCACCCCTATCCATCCAGACCAAATCACAACATCAGCCAACAGAGATATTCTACACAAGCTAATGGCCCTCCTACAAAGGAATAGATCAGCTATCGCCTTAGAAGGTGAACAACTAGGCAAATGTGATATAATCAAACATCACATCCAAATCCCCCCTAACACCCCCCCCCCTTCCTACACTCCCGCTTACCGCATACCTCACAGTAGGAAATCCCAAGTCAATAACAGTGTACAAGAGATGATACACCAAGGCGTAATTTCCCACTCAGACAGTCCCTGGAACAGTCCCCTCTTCCTGATTCCTAAGAAAGACGGAACCTTACGCCCTGTTGTGAACTTTAGAAAAGTAAACAATGTCGCTCAATCTGACCCACACCCCCTCCCCGCCATGCAAGATGTACTACAATGCATTGGCAACGGGAGTACAGTATTTTCCACTATCGACCTTAAGTCTGCCTTCTGGCAAGTGGAATTAACAAATGAATCGAGACCCGTAACTGCATTCTCCACTGACAAAGGACATTATCAATTTGAACGTATGCCCTTTGGCCTTAAGAATGCCCCCTCAACCCAACAAAGGTTGATGACCCGCATTTTCAGTGACATGATAGGAGTCTCATTATTCGTCTACTTAGACGACCTCATAATCTATAGTCCCACACAAACTGACCACCTTCACACACTAGAAATTGTCCTAAAAAGACTCAAAAACACAGGATTGAAAGTCCAACTAGGAAAGTGTAAATTCCTACAGACGGAACTCACCTTCCTAGGACATAAGGTAGATAGCCAAGGCATCCATACCACCACAGATAAAATAGATACAATAAACAATTTCCCAATACCCAGAAACGCAACTGAAACGAGAAGTTTCATAGGGCTAGCTTCATACTATAGACACTTCATCTACAATTTTGCACACATAGCTTCCCCCCTAACCAAATTCACAAGGAAAGGCAAACCATTTCAATGGTCAGAAACAGAACAACAAAGTTTCGACACACTGAAACACTCTCTGACCACAGCCCCTGTGCTAGCCTTCCCTGACATGAAGAAAGAATTCTTTCTTTACACAGACGCCCCCTCTAAAGGAATAGGCGCAATCCTACAACAGAAAGATGAAAATGGCAAAGAGCACCCCATAGCCTACGCAAGTAGAGTACTTAATAAGCCTGAAAGTAACTATTCAACTACACACAAAGAAGGCCTAGCCCTCATATGGGGTCTGAAACATTTTAAGTTTCTTATCCTAGGTTACAAGATAACAATATTCACTGATCACCAACCCCTAGTCTATCTCTTTAACTCAAAAGACTTACATGGGAGAGTTGCTAGATGTAAAGCAACTCTCCTTGATTACGATCCCAAGATCGTATACTTAGCTGGGAAAGCTAACGTAGTGGCAGACTGCTTGAGCAGACAAACTCACATCACCCCCATAACCCAAACCACATGCATACCTATGCAAGAACTCAGAGATAAAACTGACAGAGACCCTATATGGTCTCCAATAAAACAACATCTCCTTTCACAAACCCCCTTACACTCCCGACCACCTGTCCCTATTGAGGAACTCAAACTGGTCGACGGAGTCATAAGGAGAACCACTAACACCAGAGAGGTTACTGTTATCCCCAGAGCCCAAGTCCCCAAGGTCCTACGCATATTGCACGACAGTGCAATGGGAGGCCACTCAGGCAGAGATAAGACACTAAACACTGCTAGGCACTCATACTACTGGCAAAACATGAAAAGAGACATAACCACGCATATTGACTTTTGTGTCACTTGCAACCAATTCAGAGGCCCTGACCCCAAACAACTCCACATCAAAGATATCCCACTCCCTGCTGAGCCATGGGAAACACTTGGCATTGATCTACTTAAAATGCCAACCAGCCATCAAGGTTCCAATTATATACTCACAGCAGTAGAATACTTCTCTAAATACACGATCCTAATTCCACTTCAAGACAAAACAGCAGAGACTGTAGCCAAAGCCCTAGTTAACAATATCTTTTGTAGATACAACATACCACACACAATGTTATCTGACAATGGATCAGAATTTAAAAATGAGGTGATGCGCGAAATAGCACACCTCTACAACATTGACCAAACATTTGCCACTGCATACCACCCACAGGGAAATGGTCTGACTGAGCGAACAAATCGGAAAGTCCTAGAGGTGCTCAGACCTTTGGTCAGCGACCTCATGGACAGTTGGGAAGATTGGCTACCACAGGTACAAGCCAGTATCAACAGCACAGTCAATTCCGCAACAAAGATGTCCCCACATGAGATCATTTTTGGCCAGCCAATGCGCCTACCCTACCAAATCTTTAACCCCCCCCCTTATACAACCTAGACAACCTCACACACTGCATCATATATATATATATATATATATATATATATATATATATATATGTATATATATATATAAACAATAATAATTATAATAACGATAATAAAATAAATGATAATGATGATGATGACGACGACGATGATTGTTTTATATATATATATATATATATATATATATATATATATATATATTAGTGAATTTAGGGAGCAGGTTCTCTTCAATGCATTTCTTATTAAATAACACAGCAAACTGGGCGTTAGTTATCTTTTTATCGAGACTTTCTACTCTTCTAATAACTTTTCTCTCTAAAGGAGGGAGAAGGTATACAATACTTCCAAACGAGTCCACGATTGGGTAGGAAAACTAACATTTTACGACGTTTCGCCTATGCATTAGGCATCTTCTGGTAATTTATTCAGAAATAGATACATACATATATATTACAAAGATAGGTACATTAGGAGAGATCTAGGACTGTGACAGTTCATCCTATCCAGCCCGCTACTCGTGACCCATACAACTCTAGGGTCCCGCACATATTTTGTTGTATGTTAATAAGTTGCATATAGTTTCTTATCATCACTGCCTCCATGCATTTTAGTTTTGTTATATTACCATTCCTGGCGATTATCATTGTGTTTTTGTTTAGGTGTTCTCTTGATATGTTGCTCTTGTGGGATTTCGTCATGTGTGACGCAATAAAATCACACATGACGAAATCCCCCAAACGTAGGTTCCATGCAGAAAAATACTATGAGGAAAAATTTGACGAAGGCGAACCGTCTATTAAGAAACAAAACGTATCTGTGGGTTGTATGGCCCGCGAACGAAGCGAGGAAGCGTCGCAGACCAAGCAACCTGCCGAAGGCAGGTGCGGTGAAGCCTCTGCTTATATATATATATATATATATATACATGAATATATATATATATATATATATATATATGTATATATATATATATATATGTATATACTGTGATGGCCCACCATCCTCCATGTATATAAAATGTCTGTATCTGTATGTCAATCTTTAATTGTAAGATAATTATGTATGTACTGTAAATTGCTTGTATACGTTGTGATGGCCCACCATCCTCCATGTATCTAAAAATATCTGTATCTGTGTTATCCTGTACTTGTTAGGTAATTACGTATGTACGGTAAAAACTGCTTGTATACTTTATGGGATCTACTCTCTCTAGGCCGACGGACGTGAACGAGTTCTGTCCGGCTCATCCTTCGCCTTCCTCCCGTCCTCGCCAACTGTATATATAATACATCTGCCGGCTCCTAGCGGGCACACTTTTTCGTTGGCTGAGCGACGCGTAACTTTATCTCTCCCATATTGTTTTTGCTCTAGTACCGTGGCGTCACCACGTAATATATATTCTCATGACTTGGTTTTCGGTGGAGGAATTAATTGTCAATTGATTAATTTTGTTGTTGTAAAGTTCTTATATTTGTTTGGTTGGCTTTTTGTTATACATTATATTAGTTATTTATGTTAACTTCCGTTTGGATTTGCCTTACCCACACACATATTTCCTTATATCCTTGCGGAAGGCATAACAATACACATATATATATATATATATATATATATATATATATATATACATATATATATATATATATATATATATATATATATATACATATTGTCAACGCCACGCGACGAAGGGTCGGCGGCTCAATGTACAGAGGGATGGGGAAGCAGACAATCTGGCACGCATACTTTCTCTTTATTTATCTTCGTAAGATGTACATACAGACGGCGTGTGTGGTGTCTGTAAACACGAACACAATGAACAACATGTCTATATCAATTCTATATACCTATCACAATCATTACAATTATCAAACACACCCTATCACTTTATCATCATCATACACAGGCGCACCACTTTACCATGATATTCAGCCGCTTCCACCATCCAAATTCTGACTTATCTTTGCCATCCACAGATGTTCTGTGGAGCCGAAATCATCAAACATTACCATGACTTCTGCATTGGGATCCATGCATAATTATGTTCAGAAAACATGTTACATATACATTCCCAATCAATGCGTACCATCAACAGATACCCCAGACAATATATGATAAAGGTCACATCTTCACAGTTCAATGTCTGAACACAAAAGACCGGCTCTCATTCAAAACATGCCGAGGTTAGCTCGCGCTACTTTGTTACAGGCGGAGTACTACACAAAGGGAGCGTAAATAAATAATTTTCTACATAACATTCTTTCATCTTCTTGTGGTTCTATTATATCATTTTATTTTATCATCCATAATGAAACACTACAACCCATCAATCTCATACAAGAACATTTTTCATATCATTACATGCATCATAGATTACGTGCTTACACGTCACAGATTCCAGTTGCCGTTACCTTTATATCTCATACAATTTCATATGCATCTTATCGATATTCTCTCACATGTATATTATCTCAATACAGTCAAACATTGTGCAATCGGTACTGAGCACACTCAGATCAAATGCCATATGCCGTGATTCGTAATTAGTCTTAATACATATTTTCACATGTGTATTATCTCAATACACTCAAACATTTCCAAACATTGTGCAATCGGTGTTTAACACACTTAGATTAAATGTCATATGCCGTAATTCGTAATCAGTCTAAATACATCTCATACAATTTACCAGTATAATATCACATATCAAGATATTTTCATACAGCGGGCAATCGGCACTCATACAATTATACTCCACAAAGAAACAAATTTCAAAAGACTGCAGATTGCTGAAGCTGTTGCTATTACTACTCAGCGGCCCTCCATCAATGTACAGCAAGCTGCAGATTTCATCCTTCCGTCAGCCCACCCCCAGGAACATCATGCCCAACAAAAACAACAAGATCAAGGTGCATCCGAACCCCTACTAGAGCGATGCGATACCTCCACCAAAACCCTCAGCAACATAAAGATTCCCAGCCCACAGGACCCCAAACCAGAAGTCGAGCGAGACTTTCCTCCACAAGCTCCGGAATAAGACTGATGTTCTTCCCTACCACTCCCAATGACCTCACCCAGGGCCCCCTTCCGACTTCGCCCGCTTCTCTAAGTGCCCTCTCCCAGAGACTCCTGTAGTCCTCGCCTTCCACTAGTGACCTCACCCAGAGATTTCACTTGACATCTCCTCCTTCTAGTGACCTCACCCAGAAACTTCTTCCTCCAGTGACCTCTCCCAAGATTTGCGCTGAACTCTCCCAATACTCTTACCATCTTGCTTTTTAAGGACTGACAGTCGGCCATAGACCATTATCAGTTGCTTCATCTTCGTGGATAGCAGACCTAGTTAACCTTGGAAATTATAGATCTTCTCACCCTGAAGAAGCCTACGTGAGAGGCGAAAAGACTTAAGTTTTCGGTATTTGTGTCAACAGCTTTTGTACTGTTACATTATGTTATTATAACCATTGGCATTCGGCAACGCCTTTTACTGCACCTCTTCTCCATGATTTTGAAATCATGAATGATTATGTTTTACACTTTGAACTGTGAAGACAGAAAAATATTCTTCAAACTGAAGAATTTGAATCTTAAGATAGCCAAAGCTATTGGCGCAGTTGACTTCAATCAATCAATCAATCAATCAATATATATATATATGTATGGCAAGAGTGGTATAGGTAAATTCCAGGAAGTAGCAGAAGTATTTTATTCTCTAACGTTTCGACAGAGTCTTCTTCAGAGAGATAATAGTACAGGCAAATTGGAATACATTGTCTATATACTGAGCATATATATATATATATATATATATATATATATATATATACATATACATGCATATCTATACCAAGGCTTTTTCCCCCTTACAAGGGAGGTAGCCAAAAAGGGAAAGCCATAAAATAATTTCCACCCATTCCATCCCTGAATACACTCCACACCCCTCCACCCTCCCTCTTATCTGAGCACCTCCTGGATGACGGGTCATCCCTGCACCTTGTCCACTCTCCTGGGTCAGAAGCAGTGTCGCAAGACACAGCACATCCACAGCAAGGCCGCTTCATTAAATCGGCGACCCCCCCTCTCCGACACCCCATTGTATAAAAGGAGAGGACGGGGAGAAATCCCTTCGGCTGCGACAACTTTTGCTCACACATACTACCTCACCCCCCATCCCCCCGCCCATTCCACCTCATGCAATCACAACATCATCCATATACAACCATTCTCCATTCACCCCTGTCTTCCATCCTCTCCCGTCCTTCCTCAACAGACATTCCCCTCTTCCCCAAAACCCCATTCACCCCATCCATCCACCTCATCCTAGGACGTCCCCTCATGTTCACTCCCTCCACATCTGCCTTCCATACCTCCTTTACTAGTCTTTCTTCACTCATTCTTTCCATGTGTCCAAACCATCCTAATATTCTTTCATCAACCCTATCTCCCAGCTCCTTTTCCACCCCTGTTCTTCTCCTCATCTCCTCATTTCTCACTCTATCTAGCCTAGTAACCCCCATCATACTTCTCAGACACCTCATCTCAAACACATTCAAACTCCTTCTCTCTTCTTCTCTTATGTTCCATGTTTCTGCCCCATACAGTGCTGTTGGCACAATCACTCCTTCATACAGTCTCCTCTTAGCATCCATTCCCAAATGTCTATTCCTCATTACACTCTTTAATCCACCAAGGCATTTACTCGCTTCTCTCCATCTATATTCTACCTCCACCTTCACTCCACCTTTTCCTGCCACATTTGCACCCAAGTATCTAAAACTATCCACTTCCTCCAGTCGCTCTCCCTTAATGCTCACTTCCAGTCTACTGCCACTTTCACCCCTTGTACATCTCATCACCTTACTTTTACCCACATTTATCTTTAGCTTTCTTCTATCACATACTCTCCTAAACTCTGTCCCAACTTCCTCAATCCCTCCTCCGATCCTGCCACAAGCGCAGTGTCGTCCGCAAACAACAGCTGGCTCACCTCCCACTTTTCTCCATTTTCTTTAACCATCTCTAATCCCTGACCCACTACCCTTGCATTTACCTCTCGCACCACCCCATCCATGTATAAGTTGAACAGCCAGGGCGACATAACGCATCCTTGACGAAGTCCCACCTCTACCTCGAACCACTCACTCTCTCCATTTCCAATCCTGACACAAGCTCTACTACTCTCATAAAAACTCTTGACAGCTTCCAGAAGCTTTCCTCCTATCCCGTATATCTGCATAACCTCCCACAGTGCCTTTCTGTCTACCCTATCATAAGCCTTTTCCAGATCCATAAAAGCCCAAAAAACATCCTTCCCCTTTCCTATAGCTTTCTCACATATCTGTCTTACCACAAAGATCTGATCTACACAACCTCTACCCGTCCT
>NC_134790.1:49726733-49734233 GCF_046742065.1 Oratosquilla oratoria | reverse complement strand
AGGTAAGGTTGAGCTAGAAGTTGCCTTATATACAAATGAACATTTGTACATACCAGTGATAGTGGTAGAAGAGTCTGTTTTTCCAGGAGATTTATTGATAGGATTTGCAACTATGAGAAAAGAAAACATGGTAATCTGTCCTGCTGACTTAGGAATTTTAGTGAAGTCACAGTTAATCCCATTCTTAAATCAACCAGACTTAAGACCAGTGACAGGAATCAATGAATCCTTAGATAACATTTCTATCCTAGATAGCGAGGCCGAGCAGTCCAACCCTACAGAAAGTAAAGCAACTTGTGAACCCAACTCAGAAGTTCAGGAAATCCCAGAGATTACTAAATTATCAACCACAGAATCCTTGATAATTGCAGATTGCGGAGTAACAAGGTCGACATTGTTACATCCCATGTCAATTAATAAGGTTGAAGTGTGTTTGAAAGGAATCAATGTAGACTCTGAAATAATTACAGTCCCAGAATCAGTTAAAATTAAAGGATTGAAGTGGGACTCAGGGATTTATAAGACAAATAAGAACAGAGTAGAAGTATTAGTAATTAATACTATGAATAAAGAGATAGTTTTAAAGAAAGGTACACAAATAGGATGTATTCAGGTGTGTACTAAACCTATTAAGATTTTAAATGAGAATAGTGAGGAGATAGAATTACCAACTTCATCAATTTGTTCAGTTCAAGAAGGAATAGACTTAAGAAATAGATATAAAGAATTATTACAATCAACTAATTGCCCTGAGTTGGATGAAGCTTTATTTGCTTTGCTTATGAAACATAAAAAAAAATTGATTTGCCGGGGGACGCCTTAGGCAAAACAACTGTTTTAAAACATCACATTAAGTTAAAACCAGGAACACAACCTATCTACATACCAGCCTACAGAGTTCCTCACTCTAAATTAGCTGTAGTAGATAAACTCATCACTGAAATGTTATCACAGGATATTATTGAACATAGTAAAAGTGAGTGGAATTTTCCGTTGATCTTAGTACCAAAGTCTGATGGAACTATGCGCCCAGTTATTGATTACAGGGAATTGAATAAGCACACCATTCGTGACAGGTTACCATTACCCATTATCGGTGACATTTTGAGAAGTTTGGGAACTGAGAATAGATATTTTAGTACTATAGATATCAAATCAGCTTTTTGGCAAATAGAGTTGCATGAGGATTCAAGAGAGTTTACAGCATTTTCTACTACAACAGGACATTATGAGTTCAAGAGAATGCCATTTGGGTTATGTAATAGTCCATTAACTTACATGAGATTAATGAATACTATTCTAGATGGATTGTTAGGAAACACTGCCAGTGTATTTCTAGATGACATTTTAATAGTTTCTCAGACTGCAGTGGAGCACTTTAAGAAATTAGATTTGATATTCTCAAGACTAGGAGAAGCTGGGTTAAGTAAAACTTGAAAAATGTAAGTTTTTGTTAGTCAGTGTAATTCATTTGGGACATAAGTTAGACAGACACGGACTTAGTACAGTGAATTCAAAGGTTGACGCTGTCAAGAATTTTCCAGTTCCGACTAATGTAAACAAGGTTAGGAGCTTTTTGGGATTAACAGGGTATTATAGAAAATTCATTCAAAGTTATGCTGACATTGCTAATCCACTAAGTTCATTGTTAAGAAAGGACTCAAAGTTCATATGGGGACCTGCACAACAGCAAGCTTTTGACAAGTTGAAAGAGAAACTCACGAGTTCACCTATTTTAATTTTTCCCGACTATGAAAAAGAATTCATTCTTTGTACTGATGCGTCTGACATAGGATTAGGAGGCATACTCATGCAAGAGAGAAATGGAACTTTGAAACCCATAGCTTACACATCCAGACTTTGTAATAGTGCGATACTTCAGTGCTATGAGGTTCAATTTGAATATATTCCGGGTAGAAGGAATGTAGCAGATCCACTTTCTAGAAACATTAGTCAACCAATGACTGGGACTGGGTTGATTAATTTTGTTTGTAGTATAGAAGAATTAGTAACTTTAGATGAAGAAATGCTAATAAGAGAACAGAGAGATGATGAGACATGTGATTCAATAATCAAGTATTT
This sequence comes from Oratosquilla oratoria, assembly GCF_046742065.1. Classification (NCBI taxonomy): domain Eukaryota; kingdom Metazoa; phylum Arthropoda; class Malacostraca; order Stomatopoda; family Squillidae; genus Oratosquilla; species Oratosquilla oratoria. The sequence continues at coordinate 49,732,151 of NC_134790.1, read as the reverse complement.
GATGAACCCAAGAGGAGATCCTCCAAAGCTACCAAAGGGGTATAAGATAGAGGAATTTCATTTGATTAATGGAATATTGTATAGGAAAACATTTGTAAATGGGAAAGATATTTCTAGAGGTCAAGTAAATCAGTTGGTTATACCACAAACTCTGGTAAATGAGATATTGAAGTTACTTCATGATAGTGATTGTAGTTCACATCCTGGAAAGGATAAAACTTATAGACAAGCACAACTTAAGTACTTTTGGACAGGTATGAAGAAATCTATATATGATTATATAGAAAAGTGTGTAAAATGTGTAAAGGTGAAGGGAAATACACCAAAACCTGCTCCTATACTCACCTATCCCATTCCACAGAAACCTTGGGAAAGAGTTCACATGGATACATTAGAGTTACCTTTGTCCGAGAACGGCTTTAAATACCTATTTGTTGCTGTTGATTATTTTTCAAGATTCTGTATATTACAACCCATAATCAATAAGAAAGCTGAAACTATTGCTTCCGTAATCTATGATCAGATAATCTGTAACTTTACTACACCTAACATCTTAGTTTCAGATAATGGGACTGAATTTAATAACAAAATCTTGGAAAATTTATGTAGTGTATTCCACATCAAGAAAGTCAATATACTCGTTAACCATCCCCAAAGTAATGGAGTAGTAGAAAGGTTAAACAAAAAGATAATTATATGTCTTAGAACCCTAATAAGTCCTCATAGTGTAACTTGGGATACTTGGATTCCTTGTGTTAAGTGTACCCTGAACAATCAAATTAATGTAGCAACTGGTGATACACCTCATTTTATAATTTTTGGGGAGGACAAAACTCTGCCATATGAAATGTTGACTGCAGAGCAAAAACCCATATATAATATGGATGATTATATATCCAATAGGATAAATACTCTTCAAAGTATTCACCAAAGAGTTAGGAAACATATGCAGGTGTATTCACAAGAGATGAAGGAACAACAACACAAAATAGCTCATAAACTAGAACTGAAAATTGGAGATTTAGTAATGGTCAAACTAACCTCACCCAATAATAAACTTTCACCAAGGTACACTGGTCCATATAGGGTAATTGATTCTGCAGGTGGAAACAAGTTTAAACTTAAACATTTAGAATCAAGAGAAGAATTGATAGGACATTTAGATGACATAAGGAAAATTAGCTTGCAGATCTATGAAGATGATTATAGTAATACTTTGTGCATAAATATTAATAACCCTGGAGAATATGGAGAATATTATAATGATATTTTTCAAGAGTTGAACATTAATCTTGATGTATTTTACAGATGAAAACTGCCTTATTAATAATATTAAGTTTGGTGAGTGCCATGGACTGGAATCCGATTCGTCCTGGAGCATTGGTACATCATCAAGGTAACCTAATCTTGGTGGATAAGGTAGTAAGAGTAGTTCTTGATTATAAAAATGTAACCAAAATTAAAGAAAATGTGGACTCCATTAATAATAGTTTGCAAATATTAAAACAGAACATTTCCAATAAAGATGTTAAGGATAGACTTGAAAACAAAATAAAGGAAATAGAGGATAAATTGCACATCATAGGTTCAAATTTCAAAAGCAATGTTAGACAAAAGAGAAGTGCAATAGTAGTGGCTTTAGGAGCTCTTGCTGGATTAGGAATTGCCAATTTTGCCTTCCTTGCTGACTTGAAATTTTCAATAAATACATTAAAGGAGAAAGTTGGAAAAATTGATGAATTACAAACAAGCATTAAAAACATTGAGGAAATGATCTCTTTAACTTAGAGAATCTCAGCTTAAAACAAAGTGAACAAGAGAATACAATGCAACATTTCTTTTTACACAATACTCTGAATTTGAAATTATCTGAGATGCAAGTTCAGTTGGAATCTTTTGTACAGGATTTAGTTATGGCAAATTCGGGTCAAGTAACTTCTTCTCTCCTTCCAATACCTCAAATTATAAAGGTAATTAAGTCAGCAAAGAAGGATTGGAACTTTGAACCTTTCTTTGTGGAAGCTAATGTAGCATTATATTATCCATTGCTAAACTCCTACCTTAATGTTACTTCAGTTATTATTGAAACCCCGTTCTCTTCCAACCTAAGATTTAACTTATTCAAATTGAAACCCTTCCCATTTTCATTTTATGAAGTAGATATTCCAATTGTGGACCCAATCAATTATATCCTTTCTGTAGACAATCTGAAGGAGAGCAGAGTCTCTAATGACAAGTTGAAGGAGTGTAGAATATTTAATAGGAATCTTTACCTCTGTCATTCTTCCATGTTTGTGTTCCGTGAAGCTTTGAAAAATTCATGCGAGGCTTTTCTGGTTAGGAATGTGTCTGTTATGAACAATTGTCATTACCAACGAATTTTGGTAGACTAGATCCCTCATTGTAACATACAAGGATCTCATTACCTGTTTTTTCCTAACAAGACCAAGGTATCAATAAATTGTCCCGGGTTGAGTCCTAAATTGGATTTGGTTGAAGGTCTTGTCTCTATTCAAGATAACTGCGAATTGCATGCAGACACTATTTCCACCATTTCTAATACCCTTAATACAATGCAATTAACCGATGACACCTACATTTCAACCTTCAACTTCACATTGCCTGAAAACTCTCCTCCCTTGAAAATTAAGAGAAGACCATTGTCAAGATCTCCCTCAAATGATTTACATATACTACCAATCCTTATCATACCCTTACTTTCAGTGTTAGTGGCAGCACTGATTGCCTTTGTTGTATTCCGGAGGTTGGCTCTGTCAAAGCAAATCAACCATGTAACCGCTTAATTCAATGCCTTATATATATTGACATGCATGTTATTCACAATTTTAGGTATTATGTTTATGTATTATTCCCAATTTATTGCATGAATGATGTATTTTGGAGGGTAGCTTAACAATTACGCAAGGGTAAATTAGCTTATTCTAGAAATAAATTAGCGAGCCCTCTAAGAGGGACATAAGGAATTGGTCGGGACGACCAAGGGTAGCTGCCGAGCCCTGTAGGAGGCCGGTAGTTGTACGAATGGAAATGAGCTTGGGAAACACTAGGGCATTAGAATGCTGACTCAACAATTCAGACTCGACGCCTGCTCGCCTGCTGTTTGATAACATTGAGGCGACGTTATGTCTATGTAAACACCAACGGAGGTGACTGTTTTATAATCGATGATGTAATCAAAACTCTGTAAGCGCAGGTTAGCTTCGTTTGACTAATGCTGAGGTAAACGATATTGCTAGTGGCATTGCAATGGCTTTCCGGATTGGAGGAAAGGTGGAGAAGGAGGAAAAATTATTGGTGCATGAATTCAAAGTCACGCCCATAAGGAGTGACATTTATTTGAGAAGTCAGAGGAGATTGGATTAGAAAAATTAGTGACGTCAGACGAAGGTAGCTTAGCGTAGGATACGGGGATCTCGAGAGACGATGTGGGGAGACGAGAGAGAGAGATCCTGAGTGTAACAAGACTGTGAAATTACAGTGAAAGAAAAAAGGTACAATTCCTTTACCCCAGGACTGATTTGAAGTACATGACAAGAACTAGGCATGGGCCTAATGAACTTGGAAACTAGCGAGACTAAAGGAAACTAGGCATGGGGCCTACTACTTAAAAGTACTGGAAAACTACTGGAAAACTTATAAGAAAAGACGTGAGGGGAAATTAAGTGACTACTAACAGAATAGAGGGAGAGGTCTGACAGTGGTGACAGTGACTACAAGGGGAGGTGAAAGTGTGTGTGTGTGTGTGTGTGTGTGTGTGTGTGTGTGTGTGTGTGTGTGTGTGTGTGCGTGTGTGTGTGTGTGTATGTGTGTGTGTGTGTGTGCGTGCGTGTTTGTGTGTGCGTGTGTGTGTGTGTGTGTGTGTGTGTGTGTGTGTGTGTGTGTGTGTGTGTGTGTGTATGTATTCACTTGGTCTTTGGATCACGTGTTGGACTTGTGATCGACAGCTATTTCCCTCCTGGAAGAGAGTTCAGAGCTCGTAGGTCCGATCTATGGGTAATGCTATGACCTTGCACACACACACACACACACACACACACACACACACACACACACACACACACACACACACACACACACACACACACACACACACACAACTCTCCGCCCACGAGAGTCAGAGTAACGACCCGAAGCGCAGCGGTACCGAAATAATTTCGGCCCTGGGCAGGATTCGAACCAAGAACTGCGGGCCACTATGGTGGCAGATCAGCGCTCTACCAACTACGCCACCGAGTCGTGTGTGTGTGTGTGTGTGTGTGTGTGTGTGTGTGTGTGTGTGTGTGTGTGTGTGTGTGTGTGTGTGTGTGTGTGTGTGTGTGTGTGTGTGTGTGTGTGTGTGTGTGTGTGTGTGTGTGTGTGTGTGTGTGTGCGTGTATGTTAGCAGCTATGCACGCACGCATTAATTTTCTTTAATTCTTTCCTCAGTGTTATGTAGGAGAAGTAATAATAACATACACTTGACAAAGTTCCACAAAAGTTATGAATTTGACTGAAACAGTTCCAGGCCAAAACATTACAAGCAACAGTCCCCGAGAAGCGTTAGCAGCTGCTGTGGGGAAACTGTTTCTCATTAATCGAACTTAAGGTAATAATTATTCCGGATATAGGTTGACCCTCACCTATATTAAATCGTGTAAAAATGCATACAAAGATGAATAAAGTCTACCACTGTATAAAGGGAATCAGTAACTTTCATTATGCTAGTCCGACCGTCATATAATTTACTGTAAAAAATATGTGAGTGCAATATCATTAATGTGTCTAATCTATTCAGAAAGAAATTTGAGTTATATTCTTTTCTGGAATTTTTGGAGTATTTGTTAGTTTAAATTCTACATCATTTTGGTCCGGTGAGAGAAAATGAACATGGAGCCACTAGATGGTTCATCTATGTATTTTCTCTGTAAAGGAGGTATTATTACGTCAATGAATTCATGTATTTGCAAAGACGTGGCACACCTCTGTACATACTTTGGATCCACATTGGTAGGGTGTGGATTTTACGAATACTCACCACTACAGACTCACCGCGACAGAGTCGAAGCTCCCCACCGTTTGTTTTACCAAGATCTGTATGTTTGGGAAAATTAAATTGCCGTAGCTTCTTTCATACTATATCTACAGATTTTTTTTTTATCAACTACCTATATAATGTTGTCATGAATATCACAATTTGGAAATTTATATGAAGATCCATAATTTCAACTGCTTAAAATCACATTAATTACTTACACTATTTCTTCCTCTACCTTCACGTACACTACCTTCTAGTATGGTTAGTGGAATATATTTGCTTCCTGTATAGCCTGAGAAATATTTCTATTTCTATCAATGCTGAATCGAGGGCACAAAAATGACGGCATTGCATGTCCAAGAGCCATAATTTCCAACGGACCG
>NC_134790.1:49716733-49721733 GCF_046742065.1 Oratosquilla oratoria | reverse complement strand
AAGGGAAGAGATAGGTATTATGTTTGTGAGAAAAAAGATGGATGTGTTGGCTTTGAGTGAAACTAAGCTGAAAGGGAAGGGTGAGTGTAAGTTTGGGCATGTAAGAGGGAGGTTATCAGGAGTGAAGAGAGGGCGAGTGAGGGAAGGGGTGGCTGTTCTAGTAAGTGAAGAGATAGGTAAACGTGTAGTGGAGTGGAAGGAGGTTTCCTCAAGGATAATATGAATGAAGGTGAAACTGGGAAAGGAGATGTGGGTCTTTGTAAGTGCATATGGGCCTGGCAGTGAGAAGAGTGTAGAACAAAGGGAGGCCTTTTGGATAGATTTAAATGAGTGCATAGAGGATTTGGGAAGAAATGTCAATATAATAGTACTGGGAGACCTTAATGCTAGGGTAGGAAATGGTCCAATCGATGGAGTGGTTGGGAAATGTGGAGTTCCAGGAAAGAATCGTAGTGGAGAGTTGATGGTGGAAATGTGTCTTGAAAGAGAGTTGATGATAGCAAATACAGTGTTTCGGAAGAAAGTTAAGCATAAGTACGCATGGGAGAGGGTGGTGGAGAGAAGGGTGGTAGATAGAGCGCTAATGGATTATGTAGTGGTAAATAGGATTATGATAGGAAGAGTTAAGGATAAACATGTGCTAAGGGGAGAGGGTGGGGGAATATCAGATCATTTTTTGGTGGAAGGTAAGTTGAGAGTGTAGGATAGATGGAGAAAGAGGAAAGGGTCAAAAGGTAGGGAGGTTCTTAGAGTGAACTCTTTGAATGAAAAGGAAGAGGAGGAGTACGAAAAGAAGCTGAAGGAGGAGTGGGAGGGAGTGAAGGATAGAGTAGAGCTGGGTGTGGAGGAGGAATGGGGATGGTTCAAGGAGGGAGTCATAAAGTGTGCAAGGATGGTGTGTGGAACAAGAAGGACAGGAGGAAATAGAAGAAAGGGTAGTGAATGGTGGGATGAGGAAACAAAGAAGGTTGTAGAAGTGAAAAGAAGCGAGCTTTCACAGATTGGTTACAAAATAGGACGAGTGAGTCATATGAGAGGTATAAAGAAAAGAAAAGAGAAGTAAAGCAAAGGGTAAAGGAGGCAAAGAGGAGAGCAGATGTGAAATGGGGTAAGAGTATGATAGAAAATTTTGAAAGTAATAAAAAGATGTTTTGGAAAGAAATTAAGAGAGGAAGAGGAGGCGAATCAAGTAGAGAAGAAAAGGTAAAAGGTGCAGATGGAGAGATGATAATGGAAGAGAAGGCAGCAAGGGGAAGATGGGCAGAATATTTAAGGGAGTTGTTAAATGTAAAGGAGGATAGGGAGGGAAAGATAGCTGCGGTGAGAAATGCAAAGAAAATGAGAGTGATGAGTGAGGAGAATGGAGGAGAAATAAGGAAGGATGAGGTGAAGGCAGTTGTTAAGATGATGAAAGCAGGTAAGGCACCTGGTCTGGATGGATGCCATGCAGAATGTCTGATAAAGGGAGGTACAGTGATGGTGGACTGGCTGGTGAGGTTATTTAATGTTTGCTGGAGAGAGGGTAGAGTGCCGGAGGACTGGAGGAGTGCCTGTATAGTTCCTCTTTACAAGGGAAAAGGGGACAAGTGTTAATGTAGTAGTTTCAGAGGGATTAGCTTGTTAAGTGTTGTTGGGAAGGCTTATGGAAGGATCTTGATTGAGAGGATTAGGAGAGGAACAGAAGGAGTAATTGGTGAGGAACAGTGTGGATTTAGGACAGGTAGAGGTTGTGTAGATCAGATCTTTGTGGTAAGACATATATGTGAGAAAGTTATAGGAAAGGAGAAAGATGTTTTTTGGGCTTTTATGGATCTGGAAAAGGCTTATGATAGGGTAGACAGAAAGGCACTGTGGGAGGTTATGCAGATATACGGGATAGGAGGAAAGCTTCTGGGAGCTGTCAAGAGTTTTTATGAGAGTAGTAGAGCTTGCGTCAGGATTGGAAATGGAGAGAGTGAGTGGTTCGAGGTAGAGGTGGGACTTCGTCAAGGATGCGTTATGTCGCCCTGGCTGTTCAACTTATACATGGATGAGGTGGTGCGAGAGGTAAATGCAAGGGTAGTGGGTCAGGGATTGGAGATGGTTAAAGAAAATGGAGAAAAGTGGGAGGTGAGCCAGCTGTTGTTTGCGGACGACACTGCGCTTGTGGCAGGATCGGAGGAGAGATTGAGGAATTTGGTGGCAGAGTTGGGTAGAGTATGTGATAGAAGAGAGCTAAAGATAAATGTGGGTAAAAGTAAGGTGATGAGATGTACAAGGGGTGAAAGTGGCAGTAGACTGGAAGTGAGCATTAAGGGAGAGCGACTGGAGGAAGTGGATAGTTTTAGATACTTGGGTGCAAATGTGGCAGGAAAAGGTGGAGTGAAGGTGGAGGTAGAATGTAGATTGAAAGAAGCGAGTAAATGCCTTGGTGGATTAAAGAGTGTAATGAGGAATAGACATTTGGGAATGGATGTTAAGAGGAGACTGTATGAAGGAGTGATTATGCCAACAGCACTGTATGGGGCAGAAACATGGAACATAGAGAAGAAGAGAGAAGCTGTTTGAATGTGTTTGAGATGAAGTGTCTGAGAAGTATGATGGGGGTTACTAGGCTAGATAGAGTGAGAAATGAGGAGGTGAGGAGGAGAACAGGGGTGGAAAAGGAGTTGGGAGATAGGGTTGATGAAAGAATAATAGGATGGTTTGGACACATGGAAAGAATGAGTGAAGAAAGGCTAGTGAAAGAGGTGTGGAAGGCAGATGTGGAGAGAGTGAACATGAGGGGACGTCCTAGGATGAGGTGGATGGATAGGGTGAAGGGGGCTTTGGGGAAGAGGGGAATGTCTGTTGAGGAAGGACGGGAGAGGAGAGATGACAGGGGTGAATGGAGAATGGCTGTATATGGATGATGTGATTGCATGAGGTGGAATGGGCGGGGGGATGGGGGGTGAGGTAGTATGTGTGAGCAAAATTTGACGCAGCCCGAAGGGATTTCTCCCCGTCTTCTCCTTTTATGCAATGGGGGGACGGAGAGGGGTGTCGCCGATTTAATGAAGCGGCCTTGCTGTGGATGTGCTGTGTGTTGTTACACTGCTTCTGACCCAGGAGAGTGGACAAGGTGCAGGGATGACCCGTCATCCAGGAGGTCCTAAGATAAGAGGGAGGGTGGAGTGGTGTGGAATGTGTTCGGGGGTGGAGTGGGTGGAAATGATTTTATGCCTTTTCCTTTTTGGCTACCTCCCTTGTAAGGAGGAAAAGGCCTTGGTATATGAATGTATGTATGTATTATTATTATTATTATTATTATTATTATTATTATTATTATTATTATTATTATTATTATTATTATTATTATTATTATTATTATTATTATTATTATTATTATTATTATTATTATTATTATTATTATTATTATTATTATTATTATTATTATTATTATTATTATTATTATTATTATTATTATTATCATTATTATTATTATTATCATTATTATTATTATTATTATTATTATTATTATTATTATTATTATTATTATTATTATTATTATTATTATTATTATTATTATTATTATTATTATTATTATTATTATTATTATTATTATTATTATTATTATTATTATTATTATTATTATTATTATTATTATTATTATTATTATTATTATTGTTATTGTTGTTGTTTTTGTTGTTGTTATTATTATTATTATTATTATTATTATTATTATTATTATTATTATTATTATTATTATTATTATTATTATTATTATTATTATTATTATTATTATTATTATTATTATTATTATTATTATTATTATTATTATTATTATTATTATTATTATTATTATTATTAATAATATTTTTATCATTATTATTATTATTATTATTATTATTATTATTTATATAATGTTACCAATTCCATTTGAAAATTTAAAGACCTGAATTCAGCACTCCCTCCCTGTGTCTCTTTTTTATTCTAGAGAATAATAAAAAGATCTGTTTTCGCATGTTTTATTTCCATGTTTGGTGTAAATTTTGTGGATCACTGCTACTACCTTTCAAATTTACCAATGTCTTGAGTGAGATATGAAGACCTAGAAAGTGAAAACTCTTAGTATAGGCGAACCAATTACACTGGCCTGCGAAGTTTCAAAGGTAAAGCATCTCATAACTGATTCTAGGGTAATTTACTATGCAGAATCTAAAAATCACACTCATTTTTTTCAATCAGGTCACGTTTTTGAGATACGAGGCGGTAAAAATAATTAAAAACGCCATTTAGTGCTATTTATTCCCTTTAATTTTGGAAAAAAATTCTTGACAAAAGATATAATTTTTTCTTGCTTAGTTCAGAAGATAAAGAGGATATATTACAGAAAATCTAATCATGGATGAAGGGCCTTTTCAGTGAATTTCTCCTGTGTTGGCCAGCCACCACGTCTCGTTTCAAACACCAACAGTATTCCGCAAGAAAGTTCACATCCCACTGGCCTTGGTAGCGTTCTTCCATGACACAAATATCCTGGTGGAAACGTTCTCCCTGTTCCTCACTGAAGTCACCACAGTTCTGAGGGAAATAGTCTAAGTGGGACCGTAGAAAGTGCATTTTGACTGACATGCGAGCCCCTGATTTTTGATAGCTGTTCAAGAGCTCATCGACTTCTTTCTCGTATTCTGCACTTCAGTTATTTCCTAGAAAGTTTCTTATCACTGACTTAAGCGACCACCAAACGGACAGCTCAGATGCATTCAGTGCATCGTCAAACATTGAGTCCTTCATAAGTTCCCTTATCTGAGGGCCATCAAAGATGCCAACCTTAAGCTTTTCCAGACTGATCCGAGGAAACTTCTGCTGAAGAAAAGTAAATCCCATGCCGTCCTTGTCCATTGCCTTCACAAAGTTCTTCATCAGTCCCAGTTTGATATGTAAAGGTGGGAGTGAGACCTTGTTTGGTTCAACAAGAGAACGAGCCTGAACATTGTGTGAACCAGGTTCCAAACGTTGTCGTGGTGGCCATTCTTGTC